>NC_056482.1:9570665-9887540 GCF_008729295.1 Plectropomus leopardus
CTGTGCCTGTGTGTGTTATGACTTGTCAGCGACAGGGCATCATGTTCAGAGGAAAGTGCCACCTGGGAGCCAAACCTCCTCACATCGCCTGGTTTCTTAGCTGAAAGAGACATGGGAGTATTAGCTGTGTACACACACACACACAAACACACACACACACACACACACGCACAAACACATGGGTAATAATGTAATAAATATATATAAATGTAGTTTTCACACACACACAATCAGACACACCCCTCCAGACACACACACTGTGGTCCAAATGTACCTGCATGAACATGTGTTCAGAGGTGGAGTAGTTTGAGAAATCAGGTCAAATTAGCACCATGAATGGTCGCTCTGTTGTCATGAGTTGAAATTGTGTACAAAATACCATTATTGCATGACAGCAATAGTGTTTGTCAGCCACTACAAAAATACACTGAATGATCTAGCACATCGAGAGCCTTCCCATGTCTTCAGCTGAAAGTGATTCAAACAGCCTTTATTTTGGAACGCTTTTAAAGACCCTGTGAGATGAAAAATACATTTTCCATTTCAGACCATGCTCCTGTATTAGTTCATTATTTATCTTTTGTTTTATGCAAAATGCATGTTAAAAAAATATCAGTATCAGAGTATTCTATACATTAAAATCATCGACTTTTCCCTTCCTTTTCAATCAGGTCAAATGATTTCAAATGTTTGATGTCTCATACTGCAATCGGGGGCAATTACCTCTACCTCCTCCTTCTCTTGATCTAATGGTTAGGGAGGTGCACGTGAAGCCAACAGTCTGCTGTAGCTCCATAGCACGCTCACTTTTTAGCCATCCAATCAAAAGTGAAGGATTTTATTAAAATCCCTCTTATAACTGTACACGGCTGAAATATTTCCTTTTACAAGGAAAAAAGTACTTTACAGAGGCCACAGATGCTCAAACTTCCGTTTCACTTGGACTTTAATATATTTTAGTCATTTCCACATAAAACTGGCACTGTTTCCACTACATCTCTGAATTCTTCACAGCTATGAGCTCAATTATTTATTGTTTCTTTTTTATCAGACAAAATATGTTGGAGATGTTGTTTTTTACCTTGACATGTTTTGACTAATGACTGCAGTTGGCAGTCGAAACCTTTTATGTCATTTTTTGTTTGATAAAAAAGAAACAGAATAAACGATCAAAAATAAAAAGAATGAAAAAAATGAACTTGCTTGATCTATGAGCTCAATGTCAAAAATTTGTGCAAAAGTGCAACCTGTGGACATGATGATGGTGTTAGGTCATCGTGAATAAATCTGCTTTTGACCTTTATCAGCTTCATCTCCCACTACACTGAAAATTTGGAGTGAATTAATCTTGATTACTCACGATTATAAAAACAAAAGCAAATCACACTGCATTTGAAACTACCTCTATAAGTACTTACTAATATATTTTGATATTAATAAACGTGTTTACTGACATATTATCAGTCTACTATAGTGCAAGCCTTACACTGGCACCTGACTCTGTGTACCGGGAAAGTTGTACCTGCACTGTCATACCAACCAGTGACGCTGACGGTGTGTTATCTTGTGCAGTCCTACTTAGCTAAGGACATGATCTAATTCCATTGAGAGCTGCAGGTGAGTGACAGACAGCAGATGACTTTGCGGTTACCTGGAAACAAGTGAAAATGGAGAGCGGTGCACCTCACCACATTTAGGCTACAAAGTGTGCCCTGTGAGGTTTGGCAATAAGACAGTGGGGAATCTGGCTTTGAGCAGGACAGACCACAGTCAGCGGTCAGCGGAGACAAAGAATAATTGATATCCCTTGCCAGTGGCTTTCAATCCCAGGCTTTGCTGGCCAGACGACTGCTGGTTTTCCTGTTAAATGATTCACTCACCGTTCCAGGTGTAAATCTGATTAGATTTCCTAAAGTGAAAACCAGCAGGGCTAGAAATCCTCAGGAACATGACCGAGAACCATGTAGCTACTGTGTGGCTTCTTCTTTTTTCCTCTTAAATGATTAATTCAGTCTATTGTAACAGAAGACTAGAAGAGTTAGGCTATTCTGAAATGTATCCTACTTTGGTTTGTTATTTTTGCTTCTGCCGCATGCACAAAACCAGTATGCGATATGCAGCATGTGCTACCTGTTGCACACAAAGGTTTACACAAACACAAGTGCCACACAAGGTGTAGTACAGGCCTATTCAACTGATGGCCCGCGAGCCGCATCCAGCCCAGAAGCAATCTCTGAGTGTCCCAGCATACATAAATCTTATATATCGGTATGACAAAAGATCTAAACTACATACAGTGTCTCATCATATCTTTCACAAATTAACTTAGACCCATGCGATTCCGATCCCGATTTCCGACCATGCTTAGTAGCTTTAGAAAACATGTTGTTTGTGGTGGAATAGTCAAAAAACATTCCTCCTGAACATTTTTCCTTGACATTGATGTAAGAAGTCATGAGGTGAGGTGAGTTGTGTGTGTGTGTGTGTGTCTATGTGTGTGTGTGAGACAGAAGGGAATGGGAGGGAGCAAGATACAGGGTTTCACTGTTTTAAGGTATTCTTTTCATATGAAAGTTGATGATTATCTTACTGTGTACATTTGCTCATCTACGATATTGGAAAATTACTCAGCTGGCTGGAAAATCTCACCTTGCTTTCAGTTACTTTCAAAAGGGAAACTTTTTACACACGCTTCTATTAAAAAATGATTTCAAGTCTTAATTACAGTGATAAAACATTTATTTAATCAAAACTAACCCTTCTGTTTTCACTCCTTTAAGTGTCATTCTGACTGATAAGAATAATAATTCTGTGATACTGTAAAACCGCAGTATTTTCTGAGACGGTTATCGTGCCGTAAAAATCTCATACCTTTGCAACCCCAGACAGATGTTATTATGGTTCTACGCATTGATAGCTTTTTTTAAAAAATTTTCTGCACTTGGCAATGTGCCTAAGGCAGATATGTGACCCAAATGAGATTTTTTTTAATATCAAAAGTGAAAGGATAAAAACACTGCTATTTTTTACTGCCTTCATTTGCATTTGTTCAAACTTTTTCATAAACAAGAGATATAGCCCTGGCGTAGTTTGCCATTGACTTTGCATAAAAAGATTAAAAATGACAATAAAGAATTCCTCAGGGGCATCTTCTACCTTGTCTGTAGTCTGGATCAGAGGAAGCCACTGAGGGGCTTTCGCTGGATGAACTGTAGTCGCTGTGGTACCTCTGGTGGCCATGGACTGGGTCTGAGGGAGGAGAAAGACCATCAGCCCATCTTTTTAAAGTAATTTAATATAACCATGCAGGAATATATGAGCAAGTCTGCGAAATAATGAAATGGATCAAACTTCATGCACATGACACAACTTCAAAAATGGTTAAAAATGGACTTGTTTCTGTTTGTGAGGGATGTTAAGGTAAGGCGGTTTCTTTTCAACACAGAACTTCACAAAAACTTTTTATTAGACTTGGACAGCAGGTGAACTGACGTGCTACTGTTTTCTTCCACAACACTCTCTCCAAATCCTGCTGAGACTGATGGCAACCCCAAACCAGACTGAGGCACACAAAGTAGGTATTACTCATGCTGTTGGTAAACACTCCTAATGAAAGACATATGTAACTACACTGAAAAGCAGCTTCTGCACAAGTGTACACAGGCATGCCTCCTGTCAGGTTTTTGTTGAGGGCGTAATCTTTTGTCTTGCTTGACTGGATGAACCACAGCAAGTACAGACCAGCTTGCCACGATTATTCACTTTTTCTCAGCAATACTCCTTAAACTCAGCAATGACTTGAAAGTGTGTGGCAACGCAGGAAAACAACATAAACAATGTTTAAAACAGTGTGAAATCTAACCTTGTGTGTCCTGTTTTTCCCTGGCTTACACACAGAACTTGACAGTCCTGCTGTTCAGTATCAGCTACATAGCTTGAATGAATGGCATTCCCTTGTCATTGCTAAGGCATTCTGGTTCAGAGTTTCACAGTACAACGTCTCTTTGTAATGATGTCTGTCTTACGTAAACATTATATGAGTAAAAGCATTATGGCCAAGTAGCAACTATAACTTTACTAGGAAACTGTGGAAAAAGCTTTTCCATTTTCTGCTGGATAGTGAGTCATGAGAGAGCAGCTTTATTTGCATAATAAGGTACAGACAGGAAGAGTTTCTTCTGTCATTTATAGTCATTCACCATTTTAGCTTCACTAATGCGATTAACACTTACTGAACGACATCTTTTTACAGATACTCACACACGTGTCCTACACTGTCCTCTATGTTGCTATTGTGCAGGCCTTATAGTTGGAGACATACAGGGTGAAGTGGGGAATATAATGCAGAGAATAGAAAACCATCAAACCCATTGCTGTCACAAGAACAGCCCAACACTATCAGCAGGATTTTTTCAAAAAGGGCCAATTAGAACTGTTTATGATCTGATTACAGTCTGACAGGAAAACGAAACCGAAACAGAGCTAAAAGTTTTTCATGTACTACTAAATTTTGTAAACATATATTGAAAGACAAAAAATAACAAAAAAAACCTAGCTTGTCAGGAGCCAGGAAGAAAATGTGGGTGATTGTATTTATGATTATCCAAACAAATCTTGTATTAAACGTACATTAACTTCACTATTAAAAAACATCCTCAGTTAAAGTCAGATCCTGGATAGGGCAAAAATAACAGGAAAGACCCCAGCGCAAACAATAATGAAAAAAAGGTTGTCTGAGGTGCTGCTTTAATCCAAAGTCATACAATTTGATGCTGTGATTTGTACTTGTAAGTAAAATCCTGTTATAAACACAGCTGAAATGCAAGTACCCAGCCTACCAGGGGTGGGGGGGGGGGACTTGATACAGCATTGTATTGCAATATTTTGCCTGGCAATATTATATCAATACATGGACACCACGTTTTTGTTTTTTTTTTAACGTTGGTAAGATTGAAAATACAAATTTCACTTTTAGTAGCCAACTAGAGTTTTAAAAAAGGCTTTTCCAGTCAGCTATATACATGTTATTGCAATAAAAATGACTGAAATTAGATGAACAGACTTAACGGTAATAAATCACAATACATCGCTATACATTTTAAATACTCTGCATTGCAAAACGTTAATAATGTTGTACAGGAACTTAGGCTGAATATTGAGCGCAGAAACGCAAAAAATGTCACTTCTGTCATTTTTTAAAATAAATGTAGCTTGCGGAGAAATTCCAATATGTACAAAATTCAAATCTCTGGTCAAGCCACAAGTATCTAAGGTGGTTGTTCAGTCACAATCAACCTGAGAGTGAATAACCTGTGAGATATGACATCCCAGATAAACCTTGGATCACTGTTTCATCATGACCTCAAAACACCCACTGCACCTCAATGCAATAAGGCCGACAGCTAATTCAAGAGATGAACAGCAATATCTTGCCAATAATGAAAATGTTTCACAGACCGCTAAATATGTACTCCTCTTCCAAGGAGTACAGTTGGTGAGTAGCAAGCATGCACACACATACAGTACACATTAATTCACTAAAAGACAATGAAATAAAGAAAATAGGAGGATTTCAGTTACTGTCAGCACGTTTTAGTTGTAATTAAATACTTGTGGTTTAAAAAGGGCCAGGGTTTCACCTCTAGTTTGACCTTTTGAAACCTGGATCGACCTCAGTTTTCTCGTGGCGCGACTTGGCCAGAAATGTCCTACAAATTGAAATATTTAAATAACAGGTGCCAAGTAAATTACCTAAAAAAATGTTTTAAAAAGAGGAAAGGATTATTGTAAAATGATCAAAAAACAGAAAAAGAATATCCAGAAAACAATATTTATAAACATTATAATTTTATATTTAAAATTATGTTACAGAAAAAAAAGTATATAAAATAAATAATCAGCACTTTTTAAAGGTCAGTTTCTTGTTTGTGTTCATTTTTACCTTGCTTATTTCAGGTAATTTTCTTAGGTCTTTTTACTTTACTTTACTTTACTTTACTTTTTACAAAAAAATCAAACAAATTTGCTAAGGTTTCAAAGGGTTAATACTCTGACTCCCTACACTGACTTTTTCCCAGTGTAGGGAGTAAAACACACTGGAAAAACAGTCTGCGTAACTGGAAGAGCATCATCTCCAGGGAACAATTTATGCAACATGCATTTATCTCCTGACTTCTCTCTCCTCCCTTCACCTTATCTTGTCATTTCCTCTCCCACGTTTTGTTATTCCTCTCTGCTTGATTCCTTGCCATGCAGAACTGCAAAGGCTTTCTGTGAGTACACAAACAGCCTCTATAGTCTATGGCCTTTTAGGCTGTTCAAGCTGAGAAGAGACACAAACTCAGCCTGTGAGGTTATTTAAAGTCTGGTGGTCCCAGGGAGAAAGAAGGAACTCCCTTTAAAGCAGTGACTAAAAGGGATAATAGCTTACAGAAACCCCCATGTTAACATGACTCAGAGGTAAAACAATGTAGATTTTGCAAAACTGAAATTTTATGTGAACAAATAGAGAAAAAAAAGCCCACCACTAGAAAAAGGTCTATTCATAAAAATTCTTGTGTGCCTTTGTTTTAGACATTATGCATAATGTGAAGAGGAAATGAGTCAGACAGTTGATTAAAAGGGATCAGAAATAAAGCTGAAAGTAGTGAACTTTTTATGAAAGCCTTACAAACACTATAATCTTTCCCTGAAGATAAGGTGAAGGGAGGAGAGAGAAGTCAGGAGATAAATGCATGTTGCATAAGCCAAGTAACACATCCCCTGAGGCAGCAATGTTCTGTATTGTTGTCCAAGCTGGACCCACCCTGGTCCAAAACCACATGACCTGCTGCCAAGTGCCGGAAAAGTCCAATAATGTTTGGAATTCCCTCATCCGCTACGCATGACTCCAATTACAGCCTCTAGGCCTGCAAGGAAAGTTTCTACTGATTGAAGCACCTTGGCACCAAAAAGAAGAACGAAGGGGGGGGGGGGGTTGCGGGCGCGCTGGGGTGAGACATAGGGGACCAGGTATAAACATGCCCATGCACACACCGGCATGCACACACACAATGTTTAGTTGTGTTCATGTAATACATATTCGGTGGAACATGATTTGCAAATGCATACACACAGAAGGCAGAGAACCAGTGTGTAACTGGGTGAAACCTGAGAGCACTGACCACTGCTGCGCCATCACTTTCCTGCAGAAAAGAACAGAAAAAAGTAAGAGAAAAGGAAAGAAAGGGCGGTCTCTGCCAAGTAACACATCCATGCCGCCCTGCAAATGGTCTGTGCTCAATTAGGCCCCGTTCATACTGTAGTGAAAAAGATCTGGGATGGAATACAAAAATAGTTTGGCTTAGTCTTCATAGTTGACCTCAGTTAGTTTTGATGGGAGTGAACATTTGTTTGCATCAGCATGGTGTCTAACATTGTCCATAATTTAATATCAATTAAAAGCAATTGAAACAAAAAATAAACAAAAGATAATCCTCTCAATTTAACCAAACAAGCACACATCTATTTATGTGTGACATTTACTTAATTTTGTGAAGTTGTTGCAACTTAAAAATGATAAGTGTAATTCAATCAATCTTTTAGTGACTTCAGTAAACCAAGTTTGATGTTCTGTATACTCGTATTCTGCTGGTTGCAAACTAGCTGATTGTATTTGTACATTCTTAAACATGTTGAGAAAACAGAAGTTGCAGATCTCCTAACTTCATCATTGTCAAAATCCGCTTTGTCATGATGATCAAGTTAAGTGAAATTAACTTGGTTTGCTGAAGTTGCTAAATCTTAGAAAGAACAATGTAATGTCACTTGTCATTATTAAGTTGCAACAACTTCACAAAATTAAGTAAATACATCTAAATTTTGAGTAAACTTAACACTTTGAAATAATGTAGACGTAAATTAAGACTAGAGATATTTACTTTTCTTTTTCAAGGCAACTGGTTTCCCTGATTATTTTAACTAACATCAACTTGTCAGATTTTACAGTGTAGCTATAATTCTTACTTCTTGTTCCTGCAGCTTGCCTTTTCACACCATCATATGAAACAAAAAATGCTAAGCGCCTCTGATTACAATCAGCAAAAAGCAAAGGGGAGGGAAGGAGAGGAAGGCAGAGCTTGCTGGGGATAAAAAGCCACAGTCGAGGAGAAGAATGCTGTCGGTCGGTGGCTCGGTCAGCATTAAAAATAGCTGCCAGAAAAGCAGGGAGGCTGGAGGTTGGAGGGAGCTGGAGAGTGTGGGGAGTCTGGGAAACCAGCAGGAGGAGGAAAGGGAAGAAGAGGTAGAAGACAGGGGTTTATTATATGAAACCATCCATCCCTCGTGCTCCTCCACTGCTCCCAGATGGCCAGCAGACCCATACAGCCACTTGTGACTTTGCACAAAACTAGTCTGCCTACAGCGACTTTACGAAGAATTCAATAAGCTCCTGAGTGAAAGCTCTTGGGGCTGACTGCTGAGGTGTTTAACAATTGCGTTGTGTGTGCTCAGTCTAAGCATGTGATTAGACAAAGATTGTAAATACCTTGCACATATGCGTTCTTATATCTATGTGTTTAAAGTTAAATGTTAGAAAAAACACGCTCTGGACCCTGTGTTTCATGGTGCATTGAGATTAATTATCGGTTGCAAGCCCCTCACTCGTCACTGTATCCTGTACGCTCAGGTTGGGTGGTTGTCTTTAAAACTTTGTGGACTTTTTTCTTTGGCATTGTCTGATTTACATAGCTATTTTTGGCTGACTTTCGGCATATTTATGTGCGTACATAAGGGAAAAAAATGAAAATGGCTATGCTCTCCATTCACAGAACTTGGTCTTATTGTGTATACCTAGGGTTTGTGTGGAGTCTTGCAAAAGAGCCTTTATTTATGAAACGCCAATATTAGGGTGTGTCTTGGCTGGTCTTTTGATTTTTTTTTGTTTTTTATGGTTCACTTACAGCATTTTAGTCCTTCCTTGTATATCTTCATTTTGTGGTCTTTTTGTGTTTTATATTGCTTGTTTTGGAGATGCATATTTTGATTTTTTTGAAGGTTTTGAGATATTGAGTTGCAAAGTTTTTTCCATTCCAAGCAGCAAAAATGACACGAACCCTGCAGTTTTCCAAATAAAATGTATAAAATGCATTTAACTTTACAAAAATCACCTAACATAATGTTAATAAGTTGCCACAGAATAAGAACATATGAATAACTCAATTTGGACAAAAATGTCAGATAGAACCTTTTAATTCTAAGGTGACATGTTACTGCCTGTCTGAGCCAGGACACTTTTGAAAAAGAGATTTTTAATCTTTTTTTCTGGTTAAATAAGGGCTAAATGATTAAAATAAATTTAAAAAAGAGAGCATTTTGGCTATATAGCATGTGTGACAGTTAGCAGCAGGCTAGAATTAAGCTGGTCTGTAATTAGAATCAGCCATTTGGAAACCTCTGTACCAGTGACTCATACATTCTGTCTAAACACTGCTGCTCTGCCACCACCAACGATACTTCATACGAGCCAGCACCTATCCCACATGGTAGTTACAGATGGACACACAACCTCTAACTAGTCCGGGTGTCTGTCTGCTCACGTCATCTCATCGCTGTCACATTTTCACCTCTCGGATCGGACCGGCTGACAGCTCCCTGCAGCCGTTTCACCTAAGCTCCTGTACCCTTGCTTATTGCCTGATAATTTTATTTTATCACCCACTTCTATCTTTTATCTTTCAATTTTAATATAGATTTTAATGACACAGCTGGGTCATCGAAATGTTACGTGTTCCTAAAGGTTTTACTCATTGTCTCAGTAGCAGACTAAAGCTGAGAATTGATGGGCTTTTCCCCTTTGAAACTGTGGGCCACTTGGCACATAACACTGATGTGGCAACATTAAATGTTGAAGCCTGCCAACTACATGTTCTGACAAGTACCTGCACCACAAATTAAATGATGATGGTGGCAAATGCCCAGGCTCCAATCTGTCACCAAAATCACATTCTCATGCAATACTTGTGAGCTGGTGTTTGCTGAGAGTAACCTGTTGTAAAGAAGAAAAGGAAAAAGGTGGAGATAGTTGTGGCTGCAAAAAACAGGCCAATTGTGTTTGTATATTTTGCAGACAGAGCTGGACAGTCATTTCATTGACTAACAAACCTAACAAATCTATCATATTAGAATTGTCGAGATTTAATTTTTACAAACCTAACACTAAAAGACAATCACTGAAGATTATTTTTTGTTATGCATTCCAAACCAACTATCAGAAAAGGATAAAACAAAGATCATCCGCCATATGTCAAGTGCACAGTAGGAGTTCAGTTATGCTTGGAAGGAACTAGTTTACATGACATGTTGCCCGATTTCAACAGAAGGCAAAAATGTTAAAGCTGTTCTGAATGGCCACGCTCGCAGGCAGGGTGAAAATCTGGTCATCAAAGAGAGGGGGGAAAGACATGATATTGTTCAAATGTGGGAATAACAGTCCACATTTTCAGACAGCTTCTCCTGCACAATTATTCACAGTAATGCTCTCAGTCACACCCATTAAAAAAATGACAAATGGTTGTGTAAAGAATCTTAAAAAGAGCTTGACAGCAAAATTCAAACCCTGACTCCTTTTTCACTTCTGCACACCTGAAGAAGTAATCATATGCAATCAAACCTATAGACCAGTTTGATTTACATCTTACTGACATGAGACATACACTGTAAATTTCACAAGAAATTCTCCAACACAAACACAAATCAGCTGACCCAGAGGAGTCAAATAAAAACTTATCTCAGTTTGGGACTGAAAACAACCTCCTCTCTTTACTGCACAGCCATATCAAGAGGTATACTCACCATCCACTGCTTGCCTCAGCACCTGAAGTTTCCTCTGCTTCTCCTTTATCCTGTCATAGGCGCCAGGCAGGCCGGAGCCCACCGACAGAGCTGAGTGGTGATGAGGCCTCCTACTCTTAAGCCCACCAAACTCAGAAAAGCGAGAATCCCTCTCCCTAGATGCCCGCAGGGGTGACTTTCGCCTGCCTATGGAGTGGGTACTTATGGCACTGCTGCCCCTCCGCGCATCCTCCAAAGCCCCAAAACGAAGAGCCTCTGGGTCAATGCAAGCTAAGTCCACAGAGGAAGCCCAGTTCTTCCTGGCCTGACTAATGCCTACGTCCCCACCATAGAAGGGTAAAGACCTCCGGTCCAGTTCCACAGGCCGCCCCTTTTGCTGAGGGTGAAAGGGGTGCAGATGGGGATAGGAGTGCTGGTGCTGGAGTGAGGGGGGTTTGGGATAGAATTCTGTGGGGGAGTCAGAGTTGTGATGATAGTCAGACAGGGAATATGGCAGGCCTGCCCCCTCATCCCCCTTCAACAGGTCCTGGATTGGCAGAGAGCCCATGGAACGACTAAGGCCCCGGTTAAGAGACGTCTGCTCCTGACTCCTGGCTTTGTAGCGCTCCAGAACCCTGGGGGCGGCACTCCTCCCTGAGAACAGAGGAGAGCCAACGTTATTTGGTATATATTATATTTAACCAGGAGCAAAAGCTCATACTGCCAGAACACAACTCAAAACACAGAATAACAAACAAATCTTCATCTTGAAGCAGGCCTGGGCAATATGGCCAAAAATGTTATCATGATGAAGTTTAGATTGATTGATATTGATAATTATTGATAATTGTAAACAACCTATTTTAAATCATTGCCAACCTTTATGGATTAATTTAACAACCATGCTTATTAAGGCACACAGGTAATAACTGTAATGTTATCACAACAATGAAAAACATATGAATAAATAAACAGAAAAAGGAGAAAGAAGAAATTATCTAACCTTCAATAAGGAAATCAAGTAAAATTAAGTTTGAGGCAAACTAGCAACTAACATCAGAAAGATAAAGATTTACAAATTAGTAAATAAAATGTTACAAAATGTGTGCAGTGTAAAGGTAATTTGTACATGTAGAAAATCTAATTAAACTTTGAGGTAGATCAACATTTTTAAGATGTAAAAACCTCTAAAATTCAGGAAAACAAAATGAGGAAAAAAATCTAATGTAACTTACAAAATCAAATGCCAACTCTAAGGTAAGCTGACCAAACATCAATAAGATGCAATAAATAAATGAGATGTTACAAAATGTAAGTGTTTTGTAAACATAAAAAAAAAATCAAAGTAAACTTTACGTTAGGTCAACCTAACATCTGTAAGATATAATAAAATATAAAAACCTCTAAAACTGAGGAAACAAAGTGTGAAAAAATGTAAACTGTAATGTAAAATACAAAATCAAATTCAACTCTGAGGTAGAGTGATGTGAATACCAAAAAAATAAAACCGTTCAGTAGGTACTCAAAAGCAAAATATAACAGACTGCTAACGGATTGCATTTCTTGGCATATCTCGTTTTCCTATTATAATACACAGTATAGGAGATAATCTGAAATATGGATCATTCCCAGTGGGTCACGTCATTATTAACACTACACGCAATACGAAAAGTGGTATTTATGACGAGAAGAGGACCTAGAGAGGATTAACAAGGATTTGGATTTGAATAAATACAGTACGCTTCATTATGCCTAAGTGCCTGTCCAACCTGGCATCCATTCCTAACAGCAGCACGACATGATAACTAAACATGGCACAGTCGACTGTAGTCTCCCCTTGTTTACTTGTTTGATACCCTGGCTTGGCCTCAACAGCCCAAGCACCTGCTTCAGGCCTCTCATGGCCTCTCTGCTAAAAGATTATACAGCCAGCTACAGTAAATGAATAATTGGGTAGGCACACAGTACGTCCTCAGATTCCCCTCTCTATTATAATTAGAGATGCAGTATACAATATATTATGATCAACAACCCTGACACTGCTGCTTACATAACGTCTAATAATCCAGTGCAGGAACACAGCTGCAGGTACAGAAACTTCCTTTCATCTGAAAATCCCCTTAAATTCTAATATCAGTGTTTTTAATCGTGCCAACTGGATTTCCCATGGTAATTTGTTGGATTCGATGGCATTTAATTAGACTTAGTAGCAGCAATAGGAATTTTCTGTTAAACAGCCCCAGGGTTGGAAATGTAGCAGCCATTAATGGCAAATAAAACTAATTAATTTCTAAAATAAACCAACAACAGCACAGGGATAAGCAAATTAAGAAAAATAGCATGTTGCTTTAGTCCTCAAGGGGCACCGAGCATTTCTATATCTCCGTATTGTTCAGTAGCTACTGTATTTTTTCCTGATTATTTAAAAACAAACAATAAAACATATGGCGCCACAATAACGAGCAAATTCCGGACCAGCTCATCTATCACTGTGCCTTTCTTAAAACTGAAAGATTTATGTTGCTCTCTTTTTCTGTCTATAAATTTTAACTTTGCCTTTCCAGACATGCTGCATCTACATGGCTGCCAGTGACAGCTCTTGTTTTAGACTGAAAGACATAAACAGAAGGCAAACATGTGCATGAGCAGGAGCAAAAACAAGAGGAAGAGATGCAGAAACGGGAGAGCAGAGGGAGATGTTAAGTCCTGTAAAAACGCTGCATGTGGTGATTTAATCTACAAAGCATATGCTCGCTCTTAACAGGGAAACACATCAAAGACAGACAGGCTGTCTTCCAGGAACTCAGAGAAGCACACAAGGACTAGATTCAGCAAAAAAAAAAAAAAAAACGGGATGTCTTTTATTTCTGAAAGAAGTCAATTGTTGCCACAAGTTTTTTCAGCTATAGCCTCGTTTCTACCAAGCAGTCCAGTTCAGTTTAAATCATTGCATATTAGAAAGGTTACTTTTGTGTTTTCCACTGTCAAAAGTTGTGGATGGTACCAACAGAACCGTTCTATTCCATCCTGTTTTATGTTAGCCCTCTGTGAGGTACCTCGCAGTCTGGTCTGATACTAAAAGGTGGAGCTAGAAACATTGCAGTCCGTTGGTCAAGAGAGAATCGTCACTCTCGCTCTACAAGGACTCAATGCACAAACCCACGTTTTTAAAATATACCATGAACTGTAACACTAAAAGATCCAGCCTGTTCTTTTTTGTTCTGAAAATGTTGCAACCCCATTCCCTGGACAGTCAGAAAGGTGGAGCTGTTCCTCTGCCTTGTAGGTGATGAGAAACATTAGATACGTATATGCACTGCGACAGAAACAATCCAGCCTGCTCTTTTTTGTTCTTAAATGTCACAACCCTGTTTCTTGGACGATTAGCAAGGTGCAGACATTCTTCGATATCGTCTATGAACAGGAAGTATAATGAGAGCGGTAACAACCTCACCTAAATTTAAGAGCTCATTTACACAACATCAGTTACATATAAGGACATGAATGGGGTCTTCTGTCTGTACTCTGTGTTAATTTTGTCAATATTTGTATATATTTTCTGAAAGCTTTTGGATATGGGGGGTGGGGGCAGTGTAGCATATTTAAAGCTAGATACAGCTGTAGGAGATGATGAAGACGTTGAAAAATTGTGGAACAGAAGGTAATGTGGTAAAAAGTGCCATCTATTGGCTATATCTGTGCAATCATAAAGAATGCATGGACGTATGAGAGCAGTGACGTTTACAATGTTTGAAACAGACGTCTCTATTTTCGTACGTACGTTTGCCTTGTGCCTTATGCGGTGGAAATGCAAAACAAATCTAGGGTTTAGCCTATCTGTATGGGTTACATACAGATTCTAAGGGGACTATAACAAACGTGTCTGATGGAAACAGCGTAATACTAATATGTTTTAGGCATTATACAGACTATAGCTATGGAGAATTCACAGCATAAAATATCCAACATAAAAAAGACACAATGACTGAGTTCCTGTAGCAAAAATTACAACGTGGAACTCCTTACAACCTGGCATACAGGAGAGAGAGCTGCCCCTTGAGAAGAAAGGCGCTTAAGAACTTGGTAATAATCTTTGCATGTACTTTCCCTAGGGCTGGCTGGTGCTCAACCAGGGAAACAAAGCACTGATACAAACAGCAGACCAGCAGCTTCACTGGTGACTCCAAAATATGCATCTGTAATCAATGCCATGCCGTGCTTACATAATCGGGACGACAGCCATGTTTGTGCTGCGCTCTCCTTTCCATGGCCTGGAAATATGCCGGAGCTCTCTCAGAAACCACTGGGAAGATTTGGTCATATTTTCCTGAATTAAATCCGATTCGGGGATGCAGCGTGTTATTCCTCGTCTACTTTCGATTCTTTCCCACAAAGTCAGAAAGTGAAGATGTAAGTATGGAATTGCTCACAACCAGGGAAGGCATTTACATCCAACTCTCTCTACATTAAAGTAAGATCATTGCAAACAACTTACAACATATCAATAGTATGTCCAATTACAGTCAGGCATAATCTCAATTTATCAGTAGAAAGAAAGAACAGATAATATGCTCTCTTATCAAAAAAAGTTGCATCATTATCTCAACAGAACCAACTAATCCAGGATGTGGGGATTTGTTCTTGTTCCAAAGTCTGTGCCATTTAGATGAAGAATACAGGAAACTTATGCTAACAAAAACAACTGTAGATTAATAGAAACCAGACATCTTTATCATGAAGCACTGGCAGCCAAGACATCTGAATCACTGCATGAATAGAGATCTCTTTCTACACCCTAGAAAAGTTTCTTTGACAACACACCAAGCAAATCCAACTCTGTATTCAGTGTGTGTGTTTCAGTGCAGCTCATCTTACCTGAGGGCAAGCCCTTGCCCCTTAGCCTCTCACGAATCTCCTTACTCCGCTCCGGAAGAGACTCTCTATCAGTCAGCAGACCGTCCAGCTGAGAGAAAGATGGACACAAGTGGAAGTAAGAGAGAAAGAAAAACAAAAAGTGAGTGTGGAGAAAAAAGGGCAGAGCAAGGAGGAGAAAAAAAACCTAAGTTTCACAGAAGGGTCATTCCCTCTGAGTCATCCATCCTGAACTCATGTTCTATCAGCATGAGCCCCATTATCTGTTACGTAATACAACAAACCCACTGTGCTTTAACAGAGCAGATAATTGTCTTTTAACTTACACTTAGCTAGGATGCAGACTAAAGGGACAGTTCATCAAAAAGTCAAAGCTACATGTTTTTCTTCTTACCTGCAGTGTTATTTATCAGCCTAGGTTGTTTTGGTGGGAGTTGGTCAGTGTTGGAAATATTGGCCAGATATGTCTACCTCCAATATAATGGAATTAGATGGCATTCAGCTTGCTAACTGTATCACCACACAGACGGAAGCATGTATTTACTCATGGATGAGAAGTTCATTCTCACGACAGCTTGAGATGTAAACATTAACGGCGTCCTCCTCAGCTGAGCTGTAACATTAGCTAACTCAGTGGTGCTAGATGAGCTAGTGTAGTTCAGAAGAAAGAAAATAGTTCCTACATGAAATTGCTCACAACAAGGTCTGTGGATTATCTTGAGTAACTGGATCCTGATTTCTGGAAAGACACACTGCTGTTGAGTTTTACAAATGGTTTTTTGGGGGTTTTTTGGCACTACAGGCCAAGGCAGACATCTCTACAGCCAATATCTCCAACACTGTGCAACTAACACCTATTACCTGCAACTATCTAGATTGATAAAAACACTACAGGTAAGAGGAAAACATGCTTTTTTGTGTGTCAATGTAGTGACAATTTAAAAATATAGGCTTTTAAACAGGAATGTTGAATTTGACCTACATTAAAAAAAACAGTGCTTACCTGAGAAAGGCTGCCCAGTACCAACCGGACCAGTTTTCTGATATAGGAGAAGGGAGGGTCACAAGTGGAGTTTCTTATGTGTTTGCTGCAGATGTCCAGCACCGTGCGCAACGACATTCGACTCACTGTCACATCATCACACATGTTGAGAAGCAGGCTGTTTAGGTGTTCCCCCAACTTCATGGGCTGCACAGTGAAAAGAACATGCGGACATGGTTAACATAAAAACAGTGACAAGAGCAGAATGTACTGTGAGTATTGTGTTCCAGTGGTATCTCTGATTGTGATATCTGTAATATCATGTTGACTTCCATTGTGCTCAGATAAGAGGGCAGAGCTAAGCCTTGCCAGCACAAACTCATCACCTACTTTGAATTTCCATCTAATTTACATGCTGCAGATTTTGCTCTGTCACGAATGTTATTTCAGTACATACAGTATTTTCAGTATTAGTGCACATTTATAAAGAGTTTGTGTTTGACATTATCTAGGTAGGTGACACATAAATATGCCAATTTTCATCTGATTTAATTTTGTGAAATACTCACATGCTACAATGGTTTCAGGTTTGTAAAGTTGACTGAATAAATACATGTAAATGGAAACAGTAATTACATTACCTGCATTCAATACTTAAAGAAAGCACATTATTTAAAGAAAGAAGCAGGTACATAAATGGCTCTGTGAGTAAAAATAAACACGGAAAGTGTGACTTCTTTATACAGCCAGTGTGTCCACTTCATGTGACACTTTATTTGCCTGCATGACATGTTATATTTGGCTATATATTTGCTGCAGACTTTATAGCTGCCATGAGCACTGTAAAAGCACCTCCTTCGTGGATGAGGCCTGAGCCCTTCAGTGAACTGAAGAGGATGTCAAGCATGAGTGTGAGTCATGCTGTCTCTAACCTGTGGGCGGTGCTTTCTCATAAATGTGAACACTGGGTGTTACACCTGGCTGACTCTTGATGAGATATGAACGCATGGTGAGCCAGACCATCTCCAGAGCTCTTGGAAGATTAAAACACATTCCAGAGAGCTTTTATATCTTGCACCTTTTCTAATCCAGATGTGACATTCAGATACAGCTCTCATTTTAAAGCTCAGCTTCCAATGAATAACATACTGTCGGCTTTCAGTGTGGTTATGAGGTATTTTGGCTGCAAATTAGAATGACTGAAATGTTTATTTCCTTTAAATTACCAGTGCCAATAAGTATTAAAAGTTGCACTGTTCCACACACGAGCTCCTGCAAGTGCACTGTCCACTTTCACATTGCGCAACTTTTACTGTCAATGTTTAAATAACTTTGAGTTTTGTGTGATGACAAAATCAATGAAACGAAGATGCTGTTAAACCCACTGTTCCTTTACCAATGGGTTAAAAAAAACTATTTACAGGATTTACTGGAAACAGATTTTTCCTCACTAATCTACAACAGCAGTTGCCACAGTGCAACTTAGTGTGTTACTGAGCTACTGTCTATAGCAATGAGGAACTGATTTCCTGAGATGCTGCCATTTCTAACCAAAAGTGAAACTACTTTTTAAGTTTGTAAATAATTTTAATAGTATATAATATCCTCTACGATACCCAATCAAGCATTTTTGGCAGTATCAGAGGCATTTCCATACTGTTTTGGTAATGGAAAAACGCAGATTAAATTTTGACAAAACTTCACTTTGGACATGGCTGTTGCAGTGTATTATTTATGGTTTCAACTCTTAATAACCATTCCAAGTCTGCTAGTCATAACATCTGATTTCACACAAATCATTAGTCAAATCACATAAGCATCAATCAGCTCAAAGAAACCACTTTAATATCACTTCATGCTGATGTGCTAACAGCTTGTTTCCTCACGCCTGTCCTTTTGGTTCAACACTGTTTGGATACCCAATGTAGTGAAAGTTATTTTTAGTAAAAACAAAAGCAAAAACTATTTTAGTTTACTAAAAATAATAAACACAATTTAGTAACCAACATGAATGTCGTGTAAATATGGTCCCATATTGTAACCCCTATCCAACTGGAAGGAAGTATCCCCAGTAATAATTTACCTGACTTTGGGGGATCTCGTAGTCTGCTCCCCAGAACAGGGTCATCCCCAGAGAGTACATGTGCATCTGTGGAAAAAAGAAAACATCACTTAAGCTTCATTAGCAGCATTACACTTCCTTTAATATTGGTCTTAAGATAAAAGTATTACATTTTTACCAAAACAAAAGACTAGACAAGAGTAAAGCTAGAGTGAGCATGTAGAAAGCTGAGGAATATAAAAGTTTAGTTTCATTCAGATAAACCAGACACTGAAGCTGATTAAAATTTAAAAACTGAATCAAAGTGGCCTGGATGAAAGAGAGACAGACTAAAGCTGGAGTGTAATAAAAGATGAATTCAGTCTTATTTGGAAAGGAAAAAGACAGGGGCTTTCAGCTTAAATCCAAAAACATTTTTCCATTTTCCTTTCCTTATTACTCTGCACTCATTGCTTGGGAGAGAAATCACTTCCCCTGAATGTTGGGCTTGGTAGAGGAAAGAATAATTCAGGGATTGCCAAAGAATGCAACACGGCCTTCAAGGTCTTTCAGGAACAGAGCTTGAGTGCAAACTTAAAGACACACTCGCACTTTCAAAAAATATGTGGAAACTTAAAGGCTGCCCATAAAAAGCAACAATACCACACCAAATGTTGAAAAAGTGAGAGGAAAATCGTGGCACTCGCAGCTGACGTATGTTTACCCGCAGTCTCTGATAATGACAGAAACAGATTAGGCTTTCTACACTGAAATAACTCAGCTGGGGAGACGGGACCAGGGCTGGAAAACTGACTCAGCACAAAACTGTGTTGAGGTCTGTGGGGCCGTGCCAGAGACGGGAATCCAGTCATGCAAGATTTTAGAGGGGCAGAGCCATAAAGAGGGGGTGTGGCTCTGCGCATATGTAAAACAAGCTGTGCATTGCAGGAGATAGTATAGTTGCTGATGACTTCAGTTCTGAATGTTGCAACTACACAATGATTTCATATCTCCAAACAGCAGCAGTCTATCTCCACAGTTTTGTGGTGTTGTGTTACCCAAGCGTAGATGTGCTCTAATTAAACACCTGTTTGCCCTTTCACAGTAACAGTGGTTTCTACACCCAACACTTTGACAAATGATCATCAGAAGAACAAGTTAACATCGATGTAAACAATGCAGGTTTCAAACCAATTACGTATATGTCTTTATAAAGAGTTTGCTGATGTTTTGTGGAAGACAATGCACTTTTCCATACACAATATATGAGAAACACTAAGCATGACTTTGTTTAAAAGAGAACTGCACAGGGTAGCTTTAAAGGTCCAGTGTGAGATTTAGTGGCAGCTAGCAGAGGATTGCAGATTGCAAGCAGTTAAAACTTCTCCTTGTTAAAATTCCCTCAGTGTTCATTGTTTGGAAGGTTTTTACCAGGAGCCGAAATACTTGCAGTGGTCTCTTCCTGGCCAAAACAAACAGACCAGGTGATTATATCTGGTAAAAAAAACTCGATAAAGTGGTTTCACATTACAAGTCAGAGCTTCTCAGACACTGTTTGGCGTGTCAGTCACAGGCCGTTAGCCTAGCACGTGCTAAAGTGTGCTCACCTTTTTTCTGATAACTTGAAACATTTAGGAGGTGTGCAATGCAAGATGAATAATCCATAGAGGTCTCTTTCTCTCCAAAACAAAAGGACCCAGTGATTTAAACATGTTAAAACACTGAATAAAGTGTTTCATATTAAAAAAAAAAAAAATCCAAATGGCCCTGCCTAGAGCCAGTGTTTGGTTTGTCTGTTCAGGGCTACTGTAGAAACATGGCTGTGCTACACTCCATAAACAAGGACCCACCGTAGATACAGATCCTACAGTAATGAAAACACAATGATTCTTATTTTCAGGTGATCATGCACTAAAGAAAGCATACTTACTATATTATATTCTATTTTTGACTATGCATCCCACTTAAAGTTGGTGCTTGTGTGTTTTCATGTCTGTCTTCCTGAACTGTAATTGTATTACTTGCCTGATTTTTAACCTTTTCTCCACCGTTGTTTACGTACTTACACGTTTAAACCGGGGGTCTGGGCGTAACTGCATTTCAATCCTGTCTATGTTCTATACATATGTCAGAATTGACAATAAAGTTGACTTTTAATGAAATCCTATACATTGGACATTAAAGGTACTCAATGGGCAGCAGTAGAAGACTGTGTATCTCCAGTGCTTAAAATAAATTTGAATTTTAAACTAACACATGATCATTAACACAAGATCTGAGAACAGGTGATACATAGACGCATTAGAAGATGTAAACTAGGTTTAGGAGATATGACTGTATATACCATGCAACAGTAGAATGTATCCATTTAGCATCACCATTTTTACCATTGGAGTGTTCGGGGCAGGCTATGTAGAAAATCAGTGATTTTTTTGGGGTTTTGTAAATCCAGCTGCCTTGCAAGGTAATGTGATGAGGGCAGACACGGGGGAAGAAAGTGAAGTTGTAAGTACAAAACATGTAAAACTTGAAGTTATTGCTTGGGGGAAACTTTAAGATTCCATTTGAAGGAATTTTAGTTGTACTATTTTGAGTCTTTTGTTTCTAACCCAAGTGTTGTCATTAGTGAGGCAGCTATTTCTTTGTTTGTGTTCAAAAACATTTTTTTTAAAAAGAAGACAAAAATAATCAAATGTAATGAAATGCAGTATGGTTATTTTAGACTATTTCCAAATTGAATTTACAACTTTCAACCAATTATGATATAGAACAATATACCATGCACGAAGACTCTGGCCATGTCACCCACCCCTAATGCAGACTAAACAGTTTGTAAGGTTCTGTCACCACATGGGTTATGTTAAGGTTTATACCTTCTCTATATCAGAGATGGAAGTCAAGGAGACCCCCTCAAGGACCTCGGGGGCTGTGAAGGCTCTTAAGTCCTGCTGGGTGACATACTCGTTTGTGAATGAGATGTTGCCAGAGGGCATGAGCAGGAGGGACCAGGGAGAGATGATGAAGCCCATGGCCGCAGGGTCTGGAAGAAGGAAACAGACAAACAAATGGAGATAAGATAAGATCAGGAACAAAAACAAGAAAACAAACACAAAAATTTGGACTTCCATTATTTAAATCCCCAGCCATTGTCTCTCTCTCTCTCTCTCTCTCTCTCTCTCTCACACACACGCACGCACGCACGCACACACACACACACACACACACACAGTTTCCAAGCTCTATACAAGTATCACATTTTGTCTAAGCATTTACAGCCTGAATGCAGCGACTGTAGACATATCCAACCACAGTGGATGTTTCTCGCTAAGGCTTCGGCGTTTATGGAAACTCAAGATGATTGAAGTAAACAAAAACACATGTTGCTTTCTTAGCCTGCAAGAAAATAACTGTTGAGGCAGAGAAGCAGAAAGGAATGGCTACACAGCGTAATTCTCTTTTCCTACAAAGCCACAGCCAGCGCTATGGTTAGAGAACGTTTTAAAAATATACAAAGGAATGTTTGAGCAGCGCTGCAAAATTCTTCTTTTTGACTGATACTTTAACTCCAAGAGGAGCAGTGAGAGGAACAGAGGAACTGGATTTGAGGCACCAAATATCTGCTTTCAAAAGCTGGAATTTACTAAGTAAATATAAGTTTCCTGTTTAAAACTCGTGTGACCATTTGAAGATCTTATTCAAAAGTAGACTGGGTTACCAGGTGTATCCCACACAAAACTTTTGCCAGGCAAAGAATAGAGCTGAGCAGAAGTGCATGACTCAGCCTGGGCAAATTAGTCTCTTGATGTATAACAAACTCATCAACAGATTCAATAAACTGCATAAGTAAGCAGAAACTATTCCTGACTGACTGCTCAACCTAGTAGAAGCTAAAAAATTTTAGAAACGCGACTTGGGAATGTACCGTCTGATTCCCTTCTCACTTTAAAGGACAGTAAATTGTACAACTGTAAGTTATTTATCCTTTAACAATGTAGTCTGTCAGTCTGATAAGCTGCTGTTTTAGCCATTAGGGCCATGGGATAATTCTGAACTATTACGCTAAGAGGCTGCCCTCAAAAAGTAGATGTTTACAAACTGTACGGTGAACCATGCATTCAATGCCGCAGCAAACATGCCATTATAGTGACAGGCTAGCAGATGTGGAGCAGTGGATGGCCTCGGCAGAGTACCAAACACAAGAGCAGGTAGAAAGATCAACAACAAAAACAGTAATCAGTTTTGGAAAACACTGGTTTCTATTATGCCGGCTTTGCCCCTCCTCTGTGTTGTTTGCATGAGTCAGCGTGGATTTTCTCAGGGTTCCTCCCACAGTCAAAAGACATACGGGTTAGATCATTGTTGACTCTTAATTACTTGTAGGTGTGGATGTGAGCGTGAATGGTTGTCTGTCTGTTACTCTTTTTCCACCCAAATTTGTGTGTGTATATGCAGGTTTTTTAAACATGATAAAAGCCATTTTGCTGCAGCCTGTAATGACATCACACTGGAAAAGGGGCTAAAATTAGCACACCACCCGGGTATTGTATTTCTATCACTGCCAATCAAATCACTGGGGCCGATATTTGGCATTTCGCAGATTATCTGTACCAGTATTGTATTTTATGATTGCCAATAAAATTAATTAATTAAAAAGTGCAAAGAAAGTGTCTACAAGGGAAGAACTTTTACTTTATAAAACCTCAGGTGGCTATTCATTCATTGTTTTATGAAGTTTTCACTTGACATTAAAAAAAAAAAAAGTTGCTGGAAACTTGCTGTATATGATGTTGAACATTTTAAGTGTTGATACACATTTGCTATAGCCATTCAAACAGTTTTATGTTGGAGTTTGTTATATTCCAAATTCTAAATATTGACAGAAATATTTTCATTTTTAATGTAAATGCATATCTGTTCCAAATGTCTGTTCTCAGTGTCACAAACTAAAAATAATCGGTATCTGTATCAGCCCTGAAAAACCAATAACAGTCGACCCCGAGCAGAATCATTTGACCCAAGAGTAAATGCCGATTGTAACCTTTCCCATAAAACACAAAAGACAGATGTTAGTGGTTGTTGGTGGGTTTTTGTGCTACGGGAAAGGAGCTTATGTAGCCTTCTATCTCTATGTGTCAGCACTTTGAAAGTCTGGTGACCTGTCCAAGGTTTACCACACCTTAACTCAATGTCAGCTGGGATCAGCTCCAACACCCCTGTGACCATGCTTAGAATAAGCTTAATAATCCATCAAGCAAATAATGGATGTACGGTTTCTATTTGATCCTAAATATTATGTATATGAAACCACGAGGAGGAATACCTCTATCAAATTATTCACACATAGCTTGTTTAAACAAATCATTTCAATGCAAACAAAGTAACTAACTGCTACTGCTTACACACAGGGATAAAACTGTGCTGTTGGTTTAGTGTTAGACAATGTGAGTCTGTTCACAATGACTGAAGACTCATGTAAAGGTTTGCTATGTCAATTGTACGTTAGGAAACAGCCTGACATTCACTTTCATAGCACCCGTGACAGAAACTAAATAATCTAAAATATGCAGTTTACTGCAAACATTATATTTGCTTCAGCAAACTAAAGATTTTCTTGTTCTTATACTTTTTAAGCATAAACCATAAAAAAAATCAACTTCTCCATTACCTTCCATAGCACCTAACTAACTGTCAAATTGAAGTTTAAAACTTGCTGATATTAATCCACTCTCACGGTAAACATACTTTTTTACATAGCTCAGTGACTCCATTATAGCGTTCCAACATCTGCTCTCCAAATCTTAGCTTCACTCAGCAGTCCAAAACTGTACACACAAAAGGACACATGTGACTCAAGACAGCTAAACAATTACAGTTTGAAGAGAAAAGAGGGGTATGTTAGCTATCACAATTCCTGCAGCACGGTGTCACGTAAAGTTTAAACAAAGCTCATCTAAAATACTCCAAGTATCCAGCCTTGCATTTTGTTTTCAATATGCTGAGAACGTTATCTAAGAATACAGCTGAGGAGCATTTGCATAATCTATTTTTGTAATGTGACCTCAGCATTAACAGCATATTTACAGGCCACATTGATGAGAGGGAATTCCTACAGCACACCAGGATTGTCTGCAATGAGAACCAGTCAGCAAAACTGGAAGTTGAGGTCAGTCTGGTTAATGCACACGACTAAATCTTGCTTATGTGCTTTGTGGTAATTAACACAGCCAGCCAGGTGAACAGTTTAGATGACACAAGTCAATTATGGCCAACATAATCAGGTTCACTGGAGTTTCATTTGAGACTAAGCACCACCCAAACATTTAACAACAAGGACTGCAATGCCCGCTGACTCACATCCTGCCTAGTGTCTCTAGAATTAAACCTTCCTTAGTCACCTGCTGTTGAAGTTTATTTAGTTACAGACACTGCAGTTGGGCAGCCTTATCTGTCTTTGGCTTCAAGGACAATCACAGACACTTACAGGCACAAATGACTCACAAAAATGATTACAACTAAACAGCCCAGTCAACAAGTGTACTAATGATGCAGAACCAGTTTGCAACATACTGACAAAACAGAATTAGTGCACAGATTTGGCAACCCAATTTTTGTTTTACAAATTTGAGTGTGACTGAATCTATAATTCGAAGTATAAAAACGACCCTGTGTAAAAGCATTTATCGTCTTTTTTTGTTTCATATTGCTTCTTTTGATTTAATGTGATGGATTGGTTTGGGCACTGAATCCACTGCGGCAAGAAATAATATTAACAAATTATTTGAGAGAGAGAGTAATTGATGCAATAAATTTGTCGACACGAAATGGCACCTGCAGTTCATGGGATCTGGACACCGGAAGATTTTCATTCAGCCTTTTCATTTAAAAAAAACGTAGCGTGAATAGATTTAGAGAGTAAGCAGCTGAATAATGATGGGAAAGGTGAAGTATGCAAGGCAAACATATTTTATCTCTGTTTTATGTTTCTGAAGTTATTTCTAGGAAACGTCTCAGCACACTTGATTCCACATGCTCATACCTTTGTGAAAGAGTTCTTGGAGGCTCTCAGCGCTCTGGCTGAGCACTGCCCAGACCTCCTCCTCCTGGAGCGGCCCTCCTCGAACCTCCAAGGCTTCTGCCAGAGACACATGCATCTTCCCTGTGCAAGCAGAGAGAGCAGAACTGATTTACACCAGAAAATGAACACACATAAAAACAGAAATAAGCTTTAACCATAATATGGAGAAATGGGCACATGCTCTTTTAATATGACAGAAGCCTCTGGCTCAAGGTAAAATTGGGCAAAAAAAATAACCAAAGCGTCTGCAGATCACATCTCTTGGGCTCCTCAGAGCAATATGCACCTGAGTTTTAATTCATTTCCAAGGCAAGTCTCAAATTTTTTTTTAATCCAGCACAAATCTAATCCTGTGAGAATCCACACCCTACTTGTCCTGACTGGCCCGACAATCTCAAGATGAAAGCATATAAACCCACATTGCCATTTTACTACAATAATCCTAAGCATTGATGCAATTAACATCAACATTTTTCTCTCTCTCGTGCCCCTGAGCAAACTCCCACAACTTGTAGGCATAAGCCGTTTTATCATCCTCTGCTATAGAGGACGTAGTTCAAGCACATGATGCACGCATGCACATTCAGATTCACACCCTGCTTTACTTAAGTTATTCAACAAAGTGACAGTTTATTACTTGGAGCTTCAGAGAAATAAGATAGCAGCTTCTAACTGAAGCGGGCACTAATCGAGAATCAAAACACCACTTTTTTTTGGTGTGGTCTTAAAGTTGCCTGCTGCTCTACAAAGAAGCAATAACTCACACTCCTGTTTCCTGATTACATGTCATAAAACCATAACTGGGTCAGGCTAGGTAGTTTATTTTCTTGTAGATGGCAGTGGTACAGCTTTGCTTTGAAATATATTATCACTCAATGGCATATCTGTAGTACTTCACATGGATTTGGATAGCACACATGCCACAACACACAATGCCTACAGGCAAAGCTTTGAACTCATGTGACCCACGGGCTGGCTGTCTGACATGATTTGTTTTCAAATGATTTTCAAGTTTTAATATGAAGTCACAGAGAGAGGATATCCAGTTTTACGTTTCGTTGTTACTATAACTGTCTACAAAAAAAACTTAACAAGAGCTCCAAAGCTTGTGGGCTTAAAGTGCCATAAATGAGCTGAAATTCAGCTGTATGGGACCCTGGATAAGACTTATGACACATTAAGTTAATCTCTCATCTATCACAGAGGGGAGGGGAAAGAAGCAAAAAGAAACATAAATAACCAGCCACGACAGCGTCTGCTCTGTGTTATCACTTCCCTTGAGAAGAAGGCGGACACCTTTTAAAAACTTCAAAATTGGCCTGTGTTCTCTGAGTAAGATGACTCAAGCTAGGTTGATAGATTTGAAATTTTGTAATGTAATGATTTAAGGACGTGTTTTCAAAAGCCCAAAAAAGGCTACTGAAATCCACCTTTTGTTGTGGTTTCACTGCCTGACCAGAGTTGATTTTACCGACGTATCTAACGTGCATGACACCTTGTTTGAGATTGCCACTTCTGAAATTGTCTTTGCTTTTTCCTCTAGAATCATATATGATGATATTGTTGTATATTATAATGCTGACAACCTACTGATAGTGATAGCCTTCTTATCCTGCCTCCACATTCTCTACAGTCCAATGGTGTAGACCTCAAAGACTCAAAATTTGGTGTGCAGCTTCTAAATTTCCCTATACTTAACCACAGCATTTGACACTGACAGAGTAAAATATAACATGGAACTCTGTTTTTAGCCAAACACATGTGAAACTCGATAATACCTTGACTGAAAACAAGTCCATATTTTCAGTTTTGACAGATTGCCTGATGTTTTGAACTTTTGCAGTCTAGCCTGATTTTTTTCTTTTACTTTTTCCCACAAGTTTGAGTAAACCCACATTAAACACAGCACAGGGTATTTTTGGACTCACTAGATGACAGCTTCTAGATGGGATTTTGTAAATCTAAACACAAAAACATAGCAGATGAAAACACGTAAAATGACTGGGGCAAAATTTCTATGCAAGATCAACCAAACATGTCATGTTTGGGATGGGTACATGAGACTACATTTCATAAAGGTTATCTTCCATAGATAGTATCACTATCCTAAAAAAAACAAGTTTTGCAACTTATTTTTTCTTTAAGTAAAGCCAAAACACAATGTGTGACAAAACTGCAGACATCATGTCTGTAAGCGACACAAAAGATCTTAACAGCAAAGATGCCCAAACAGCGGTAAGACAGGTCAGTGGATCACCAGAGTCATTAGGATATGTCACCTAGGAACCATAACTGACAGTATCAAATTTTGTGCCATCAATCCAATAGTTGTTGAGATATTTCAGTTGATACCAAATTGGTGAAACCATTGAGAGACTGACAAATGTTGCTAGCTTAGTGAAAAAATACCAAGGTTGACTCAACATTATAAAAATAAGCAATGCACCACTTTGTTGCATTTGGTATAGAGAACCCCAGTAATGAGTCCTTAAATCCAGAAATGAATTTGCGTTAAAGCACCTTCGGGCCCCTTGTTTCAAAGTCAATAGGTTCTTTGAGAAGGTTTTTTGTTAGAAGCCTGAAATATGGTCTATGGTTAACACAAGTTTAAGAGACGTTCATGTTTTGTTCTACGACATAAAATGCGTCAGTAAATACCCCACTGGTGAACCTTGAGGCTTTTATTTGTGGCTAATTGACACGACAGAACGTCATCACATTGAGCCGTTCCAAACATTGCTTTACAGCTTCTTAGTCGTGGCGATATGACCGTAGCAGAGATCATTTAGCCTAACGTTAGTTTTTTACTTCTGATGACTGCATTTAGGCTTTAGAAATCCTGAAAGTGGTGTTCATTTGTAAAGATTATCCTGCTAAACAATACGTGTAAGTCATTATAAAGGTTGTTTACCACAGAACTTTTTTTTTTTGCCATGATCCAAAATCCAATAGAAAAATCCCATAGGCTTTTTGAGGAGTGAACCAGGGCGTCATTAGCTTCCAGGTTGGCCTACAGAAAAACGTCATCCCTAGGGCACTCTATTATGAGCTAAATTTGAGCATATCACTCATCCATAAACTTTTTACATAAACTGGGTCAGCCTCCTCATTAGCGTTGGGCCTTATATCTGTAAGCAATATGTGAAACAACATCCATTCTATGAATCTCAGTTTGGAGAAGAGAATTAATGAGTAAGCATGTTAGAGGCCTAAATGTTTATGCAGGAATGCAGGTTAACCATTCTAGTCAATGGGAGGCGTGAAGTTCGAGGCAAAGTGGGTTACTACCCATCTTGCTCATTACCCATGAGAATGGGGAGAGCGGGTGCTGTGAAGACTGATTGTTTTGCGGCCCTTGTTATTTCAACAGAGACCTACAGTGGAATGTTTTTTATCCACACTGAGGCTGCTGCGCAGGCCAGCTCCTCTCGTATTGGACTATGGTCCTGCTCATTATTGAGGGGGCTTAGGAGGCAGCGGCCCAAAACAGCAAGAGCAGACAGCCTTCACCACTTCAGCGCCTCATTCTCTTATTCTTTTTCAAACAGTGGGGATGTTTGTTCCCAGGTATTCCCATGTATTCCCACACCATAGCTAGAAGGAAAACCTTAAACAAGGCTTAGTCTGCTGCTGCTAAGTGTTTGAAAGTCTTAGCCACAGTCACAAGGATTTTAAAGAAAATAATCCTGGAAACGTGATAGTGCTCTTTACTCTGCACTTAGATGAAGCTTTTCCTTTCCTCCCACCTTCCTGTCTGTGACATAGCTACAACCCATGAAAATGATTTGAAAACAATCCCCTGAAAAACTGCACTTCAGCTGACAGACCCACACCAAAAAGGTCCACATAATGTCAGTTTCTGCTGCTTTCTTTCCGTGCTCATCCCTCTGTAATTGCCAGGAACAAAAAGATCAGAAAAACATGTACGTCTTACTCTCTTTAACTTTTCTTTGATCCTAAATCTTTTAAAAACTGGAGTAGCTTCACTTTTGAGGTCCATAAAAACGCCAGATTCCGCTTCGATTTCCAAAAGCATAACTCGTAACATAAGATATGAGAAGGAATTTGTTCATATCCTCCAAACATCAGAACTGTGGTCTCAGCTGGCAAACACATTTGGAACAGAAGCCAATGAGAAGAGGTACTCTTCGCCAGCATTGAGGTGAGAATCTTCCTGAAGTCATTTATGCCAGGAAAATTCAACAACAAACTCTGAGTGAACCTCTATTCCCAGAATCTTACTGTATTATGCAGCCTGCGAGCACACGATTCAAATTCAAAACACACACTGTGTCTAGGAAGGCTTGGATCAGAATATCTTTTGAACCAACATGACTGATGATGTAAGGACTGATGTTTTCAAAATGCACATAGCAAACCAAAACCAGAATGCGTAATATTAAACTGATAAACTGAAGACATATAAGCTGCGTTTCCATCAAAGGCTTTCGGCATAGTACCTTCAAAACTAAAAGTAACACCTTCAGAGAGGTACCTAGACCCTAGATCTGTTAAGCGTTTCCACCGCAGACAGTACTATTACACATGGGCGAGGTTATAGTCACTTGCTGCTCCGTCACACACTCGCTGGCTTTCCTTGTCTACTGATGATACAGACTGAAGTCCACTCATTACTGAGTGTCCAAGTGAGACAATAAAAACAGATGGAGAGGTCAAAGTTGTCATATTGAAATTTAGGGTGTGCTAATGGATTCACATCATCATCTCATGCATTGAGTAACATTACAAGTAAACGGTTCACCTTAAAAGTTGCCAACAGTTGACCCAGTGAATGAAATTATTTTTACTCTCAGTCTACAGCTGCTGCTAGAGGCTGCAAAACATCCTTTCATGTTATAGTTTACTACTGTATGGAAAACTTGTCACGGTATAAACAGTGGTTAAACCAGCCACAACTCAGCTCTGAGCACAGACTTTTGATTCTCTACTGACCAATCAGTGGACTGTAGCGTTTCTAGCTCCACCTTTTAGTGCTTTAGTACTGTGTTTTAGGTACCTGAAACTGAGGGATGACAAAATATAGGGATGGTTCCAGAGGTATTAAAAGTACCATCCACAGCTTTACACAATGGAAAAGTAAAAAAAAAAGCATACCGAACTGAACCAGACCGGACCGACCTGCTGGTGGAAATACCTCAATAGTGAAAGAACCTCCTCTTTGAATGTGAATATGCAGTACCTGATGTATCCTTGCTTAGTGCAAAGCTAACAGGAATAGAGAGATTGTGGTTGCATGCACTGCTGTGACTTACTTAGGTGTCTTCTAAGAAAACTGTAGCAGGATTTAAACAGAAATGGTGACTCACATAAATGAAAGGGAACTCGATGGTTGGTTTTCATTAATCGTAACCCTCTTACAATTTAGTCAATTAGCCGACATGCTTTCCCAGATTATTTTACAATGAGTTTAACGCAGGGGTTGCTGATGGATGTTGGCCATTACATTGCTGAGCCTGGTACCATCCAGTTATGGACTGGTTTCCCAAACCAATAAGCCACCCTGGATGTTGGTGTTATGTTTTTCAGCTCAACCAGGGTCAGGAAAGAGAGCCACGACTATTCCATGATTATCAGCCCAGCTTTGGACCAACGGCCCTCACTTCTCATTTTGGTCTCGACCTCATCCGCTCCATTTCTGTTAATCACAGGGTTGCTATGAGTACCGTGACATGCAGAGCATGGTTTTGCAAAACCTCACTCCACACCCCCCTCTTCCCAACACACTCAAACCCAACCCACTGACTATTTTCCCCATTTCTTTCCTATGATGATGCTCACACCATCTCCATCATAACCACTTTAGATGTTTGTATTAATCAATCACACAGACTCCCCACCTTTCTCTCAAGTCTTGACTGGCATCTTCAAAACCCTCATGACCTTTGACTTTAAGCTAATTTTACTACTCTTCTATGGTAATGAAGGGGGAGGGGGGTACAAGCAGCCGTCCTACAACCCCCATAAAACCTTCAGCCTGCCCTGCACTGGTATATTATGCCTCTAAACGGCTTTGTTAAGCTGAACAAAAATGTTGGCCATTTCACCCAAAATAAGACAAATAGTACTGATGGCAGTTAGCTAGCCAGACAGCCTCTTATTTTTGTAGTGGTGTCTCCTCCCTCCCAAACTTTAAATACTGAAATGGGGTATCACAGATGCCCCATGTATGTCACACACCAGAAGGAACAGTATTGTTTACAGGATACGTTGTAATACTTGTAGGTCGAAACATGCTAAAATATCAACAAAAAATACTGTTTACTAGCATTAAAGTAGCTACCGTATAGCATTGTCTACGTTTCTGGATAAAAGAAGCATTAGCGTTTGAGCCTCGCGACACAACTCCTTAGTTTTTCCCGTTAGTAACCGTTACGCTTAAGTTAGCTAACTTTTTCTAAATTGGGTTTTAAACGCTTTAACTTACCAGTCCAGAAGTGCTACAAAATCACTTGTTAGTAAAATATTCGGTACTCCGACGAGGCTATGAGTGCGCACACAACCGGGACCAGCGGCCATCCCATCCACAAAGCAACATCTTGGATAGTAGTTGACTATGCGGCGAGGCAGGCGAGCAACAGGTCTTCTCCACAGCGCGGTCAAAATCCACTACACCGGCAGGTACTGTTATCCGAGGCGTCCGCAGCTAAAAAATAAACTAAATCTCTTCTTCGGAAATTGCTCAGAGGTCGTGTTTGATAGCCACAACACAGCATTGAGCTCCCCTCCAGCGTAGCCGAGTCACCATTACTGCGGAGGAGCCGAATAACCCCTCCTTTAGCCCAGCTAGCGTGGGCTGACTGGGAGTAACAAGACACCTTACTATGGCTGTCCATTGGCTCTCCGCGAGGGGACTGTCATTTCACCGTTTCTATAGTTACACACACAACTGGGAGTAAAATGTACAGTGAGCCTGAGTCCTGGATGCAGAATCAATTTTTTAAAAAATGTGTTATATGTAGGTGCCCAACTTTTGTAAGGACAAAAAACTTTTGTCTTTTTGGTTGTTTATTTTTATTGTGTCTTGATCCTGATATTAGCATCAACAGTAACAATAATCATTACTGCTACTAATAACCATAGCAACAAAAACAACATTGATAATAATAATAATAATAATAATAATAATAATAATAATAATAATAATAATAATAATAAGAGTAATGTGTGTTTAGAGCCTTCGTTTTGTTATTGTATTTTTCTAACATGTTTCTGCCCATAATCTCTTGTTTAATGCTACGTTAATTCTTGTCTGGCCTGTTTTCGGCATTATTGTCTGGTTCTATTACTATAATTATTATTATTATTGCTCATATTAACTAAATAATCAATTAAGTCACTTTTATTTGATTTTTGCAGAGGTGCAGCTGTATTATAAATAAAATAAAATAAAATAAATGACTAAATGTATCACTCTGGAGCTATTTTACTCCAGAATTATTCCCAAATAAAAATACATATGTAATACAATGACATTTTAAAGCTCATTTTTAAGACATTCATCATAACAGGGGTGCTTTTGGTACATCCTGCATAAAACTGTAGCTACAGCTTATTCTGAAATAGCTATTTTGCACAGATTTGATATGTTAGAGTAGCCTACGTTTTAAAGGTATCTTTTCATTTTTATTGTCATTTTTCCATTCTATATTTAAATTCCTGAGTGTTGCAGTATCTTTGCCTTATTTTTTATTCCTCCTAACATGTTTATTAAATGCACAATGTATGCACCAATAAAACAAAGCAAATTTCTTGTGAGTGAACACCTACCTGCCTGTAAATTTGATTCATTATCAATTATAAATTAGTTTGTGTATCATGTTATGTCTCCTTAACTCTTGGGATCATGTGAAGGTAGAGACATTTTAAAAACGTGATAGAAATCAAGCTGTAATTCAGTAGTTTTTTTCCCACTACATCAAAGTTGCTTGAGAGTCAGGAAGCAATTCACTGCGGAGTACTTCCTTCCTCTGGAAGACTTCAAAGCTGCCTCATTTATGGTTTGCCTTGTGCCATCTAGTGACTGTTAGTCATCATTACACACTGCCTTTTCAATGGGGGCTGTGTTGAAAGGGTTATCTCTGCCTGCCTGTGCCTGTCAGTGCTAAAAGGCATGATTTTTATCACTAACCATGGGCTTGGACGATAACACTGGAACTTGATTAACGCAAGTTTTCTCCCTAGATGCAGACAGTTGATATTCACTTTCTTGAATATTTCAGAAGTGGATTCCCTTGCACATAATGTCTGCAGTTTATTCTTGTGTACATTCTCTACTCTGAAGTCTTTTAGTTGTAAAATTATCTTTTATTTCTGTGCATGCATGACTACATACTTTTGCATACATAAAACGGATGTAATTTTGTAATTTTATCAGTTATATTTCTGAATGTAATTAACAGTCATTCCTTGAATCCATTTTCTGTAGCTTATTGTTAAACCAGTATTAGTGTATTTTTTTCATTGAGAACATCTTTATAACTTCATTTTTATTGCATCGATTGAAAAGACACAGCAGAACATAGTGGAGATGTACTGTACAATATTTGGAGGCTGTGCTCTGTGGTCATACTTTCCCCTTATTTAGATATATTATCACTTGGTAAAATCTCAGAGAGGACACCAATAAAAATGCACTAGGTACAGAGTTTGATTTTTTTTAATACTGTAATCTCTTTCTAACTTTCTCACAGAGTGGGTAAAAGAAGATTTTTAGTACATTAAAATAAATCAGAAATTAATGATATTACCAAAAAAAAAGGTATAGAGTGTGTTTTAGCCCTTCTGTCCTTATTGAAGCTATTTTTGACTCACTTAATGTAACCTAAACAAATACACATACACACACATTCAATCAAAACACACTTTAAAAAACCATGTCGTACTGTGTAATGAAACATATGGATTATCCTGCTGTGAATACTAAGGTGCAGATGTCCCATAGCCCCATGCGCCACTGCCACTGGAACCCATTATCCATTGTAAATTGCACATTTGCATAACCAGCATGTCAGCCCATCTCATCTGATAAACAACTGATACAATTATGACTGTTATTTTTAACATTTTAATGTCACTTTCATTAGATTAGACAGTGTTTATTAATGTGCATGCTGGTGGTTGATTAAAAACCAAACAGTTTTTATTATGTCACTGAACTTTTTCTTTTGGTTATAAATTATTAGGAGTTTAAACTACATTAAAGGCAATTATTCAGGTAGACTGTTGCTTTACCATTAGCAAGTGAAATCTAGCTGCAAAGCCTAATGTGTAATGGGCTGGCATAATCAAACAGATGTTTCTTAAAGCAACACAGTTTTTTCCTCTTACCCATGAAGATATTTATCAATCTAGATTGTTTTGGTGTGACTTGAGAGTTTTGGAGATGTCTGCCATCTCTATAAGATAATGGATGGCAATCAGCTTGAGGTGCTTCAAAGCGGTAAAAAAATATTGGGGGCGGACTGTAGTCTCAACCATACCAAAACTGCTATGAGGCATTTAATTATCCTGTCAGGTGTTGAATAAATATTCAAACTAGCGACAGCAAATAACTTTGCAGATGGCTTTAAGCAAGAGTTATTCAAGGTTGTGCAGTGCAGATAGTATGTGACTGGCATTCCACTGCACCATTACTACAGGGTGAATGGTTAACATGTTGTGAAATTTCTTGCCTCAATGAGGAGACTGGAACGGAATGACAAACTTTGCAAGATAAAGAGAAGAGTTTGTTGAGTCATTGGTTACACTGTAAAAATGTCAGTAAAATTAACAGCAAAGTGCTGTAAAATCAAGACATCATAAAAGTGAAAATTGAAAAAAAAATGAAGCCGTGTTCAATTTACAGCAATATTTAACAAGCACTGAACCCAACAAAACTGTTGGTTTTAAAGTAAGAAAATGTTGAATTTATGATAATTCTTTGTAGAATTTCTGTAGTGTCTTTTTGCAGAGAGAAAGCATATCGCCATTGATAAATTCATATATTATGCTTTAGAGATAAATATGTAGCCTACAAATGGATTTAACAATGAACATTTAAATGTTCCTTGAACTTTCTTATTGTTATTCACTGTAAACAAAAAAAAGAATAACAAAATGTTTTGGGCATAAATATTAAGACACTAACAAAAATAAGTTATTTTACCTGCCAATAACTACTATTTGAAATTGAAAGAAAAATAAATATGACCTTTGAATGTGCATATTGTCAACTGTTAATTTAATTTGAGGGTTTTTTTTTTACACATAATGTGACTGGTGATGAAATTGCAGAAATTATTTTTTTGCCTTCTAAATGAAGAGTGCCAATTTGACAGTTTAAATATGTTGTAATTACAACAGTTTTAAATTGTTAAATGTAGGGGTTGTTCTGTGATGTTGTTTCCATCTTCACAGTATTTTTTACCGAATTATTCTGGCAGCCACAGCTGCCTTTTTTCCTGTAAAAACAACTGAATTTTTTTTACAGTGTTGTATAGTTAAACCCTCCTGAATGCTGGCATGTCTAAGGAGATGCTAATGGATAATGGACAAGCGAAGGGTCCTCGGTGAAGAGGGTAGACAGTTTTAAGTACCTTGGTGTCCGCATCACGTAGCACCTGACCTATTCACTACATACTGACTCAGTGGTCAGAAAAGCAGTTTCAACCCAGATACTTGAGGAAAATCACAGTCTGCACGTGGTTCATTCAGCTGCACATACAATAGGAGAGGCTCTACCCTGCCCACAGGATATTTACACCAGTGTTTGCTGCCAGACAGATCTGTTAGTCTCCTTTTACTCAATAACTTTTTCATCTCTGTTGATTACCTGAGGCAAAGAGCCTTCATACTGAGAGGGGCAATAGGGTCTGGGTAAGTAATGTCTCATAAAGTGCAACCAAGGCGCTCTGAATTGGAGATTTCTTCTCGCTTCTATTTCTGTCAGTGCTGTCCTTAATACCTCCTCATCAGTGCTGGTCTGAGCCCCAAGGGCGATTTTCAGTGAACCCTTGAAAGAGCGGCTATGCCTGTTCAGACAGTCTTGGAAATGTGGGGCACCTGGTAGATTGAAGGCATGCGGTTTGCTGACTCGTGAGTTTAGCCTTTGGGTGCAGCTGGAGAACACTGAAAACTTTCCTGGAGCCTTTGAAGTTAGTTCCTCGGTATGTGTAAAGTTAAAATTAAAAAAACATGGTGATAAAATGTCCATCAAAGAGAGAGCGAGAGAGACATCAGAATATAATGTAGCCTAGCTTTAATGGTCATATGTGTAAAGGTTTTCTTATGCCTGTGCCCTAACCATAAGCATCTAAATTTGTCTAATCTAATACAAAAAGCTGCTTTGGGTCTTGCTCTATAAGACTTCTGCGCTTGACACAGAATTTTTAGGATTTTTCCACAGTGGTGGCCAGATGGGGCCACTTAAAAATCAAATGGTGGCACACCAATACCAGAAGCCATAAATGAATATCACTTTCTAATTCTAATTTGCTGTTGTAGTATAAACCGCATCACTGTGACGTCCCTGTAATATTTAAAGAGGTATAGTTTAACATGATGGTTCCACCTATCTCATGTTGCTGCTGTATTTATGCACTGTGTTGCTTTGATAGCATCTTCGATTAACCAAATCTACTCTAATCTCTTTAATCTCTATTTTAGCAAGGAAGATGGGCAATGTGCTATGGATGGGGACCACAGCATATTATACCTAAATATGAAAAGAATTTTTTTTAAAAATCACTTTCAGTGTACACTATATATACACATATACTATCTCCAATTTAGCTTACACACTTAATGATCGAAGCAACGGCAGACCAACAACTCCTGTGCCCTGCAGAGTAAATTTACTGTTTTTGTCAATCAAGTCTGGTGGCTTTGAGATTACAGATTTAGTTTCCGCTCACAAAAGGATGTCTGATGGCAAAGTATAGCCATAAAAATATTAAAGATAATGTACACTTAAACTGATAAACATTTAAGTTTGGCTTTTTTTAGGTGGCTAAAAATCTAAACAATGGGGGCAACCTTCTCTCATTTCATTTTATGTGCATGACACAGAGGTTTTCTACAGAGAACTTATTGTAAACAAACATTGGGATTTGGCCCATATAGGTTAGCTGAAAACTATGCAATTATATAAAAGTTAAAGAATCGCATGCTGATGTACTTTGGTTTCTTTTTTTTATAGTGTAATGTTACTATTTATCTGATGCGCATAGACTAATACTGGTAAAGTTAACATGCTGGGTTCCACCAAAATCTTGTTTTAATGCATTATGTATCTGTATGTGTTAAATGATTCATTGTTCTTCAAATAGGCTGACTGTTCTTTTCCTCAAAAGGACAAAAATACAGCTTTCTTTAAATGAGTGGGCCGTGGACACCCTTGGCTACCCCTTGGCAGCACCACTGCATCCACCCACAATGAGTGTTTCTGAATTTAACTCAGAGGCATGTTAGGCTTAGCTGACTTTACTGGGCACTGTTTTACCTGCTTTTGAAGTTGCTTATCTCACTGTGAAGTTGCCCTGTGGAGATGCTGAGTATTAACATTTTTCAACTCAGTCTGGGTGTGATAGTCACACCAACATGGTAAAAGAAATGTTGGAAAAGTGAGTTTTTAAGCAAGTGTGATAAACAGACAGACTGCAGCTGTCTGAGGAGCAGAAGTAAGCTTGGAATCCACAGAAAACTATTTCAATTACCCGTCGCTGCTGTAGAGGTCAACAGTGTCACACATTTTATTAATCTTCTTATTAAACTGAGGTCAGGACATATCTCATTGTCAGCAGCCAGACAACCTTGTATCCTGACTTTAGCACATTATAATTCCACCTCCTTTGAGTCCTCTTCAGGCTAATATCTGCCATGCTTTTAATAAATGCATTGTTATTCTGTCCAGCTGACTGAGTGTGGGGGAACACTGAAATGCTCTTTTGCTAGTGGCTCCTCTCCTGACACATTGATGTTAATGTGTACACCAACACATACATCTGAAATAGTGTGAAGTTAAAAAAAAAGTAGATAATAGCAAGAATGGTGTATGTGTGCAAAAGTAACAATAGTGGTCTCAAAGGGAAATTAGCTTGTCATTCAGCAGCAGGGTGAACAATGTCACTGATACTGGGTGAATTTAACCACAAGATCAACAAATATGACCAGTTAATTATGTGTTTGTATTTGTATCTGTTAGAATAAATCCCAATAGTTTATGAAACCCTGAATCTCATTTTCCAGGGCCATTGGTATATGTACGCTGCCATTAATCCAGACACTTTTAAGAAGAATGATGCCAAAAAAAATGAAATTACTCATTGTCTGAACACTTTAGGCAATTGTTTTGCAAAATATAGCATAATTCATTATATAATCTTGCCATGATTCTTATATATCTAAAGGAAACATAGCAATAGGTCCGGTAGTAATGGAAAATATTATATAAAAATATATAAATACCATAAATGTATTTTTGTGTATATATGCGCAAAAGTAATTTAGTCATTTTGTGTTCCTTTGTACAGTGTCGCTTGTTGCTGTATACAATGAAATTTACTTAAAGGTCCTGTTTTTAAGATCTAGGGGGCTTTGGTGGCATCTAGTGGTGAGGTTGCAGATTGCAACCAGTTGAAACTTCTGGTTAGAATTCCTTCAGTGTTCACTGTTCAGGAGGTTTTTACCTCCAGAGAGGTCACTTCCTAATAACTAACGCAAAAATAATGTCTAACACAAAAATACTGATGGCTCTATCTAGGGCCACTGTTCCCGAAAGTTATTCATGCTTTTATTACCTCTTGGCTAGATTATTGTAATTCTTTGTGTAGATCAATCGACACTTTCTCATCTGCAGTTAGTACAAAATACAACTGCTCATCCTCTATCTGGAAAAAGAAAACGGGATCACATAACACCAGTATAGGCCTCTCCACTGGCTTCTTGTCTGTTTTAGGATTGATTTTAAGAATTTATTGCTGGTTTTCAAGGTTTTAAATGGTCTGGTGCCCTCTTAAGTAGCAGAACTGCATCTTCATACTCCAGTTAGGGTACTGATGTTCCCAGAGGTAGACACAAAAACAGCGGCGACCAAGCCTTTGCAGTATAGCTGCCCCTAAGCTCTGGAACAGTTAAACTTTACTGAAGACCCGTACGTATTGACAACGTACAATTGATTCAAGTTCGACAACTTAAATTGATTTCATCTTCTGTTGTGCTGCAGTTTGCTGCTTGTTTATTTTTTCTTGTGTTCCTATTGTCGTTTGCATCTGTATTTATCTGTATTGATGCTTCTAAATAGGCTTGAAATAGCCGCCCACAGACACCATGGGATATGACCAACTCGCTGTATTTGGTTACTCACTGTTTTTGTTTAATGATCCTGGTTCTTCAAGTGTCGATTGACAGCAGGATGTTAGGAGAGTTGTTGAACTAATTGGTCAGATTGTCGTTTTCAAACAAAAAAATACCCCAAACTAATATTCCATCTAAAAAACAGGCCTTTTAAAAAATAAAGTTCAAATCTATGGGGCAAAAATTGGATTTATAAAACAATAAAACAGAGATTTGATCCAAAAACACTGCAGTTAAAGACTGCATCCTCTTTCAGGTCTTTCCTCTTGACTAATTTGACACACCTGCCTTTAATGAGAGGATCCTGAGATGGTGATGCATTCAAGTGACCCTCCAATAATTGGAAATTATATAGGCTTGCTAGAAATAGCTCGACAATCTGTTTTTATATGCATGTTCAGCACTGTGGTCAGCTGTAGCTGTTTTTAAATGTACTTTACAAATGAAGTCTGACTTGACTTGACAGTGTTTGGTTTGACATTTCTGGTAGCTAGTGTAGAAACATGGTGGTGCAACATGGTAATCTCCATAGACAAGAACCAGCTACCTATATTATGAGTAATTCAAATGAAAGGCTGAGTGTGAGCTGTGAGGAGATGGACTCCAGCTGTTATGTGTTGTTGAGTTGGTTGTTTCTTAGGCTGTGAAATGCACTGACAAATCATGCTGCTTGTATGGTGCTGACACTGTTTTCTCCATGCAGATGTCACATTTTAATTTGGTTCTAATATGTGCTACACTGTACGTTGTCTCTCTCTATCTTAAAATCACATTTAAAGACCTTTGTGGGTAAGAACAAAAATATGTGGTTGCTCTAGTGGTTTACGAAACAAAACAAAAAAAAAACCCAACAACAGCAAAGAAACAATTCACAACAATATAATTTAATATATTAATTCTAAAATAGTTATAAAGTAATACATGTAAATTAAGAGTAATAAATGAGAAGGCTCAGTGTGAGCTGTGAGGAGATGAACTCCAGCTGTTATGTGTTGTGTTGATTGTCTATTAGGCTGTGATATGCACAGATATGACATGTCTCGCTTCTTCTGGGACGCTGACACTATTTTCTCCAAATAGATGTTGCATTTTAATGTGTATCAAAATCTTGGAGTTTACATATAGTTTTGAAAAAAAAATTTTTTTTTTTAAATTCAAATTAAAAAAACAAAACCCCAACTTTGTTCAAATATCTCAATTTGCGCTACATTGTTGCAGAAAATGTTGCTTTGTCTCCACCTCTCTCTATAGACAGAGCTGACTCCCCCTCTCTCTCTCTCTCTCTCTCTCTCGCTGTGCAAGGGCTCTGACGTCAGACGTGCTCCTGATCGGTTGCCATGGCAACATATTTCCCTATACCCCCTTCCTCTTCCCTCCCTCTCTCTCTGCTCTGGTAGGTCCACAATGGTACAGCCAGCATCTTGCAGCACAATGGTTGCAAGGTGGTGGTGAGCTGAGGGAGAGTGATTCAGCATCAGCAAACCTCGGTTCCGTCCACCTCTGCTTTTTTTCGTTCCTCATCGCCTTTTTGTTGGAGTCTTTTTTTCCCCACACAATCCTTCGCCATCTTTATTTATAAAGTCAGCCTACAAGCCATGGTCACCGCAATGTTTCTCATCGGGATGTTTTGAAAAGGACTGTCACCGGACTGGGATCGTCATCAGCTGGCACGGAATGGTAAGGCCGGGGTGGGTTTGTTTAATGTGCTGGATGCGATGCTTGCACCCCAGCTGCTGCCTGGAGGGTGGAGTGATGAATATTGATCGGAAGGGAAGGTTAATGAAGTCCAGTAGCGATGCTTCGGTGGGGAAGAAGGACAGCGACAATAAAAAGAGAAAGAGATAAACCCCATCTCGATCCGTGCACCGCCGCGGATGTTGTTTTATAAGAACTGTGCGAGGATTTCATTATGGCGTTAAATGTTGTCCATCCACTCTTCATCTCCCTCCACACAGACACCCTGCAATAAGCTTAAACACCACACTGATCCATCATTAGTTTGTCCCTAAATTGGAGAATAACATCACAAAACGGGATGATATTCAAGCTACTTTTCTTGGTTATTTCATATTATGGCTGTGAAATCTGCACCATTTATTTCTGAGAGTCACACAAGCTATTTTGAGGGTGAATAAACACTTGTGAATCCAGTTATGCATTTTTGATTAGAAGTGCAGGGGTGGTGCAAATGGATGATGCTCTTCAAAACACAAGGCTTACATGGGCTACATACTGTAGGCCTACATGCAGAGTTTGTCCCTCCTCCCCCTTCAGAAGTCAGCTGCGCACCTTGTGCATTATGCAGACCATCACTACTTCACCAGGGATGATGTGGGACCAGCCTCAGATCCATCACAGAAAAAACAAATGGTTCTCGGGCAAATTGTTTGAATTAATGGTTATTTATTGATCAGTTCTGGTATTTTTTTCTTAATAGTGGGGATTTTGATACTGGTGGAGTGTTTGTGGTGATTTATGGAGGCTTTGTCATTAAAACTGAACTCATGATGCAGAGGGAACTGGATTTTATTCACTCTTATGTAGGTTACATTGCGTGCAGGACACACTGAGATGCAGACACAGAGGAAGGTAATTTCTCAGAATTTGTTTTGGGCATTCTTCTGCACATGGATTATCAGGAAGACATTTCACAAAAAAAACCCTGAAACCTGGACTGACATCATGCTGCGTTCACTATTTGTTCAAAACATTAGGAAAAAAAGGCAACAACCAGCGTGCAAGAAAATAGTAAAGGGTGACAAGAAAATTACCCCAAAAAAGTTTTTAAAAAAGAGGGGAGGATTATGAAGAAGTCATTAAAAGGGAGAAATGTTTAGAAAACTATATTTATAATTATAATGATTTTATATTTAAATTGTTACAGTAAAAAATATAATAGAATATATCAAATAAATCTTTTTTTATTTTCTGCACTTTTTAACGATAATTTTGTTGTTTGTTCTTTACTTGTAACATTTTATTTATTTATCTTATTTTCAGGTTGTTGTTTTTTTTTTTACTAATTTTTTGCTAATTCTTTCTCCCAATGTTTTTAATAGAAATCAAACCAATTTGTTTTAAGGCTTAATTATGATGATTGCTGATAAGTATAAAGAGGTGTTGCATCAACTGAGCTTTCAGCAGTTGTTTTGGTTATTAGGCTCGTATTTTCGAATATGCTTCCATTCGTATTTGTTTTGGTGCATGCCCACAGTCATGGACTAATTACCGGTGCCGTGCCATCAGTGAGTCAGTGAAGGTTTTAAGGAGTCACAACAAACTCTCCACATACAGGACGGAAAAGAGAGAGGTTTTAGCGCTGTGACCTTGGGTGCTGAATTATTCAGGAGCAGGCTTCCATGCCTGTGAAAGTGCTGCAGGGAACACGCTTAACAATTAAACAAAGCTTTTTATGGGTGTTTCTGCAGGAGCTGACGAGAGTGATTTAATAGATAAACATTTTTACCTTACGTCTCTTCATCCTCTTTATCCTCATTTGGCAAATAATGTGTCTTGAATAGTTTTTTTAAAAAAAATATTATTGCCGAAAGTATCTTGAGTTTATAAATCTGTTTTATCAGCCAGTACAGGTCGACACAAAATGCTATTGATTTTTAGGTAGGCAGCTTGTTTGTCCAATAGAGAATCATCAATGGAAACAGCCAACAGCAGACCAAATGTTATCTTGCGGTACAGATGATGCTTGCATTTTAATTCCATTTTGTTCTGCAGACTTTGGAGCATCAGTATACTAATCCTTTGTTATGTAACAATATAAGGCATTAAGATGAGATAATGGTGGGATCGCAGGCATGATTAATCAGCAAAGTAAGGAGCTAAAGCGGCAACTAACAATAATGTTCATTATCGATTAGTATGCTGATTATTTATTGGATTCATTAATTATTTGTTTGGTCTGCAACCTGAGATAGGGGTCATCTCAATTTCCAAGAGTCCAACAGCACATCTTCAAATGATTGTTTTGTCCAACCACCAGCTGAAAATATATTCACTTAACATGCTGTAAAACTTCATAAAGACAACAAATCCTCACATTTAAAGGTCCAGTGTGTTGGAATTGGGGGCATCTATTGTCAGAAATATAGTATTCATTACTGTGTTTTCATTAGTGTATAATCTTAGAAATTTTTTTTTTTTTTTTTTGTTACCTTAGAAACAGCCATTCAAGTTTACATCCTCTCCTATTGAATCAGCCATGTTGTTCCACAGTAGCCCAGAATGGACAAACCAAACACTGGCTCTAGATGGTGCTGTTCATGTTATTGTGTCGGCCACTTGGCAAATGGGAGAAATTTTAGGTCTGCAAAATCACTGCTAGATGCTAATAAATCCTACACTGGACCTTTAGCTTATTAGAACAGTTGCTGATTAATGTCAACCTCCCCTCATAAAGGAAAAGAAGATTTCATGAGACAGTGATAGGAATTACATGTATTAGAAATTGATAAAGTTATGGGTTAACTATAGAGTGAAGTAGAGGAATGGTGTAAAGGATTTAAATGAATTCTGGTTTTGTGTTACTACCTGGATGACACCAACAAAACAGGCCAGCATCTTCATTTAAATTCAGAAATTAGAACAATTAGAGAATGGAGATTTGATAATTTCATATTTTTCATATTTCGTAGTTGGTCAAAAATTAAAAAAAAAAAACAATCACATTGAGTTTATTGTAGTGAATTTTCATTATCTCATTATAATTGCCATGTCCGAGAGCACCAAGAGATAACCTCTGTCGTGAAATTTGAAGTAAACGTGAATTATAAGTGATGTTAATACAACTCACCAGTTTACATTTTATTAAGGTCCAAAGTTATGCATATTTAAGGGCAGGTCTGCTTGAGTGACAGGCTGTCTATAAGGTGTCGCTAAAGTCTATGAGTCACATGTACCCCTCGCTCCTCCACAGCGCCTCTTTGCTAGCAAAATATGGTCACTTCTGGCTCCAAAAAACAGAATACCGAATTCAAGGCTTTAAAACAGTCATCCAAAAAACCAGTGGGTAGTCAAGTTAGCTACGCCCATTATTTTTATACAATCTAATCATCCCATGCCTAAAGGAAAAATTCATATCATTGAAATATAATATTTTCAAACAACCAACCAAACCAAAAAAAAAGACAAAAAAATACCAGTTATACCAATTAACTTCCAGTCCAATTCAGGGGTGTGACGGACTTTTTCCAAAACAGTTCTTGCTGATCATCAATTACTTAAATACCCTCATCAGTCTTTTGGTGGCCATTCTGCCACCGTTCTCATGATTATATGGAAGGTCAAAGTCGCCATTAGAAGACGATGGATTACTGAGGAACACTGTCATAGTCTGTCATCACCCAGTGATCCTGACTGAGTATTGTTCCTTGCTGTGTATTACTGTTGTCAGTCTTCATGTTGTAATGGTGGCTCAAATATTAAGTCAAGTTAATCAAATACAACTGTTGTCTCTTGCATGTGAGGGCGAGGACATAAGTCACTCAGCATCAACTTTGTGAAAGAATAATATCATCTCAAGTATAACTGCCTAAGCAGGAGTGTGTTTTTTTTCCCTGATGTATTTTTTGGTTTATATAACTGAGCCAACATTCATATATTTACCAGAAGAAACTACAACATAATAATTGGACTTGGGTTTTATTTACCATTGACGTCCATCAAAATGTGCCTGTTAATACTTTAATGATCGTAACTGCTGGCATTAAATTACATGTAATTATTATTACAGTAAGTGACAATTGCTGTTTTGTCTGACCATGTTTGGATCTGATATGAAAGCTGCGTGTGGGAAACTGATTCAGTAACACAACAGTCTTATTCTTATTTACAAAATTAAACTCTTGCTGCATGAAAGTTGATTCCCCCAGGCTGCAGTGTTGCTCACCGCTACAGAAAAACAGAGAAATGTGCCCGCAGAGTGAGATACGCAGTTACATAATTGGATTTGATCTGACAAATATGCAGGTTTTATTTGTTTGTTTTTTTGCTGAGTGCAAGAGTTTAAGCTGTGTTAAGTTCTGTCCCAAACTCCTTGCTGCACATCTGTAAAGAGACTTAAGAGTCACTGAGGGTCAGACATTAAAGCAACTTAGAGGCCATCAAGGGATTTCATAAGAGGCATTAATTCCAGACTAAATACAATGCTGAAAACCTGCCTTATATCACCGAACCCTCTCTCGATGCACTTTAATTAAAGATGCTAAAGCTGAAGACACAGCAGCAGATATTAAGGACAATTGTTTTTGTTATTAGGTTGCACATATGAGTGACTTGGGCATTTGTAAAACATCAATAAATCAAGAACAAGGTATGGAAATGATATAAAGAGAATAGCACCAGGACAGCACTGTGATCATGTCAAATGAAATATTTCTACTATGTTATGTGTTACAGATGAATATTCGAGTGGCTGTTTTACTGAAAGCACAGTGGTTCAGAGCTCCACTTCTTTCTCTGCCGACTCAGGTTCTGTAGGAAAAGCTGTAAATCAGATCAATGTGCTTGTGCACCTGCCAAAGCTGTACATGTAGCTACCATGCGGCTTATAAGAAAAAATTGCAGCGTAAGCAGTTTTTCGGCTAACATGTCTGTTGTTTACTTGAAGTGAATCAGTGGTTTGTGAGTGAGGCGACAGACGAGAGCACAGACAGAGAGGATGAGCGTATTTCAGCTGTAAAGAAACAAATCAATAAGATGTCAGTGAACATTGGGATTCTCGCAGCCTGCTGTAGATAAGCTCGGGAGTCGTCGCTGTCTTGTTTTCCTCTGCAGTTTGAAGTGCTTCCCTTCCCCTCCCCTGAGTCCAAACGGGAGGCTGTACTGCGTTTGGCTCGGGCTGCACAGTAAAAGGCAAGGCTGCATACTGCAGGAGAGGCTGCTGAACCAAGCACTCACAATGGAGCTCCACGGGAGGGGGAGGGGAGCCGGTTGCAGCGAGGGCTGGGAGCCTGGGAGCAGGAATGGTGGGAGCGAGGGAGGGACAAAAGACAGGCAGGGTAAAGGGAGAACGCAGGCTCTAATCGGATGGAGGGGAGAATGAAGACAGAGATGGAGGTTGGTGTGGGCACGCATTGTGACATTCACAAAATGGGTATAAACCTGAACACATGACAGAGGGAGGAAGAGTGATGAGAGAAGAGGAAGACAGATACGACAGGAAACAATAACATTTGGGTGTAGTGGACGTTTAGACGGGCATGTTAGGTTTATCATAGCATTCAATAAAGCTGTTTAAAGGTCCTGTGAGTAGGGTTTAGGGGGATATAATGGCAGAAATGGAACGTAATATAACAAATATGTTTTCTTTAGTGTGTGTTCAGCTGAAAATAAGAATAGTTGTGTTTTCAGTAACTTTGAATGAGCCCTTTATATCTACATAGGGAGCGGGTCCTCGTCGTTGGAGCAATAATAATAATAATAAGAAGAAGAAGAATTTGTACTGCACTTTGCGTTTGGAAGAAGTCTCAAAGTGCTACAAGATAAAAGCATTAGCATAAAAAAACTGATAAAAGCAACCAAAATAAAAGCTTATTTAAAGGTCATAAAAAATAACAGCATAAATGCAAGTACAGCTACAGGCAAGAAATTACTTAAAAGCCATAAATTCAGCTAAAAAGGAATGTTTTAAGTCTGTCATGTTACACTGCCATGTTTCTACAATAGCCCAGAATAAACAAACCGATGCGTTTTTGCATCAGCCCCCGTAGATACCAACCCCTCTGCGGCAAGAGCTTAGAAAAAACACTTTTTTTAAAATCGTGAAGCTGTTTTATTCAGTATCTTTTATGGTTCAAGTCCTTGTTTTTGGAGAGGAAGAATATCTGTATCTTAAGTTATCAGAGATAAAAGATGAGCAGACATTAGCAGGTGCTGGACTTAAAGCTTATTTCCGCCAAAGAGCGTCATAGAAACACTGATATGCAACGAGAAACTTGCTTTACTCAGTATTTTTGCTGGTTTAAATCACCAGGTCTCTATGTTTTCTAGAGGAGGAGACCCCCTGCGAATAACTAAGCTCCCGGTTAAAACCACCTAAATGCCTGGATTAAAAATCAGGTGAGCATGCATTGGCAGGTCTGGGCAAGCGGGTCTGGGCAAGGGGGTCGTGTGCAACATGCCAAACTGTGTCGGAGAAACACTGATTTGAAATGTGCAGCTGCTTAATTAAGTGTTTTTAAGCATCTGTGGTGTGTTCAATCTCAAAACGGTATGCAACATTTTGCTACGGTTTCCGGATTGAGTGACATGTTTTCTCAGAATCTTGTGAAACGGTGTGCAAAGGGCTTCGGGATATGTTTTCTCCTGTTTGGAGGGTGTGTCGATTGAGTGCAGAACTGGTCTGTTTGTTTTGGAGAGGAAGAAAACTGTGTATAATTCAGCTCCCTGTAAAAACCTCCTGAACAATGACCACTGAAGGATTTGTAATCGGGATGGTTGCAGTCTGCAACACTAGATGCCACTGAATCCTACACACTGCTCCTTTAATGCAGACATAAAGCACTGCATATACCTCTGTTTGAATTCTATGTAGCTGTAAGGATTGCAGTGAATGAGACACACAACCATGACAGGTCTCCCTGTTTATTTGATACCGTGGGCTGCACTGAGTCAGGAACACTCTGTAAATGCATACTGCAAGCAGAGTGGCAGATAGTGGATGCACTTCATTATTATATATTTCAAACACCTGTTGTAGCACTGCCACCATACATATTCTTTTTTTTATGTCTTTGACATATTTTACCACCACTGTTCCTGTAAAATTAATTCTAGTCAAACATATCTTTCAGTCATAATACATCTCCAGTATATTGGCATGTCCCCTGGCTGCACTGCTTCAACAAGTAATGAAATGGACTCTCATGACACGGGAAACATCTCATATCCCGTGCTTCAGTGATAGTGTGTAGGTTTTTAACCTTGACACTAAGTAAAGCTCTATATCAGATGAGTGTGCCCACCTGCTGTGCAAGAGCTGAAAAACCTCTCACTTTTGCCGTAGGCGTTTCATGTCAAATTATTATAACAGTAGACTGGATATTAAACATTGCAGTCTGCAACAATTCATATTAGTCTTATTTTTGTCTGCTGATGACACTCGCAGAACCACGATTTTGTTGGCTACCATACTTGGCATAGTAAAATTTTTATATGGGTGGTTTGTGTTTTATTGTCGGGTCTGTTGCCTCTGTTGTGGTTAATAGAACTTGAATAATTTTGCATAGGGCTTCATGATGTGAAAATATACCAAATACCTTTATGAATACAGAGAAGGTAGAGAAAAATGCCACACATTTAGGATGTAATGTTTAGGAGGAAATGTGTGATCATTCAAGGGATGGAGAAGGGGGTAAATTGTCCTGCTTTAAACGCCTTATCCCATCAGACAGTGGGTGTTCTGATTCATGGCCAAAAAAACATATTTTCAGTGCAAAGGCTTTAACCCAGTGGTTCCTAACTGATCCAGCCTCAGCACCTGGATTTCTGCTTAGTCATTAGTTCAAGGTCCACACATTTCAGTATATTCAGTGTTATACTTGCACTTGGCCATGTCACCAAGCTAGATTGCTGTCTTTGTTAAGGAGCTGTCTGTTATTCACTCACTCTGCAGCAGGAAATGGCACTTCAAAATAAAAGCTCTGTGCTGAAGTTCACAGTGCCTCGAGATAATGTGTGTTTTTTACAAACTTTATTTCGTTAGACACAAGTACAAGACACAAAAGCTCACAGGTGCTAGCTGTCTTCAGCAGTCTTCTTTTGTTGCAAAGATAGTAAAGTCTGCATGCTGATGTTACCTTTTTTGAAATGCCTACTACTCGTGATCTCATCCCCTTCGGTATGAGGAGCTCACTCAAAGATGATGCTCTGTGCATGTGAAAGTTTACCTTCTTTCATTGGACAACAATCCTCTCTCTAAAATTGTTGCATCATCTTCTGGACTGATACAAAACAGTCATTTCAGGTGGACTTTAAACCATAGATGCTGAGGTGGACCAAAAAACACTGGGCACAGCAGACGCAACTCGTCCATGAAGTGGTGCAGCAATACAGTTGTAAACAAGTCATTAAACCAAGCAGAGCCAGCAGAACGTTAACAAACTGGTTGTCCACCATTGTTGTTTCTGACCTAAAACTCAAGACATTGAGGAAGATATACACTCTCAAAAATATATGTACATGTGTATACAGGGCCTCAGTGGCGTGTCGTACTGGAGCATTTAAATGTAATTAATTACACTTGTGCTTAACCTGCTGTCAGTCTAAGTGTCTGCCGTGAAAAGGGGCTATAGCAGGCCACTGTCACTGACACACCTAAAGGGAATGCAGCCATTGTTAATGCTGTTAGTTGCACCTTTTGAAAAGTAAAAAATGTCCAGTCTCTAAAAACATGATCATCAGTACATGATTTTTTATATTTTCTTTGCCATATGGCCTCCTTACATTCAATCACACCATTATCTCTCTTTTTTTTATTTTAATATCAATCGATCTTGATCCTCCAGTCGTCCAATCAGAGGCTGATATGCACCTTGGTTGCCAGTTGTGTGCAGTAAACTAGCAGGTGAATCAGAAAACTAAAAGTATCCTACAACAGATCGTGCTGGGATTAAGAGCTACTGCTGGCTCAGTACGCACAGTGATCATTGGTTTGCCTGAGGCGTTGTTGTGCCCATGAGTGTGGATGTAAAAAGAATGCCCAGGATCCAAATACCAAGGACCAGCCACAACTGCAGAGCACACACACACACACACACACACGTGCACACACATGCACACACACTAGCACAATTCAGCATCAGCATGGCCATGCAGCACTGGAGATTAATAGTCTGCTGCTGTATCAGTAATAACCATTAGCCCATTCAAGATAATTAGAACCTCCTCTCTTGTCTTTTTCTGTTTCATTCTTGAGTTTCTTTAGTTTGTTCTTAATAACCGTTGTCTCATCAGTGTAACAAATCCAGCCTTTTGTGATTGTGCAATACATTGGTGTGTCGAAATGTTTTTGTGAAGGAGACAAAGACTATTATTGTGTTGCTTTGGCTCTAAGCTCTTAAACAGGTTTGAGTCTGTGATTAAAGACTGGTAAATTTAAACTATACTATCAGACATGAACAGTCAATTCCAGCATAATGAAATGCAGCTACAAATTGGAAATTTTCTGTACAATCTATACTGCAAAGAGTCCAGACCTCTGTACATCCTGCAGAAGCACCATCGCTTTCTAAACTCTGATGCAACACTGAGCAACACTCGTGAGCAAGTCTCAACAGCTCTATACATGGGAAAACTTCAGAAATTGTGGTTCATGCTCATATCAAGCAAAAATGATTAAATGCCAATATTTTGCTTGATTCTCTTCTTTTTCCACTGGAGATCAAGCCACCATGTCACCTTTTCACTTCACAACTTTTATCTGTTTTAATTGTGTTCATTACTGTTATTTCCTGCTTTGTTGAGCTGTAGCCTACAGACAAAATTAATACAGTTCTGAACAACATGGATCGAAGACATCTGGCTGTGTGTTAGTAATTAAAAATACATTCATCCTCATAATTACATTGTATCTATATTTCACATACAGTGCCTCTAAGCAGGAGAAATCAATCTGCTCTGTGCAATGTACAGCTGTTACGGTATTTGCATTGGGATTAAAACAATACAAAGCAAGAGTTGTCAACAAACAATGTAGTCGCACTACGTGAAGTTAGGGAATACAAATCTTTGGGGATTTTGAACCCTACATGGAGCTGTATTGCACCATGGTTTTAACACAGCTTTAATTTTTTGAACCGTGTCTACTTAATCAGCAAATTTATGTTGATGCCATCTTAAGAGCCGATATGTCACACCCCTGGTACTAACTGATCCTCACCACCGAACGCACTGGATCACAGTTGTTGGGAGTCCATCACAATCTTAATGGCAGGAATAGGTTACATGATTAAATAAACAAACCATGCCCATATCTTGTATATTTAGGTAGTTTTTAAGTTTTTCATAAAATGATCTGAATTATGACTCATTATAATATTACTTGGTATATTTTAATATTAAACCCCTAACTCTCCTATACCACCCTCTTAGAATAACCTGGAGTAGAAAAGTGATTTGAAACCTCTTAATCATCTGGCATTGGCTTGCACTGATGAGACATATTGTAGTCAGAATGATATCTGGGCATTTTAAGAAATGGTGCTGAAAGTAGTTTTAGCTTCAACCAGAGCAGCATTTCAAGCACGACAACTATCAGCAGAATCCGGTCAGAGGGCTGAACAAACAAGCACAGTACCTGCTGTCAGCTTCACAAAAGGAATGAATAACTATAGCATGATTTAATTTGCCATTTTCATCCCATCTTCATGATTTAATCTTCCGAATAATTACACAATTTTTCATTATCTTTTTCATGACATGACAGTCCTCCTAACTCATTATTGTTAAGCTGTGTACATTTTTCAAAAAAGACAGCTACAGCGTAAATTTTTATAGTCTTTACCCAGTTAAGATGCATGCATAATTTTATGGTTTGCCTCTATATTTTCTGGTCCATATGCATGGACCATATGCATGGTTGACAACACATCGGAAATAATCTACCAGGTATAAGGGAATATGAAAGACCCACTTGAAATAGGAAACATATAAAAATTATTCATATGTATGCATAACATTGTCATCAATTGATTTTTAATACAAAAAATGATAACCTATGTTTATCTTCATCATTTTTTTCTCTTTCTCACTAAAGGTGTGTCAAATAATGCAATTTCTTTTTAATTGTTATAGTATTATATATAATTATACTGTGAGTTTTGATTGGATTATTGAACAGGAAGAGACTCAAAATGACCACAGAGAAACAAAAAGACACTGCAAAGAGAAACAAAAATCCCTATATCCTTATATCAAATGGCATTTTATCACAAAAAAGGCCATTTATCAAACAGCAGTTATAGTGCTGGTGTTTGAATTATTACAGTGTATACAGCTGGAAGACAAACATTTGGGCCATGTGAGAGGTTTAATATGTTATGTACACAGATGGCAAAAGATTAAAGCGGCACAGATGTAGCTAGCTAGGTGGCGGGGCTTATATCAGTGTTGGTCTGCTAGATTAATAGCAAATATTGTGCTGGTAAATGTGGTGGCTATGACGTTTGTCGTACAGCTGGGATGTGAAATTATGATAGTGGTTTGAGGGATTGTAACTGATGTGTGGATTGTGCACAAAAATCACATCTCTCCTCATAACTGTACCCTTCTCTGTGCATATTTTCTCACTTTTTACTTCCCTTTTTACTCCTGTTTAAGTCTGTGTATGATTATTCTGGGCACTGTAGTAAATCTTTAAATTGCACTGCACATGGCTCATATCCCAGCACACTCAATAGTAAAATGCAAACAGTAGAAATGCCAGCCATCACTTTGTACTCTGACACTGCAGATGTTTAAAGGAAAAGGTCGGGCTAAATAGGCCAAACCAGAAATCTCAGGCCCTTGTGTCCCACATCTCTCTTTCAACGCTGCTCTGCTCCCCTTGGATTTAGTAGAGACACCAAAGTCTTGACTGTGACATTATTAGAGGACTGGTGGAGCTAAGTGATACATTTGTGTCCAGAAAGTCCTACATTTACCTCCGGAGTGCAAATTGGAAAAATCCACATCCTTTCAACTCCTATTCCAGATTTTGTGAAAGATGCCAAACCATTTGCGGACATTTATCACTGTTTTATGACCACACAACCTCTCTCGCTAGGCCAGCAAAAAACTGCTTTTCTATTACTTTTGATGCCAACAATAATGTCACATACCAGTTTATTCAGATGACATGGTCATTAGCACACTGGGGGCTTCATTACCTGGAAAACCCTTGAAGTTAGAGTCATTGTGGGCAATAGATAGGCAGCATATCTAGCTTCTGCTTTATGGGGAAGCCACTGTCATTCAGAGCTTCCTTTCCTCTTTATTCCTCTCATGTAATCTTTTGAATGAACCTGCCAACAAAAAAGCTCCAGAAAATGTGCAAATCTACGTTTTAAACCAAAATGACCCATTAGCTGCTCCTTCACAGTAAAAGCCTTCCAGCTTTGGTAAAACTTACTGTGCTACTTTATGCAAATGTGATGCCTGATGGTACAAGCCCTTTAAAATCTTGCTTCATGTATGAAAGAAGTATTAAGTATAACCCTTGGAAACTTATGGCTCATAGGTCCACTGAAGGCTGAGGAAGTTAATTAGTTTAGTGTTAAAGTAATAAAATGTGAGTGTGCATTCAATCAAATCAAACAGAAATATTTACTGTGTATTTTTGGTACTCAAAATTGACATAGTTTACAAATGCATGGAGCTGCCCAACTTACATGTCATAGATTTGTCTACTTTGAATAATCAACAGGCACTGAGGACACTATGTACACTTTCAAATGGATACATACTAAAGCTTACAGTTTTTTTTTAAGTAGTTCAACATTTTTGGGAAATGAGCTTATTGCTTTTAAATGCTGAATATTAAATGACAAGATAAATACTGCTCTCATGTCTGTTCGCTAAATTTGAGGCTAAAGCCAGCAGTCGGTAAGTTTAACTTAACATAATGCAAACCCTGTCTCCTCGAACGTGGATGTTGGAGATACAAAGTGCAGGAATGTGACACTAGAATCCAAGGGCGTAAGTTTTCTTTCAACTTTTAGCTAAAACATAAGAAACGGAGGGTTTAGGGGGCCAATCTCATAATTACAAGATTCTGATCTCATAATTACGAGATCCAGATCTCGTAATTATGAGAACTGTGAGCTTAGTTTCAAGTTGGATATTTGACAGATTTTCACACCGGACCCAGCAACGTCTTCTGTACTCATTTTTACACTGTGACGGAGGATGGTTATATCACCTCCTGGATTCTTGTGTTTAACTTAGAGGCTGACTTAGGGTCTACTGACGTAATAATATTTACTTGACGCAATAATTGCATTTTTTCCCCCAGTAGCTTCAATGTCATGTGACCCAAACCAATACCAAATTGTTTTACTACACTGGACAAAGGAGACATACCTCTTCTCTATTGATTTTTCTTGTATTTTTCACAAATATTTTTAGTAAAAATTCAGCATTTTTTAAAATAGCTTCCATGTCGTGTGACCCAGTGACTCCAACCCAATACAGAATTATTTTACTACAATGGACAAATGAGACACAACTCCTTATCATAGGTTTTACTGCTTAATAACAGAAGCTAAGCTAGCCAGCTGCAAGTGGTAGCTTCAACCTTTAGAGGGCAGACACTAAACATATATTGCCACAGAATATGTGGAATTTTAATAATTTGCACTCAAATGTCAATATTAAGGCCTGAATCAATCAACAGCACTATTAAATAACAATATATATTGCTTTTCAACTGAAAAAAGTGATCTGGGGGATAAGTTACACTTTAAGGGACATGAGAATGGTATCGATCTTCTCTAACTCCTGGTAAGAAATTGAAAAGCATGCTAATCGAATCAGGCCCAACTAAAAAGTAAAGTAGTAACATGTTGACATGATGTTATGATATCACCTTTATTACAGATAAATGAAAGTACTAGGAGGGGAAATATTAGGCTTCAGCTTGCCAGGACGACATTGTCTTTCACTCCTCGATGGCTGCGGCTATATTCAGCTAGGGCTGCTTTTTTAACCCAAGAATCCAGAATCTTGAAACACAAATACATTGGTCATTGTTGCCGTGCTATATTGTACTCTGATGAAGAATCGATTGTACTGGTCTATTCTGGTGTTTAGGGGAGTGGGTAGTGGCAGGTAGTTTATGTTTTTCTCACTTTTATTGAGAATGATGGGGACAGAGCAGCGGAGAGACCACAGCAGTGCATTCAATCCCACAGCAGGAAGGATGGAAGTACAAGAACCCAAACAACTATTCTATCAAGAGCACACGAGAACTCATTACTCAGAAAACCATGATAAATTAAACTGCTCCAATTTATGTTATAAGGAATGTGTTGCAAGTGCTTCAGGATAAATCCAGATGAATGTACCGCTACTCTTTGTTGTCTGTATCCATCTTGACCTCAGAGTTTATACAGTTTCTATAATGTTTAGGATTTCTCACTTCTATATGTAAGAATTTTCAGCTCAAAAGTTGTAAGTCAAGCGTGCAGGTTTTGTTTCAACATTGTGGAACTTAATCTTCTGCATCTGGTGGATTTTTAAGCAACAATTTGTTCCTTTTATGCATAAATTTATGGTGTAAATATCTTTAATTCTACCCAAACAATGTCCTCTGCTGCCTTTATGTTTTTATTGGAGGGAGCAAATGCACATTCTAAATCTTGAGGGGGACAAGTCTCCTACATCCCCCTCTGAAATCTACACTTACGCTATAATTTACTGTCACTGATGTCCTCACCATACACACTCAGTCTTTGACGCTCTCCTCTGTTTGTGTCTTCTAGGTATTTATGAGCCGACATTTCTTATATAACTGCAGCCAACCAATCCTGGATGTGAAGATAGCCTTTTGTCAGGTGTGTGTTCCTTACAGGTAAAAAAGGTACAGTACTCATTCACTTCCATTTCCCCTTCACTGCTCTGCATGTTGTGGTATTGTTGTTTATCTGTGTGTAAAATGTGAGTTAATGCATAAACAGTTTGAGTTTACAACTAATAGCAACATTTATTTAAGGACAAATATTAAAAGAAAAACAATTTTAATACAAAGTGCAAATTTCCAGTTGTGATTAGGAGCTCTGGTGTTAATATCCTGCAGGATTTTTTTTTTTTTTTCAAAAGCTGATGAGTTTGTAGCCTTGTGTTGATAATTAATTTCATGCAAAGCTAAAAAATAATTTGGGTAGACCTGATTTTCCAAAAAGCACCTCAAGTGTTTATCTGACTTGAGATCTCAACAAGAGACAAAACAATAAGGCGGCTTCCGAACTGAAGCTTAATCGTCCGTCTCCTCTTGAGTTATGACATTTTAAATGCAAAACTCCTGTGGGGATGTTTTTTCATAAACTGTGCAGTCTATATCACAAGTGTGTGAGGACTGCATGGTTTGCTACAGGCTCCTCCACCGTAGATCAAATTATTCAGACCCTTTGCATGGGATGTCTGCATTACAAAATGCATGTGGCTCGGCTGGTGGAGCATGTGCTCGATGTCAGCTGCTTAGCTGGCTGTACAGTAAAGGCTGCAGTCCAGTATATTGAAATATTCATATCATAGGTTTGGGTGATCTGCCCACCAAATGTATTATTACATCACATATATACATTTTTCACAGCGTCTGTGGGCAATGTTTCAAACCAGTGGCCCTCAGTAATACTCAGTGGCGCAGCTTTGTTTGGTTTGTGAGCTGTGTTGTAATTACCCAGACTGTAATTAACTGATATTTTTGTTGTGGCACCGTTTGTTGGACTGCTCTGCCTAAGTAATTATAGCCTAATTATTATTGTGTGCGCATTCATAAAAGAATAATGTTTTTAGTCTAGTGAATACAGTAATGACATTAGTGGCACTAATGTCATTACAAGGATGTCACAGAGTTTATATTTCTGCATGGAAAACAAAGTAAGTGTAAACTCAACTGTACTGTAGACTATGTCCTGTCCTGTTTACTCTACCTTTCCAGTTTTACCTGACACACATGTTTGGGAAGAGAATAGAGACTGATTAATTGCTGGTTGATTATTTAAAGGGACACTTCACCCCAGAGTCAAAAGTGTATATTTTGCCCTTGCCTGTAGTGCTATTTATCAAATGTTTCGTTGTGAGTTGCAGAGTGTTGAAGATATCAGCCATATGTCTGCCTTCTCTCTAATATAATGGAACTAAATGGCCCTCGGCTTGAAAATTGAAAAACCCAACACGTCTTGTCTCTCTTCAGAAATCATGACTTGGTTACTCAAGATAATCCACAGACTTTTTTTTTAATGAAGTCTCAAGTAGGAACTATTTTCTTTTGACCAAAGAACATCCACCAACCATATCACTGCACAGAAGGAAGTGTGCATCTATTCATCATGCATGCTTTCTGTGTGGTGATACAGACACACAGTGAGTTTTTTTTTTTTTTTTTTACAGATTATACAAGCCATATATAAGGTGCTTCAGAGGCCCTGGTAGGCAGACTTGTTAGTTTTTTATAAGGCTTGATGAGTTGTTTTTGCCTAAATGGCAGCTTTTAATTATGTATAGGACAGCCTAAGCATGAAAGGGAGCAGAGAGAAGGGACGACATGCAGCAAAGGGCTGCAGGTTGAAATCAAACCTGTGGCCGCTGAGGTGAGGGCACAGCCAATGGACATGGGGCCCCTGCTCCACCAGCCGAGTCACAGGCGCCCCAAGGTAGCTCCATATTGATGATATATTGATATCAATTTTGCACCACACCATATTGGAGAGAACAGAGATATCAGATATCTTCAGCACTTTGCAACTCAAACCAAAACAATCTAGACTGATAAATAGCACTACAGGTAAGAGGAAAAATATGTATTTTCTGACATGAACTGTCCCTTTAGTAATAATAACTTGCATAATATGTACATTATGAATATTAGTGGTACCTGTTTTTGTGTAAAATGATGATTCCTCTGCAGATGCAGAATTGCTTGCCAGGTAAGTAAACACATAAATCTCCTTCATCATCACTAACAGAGTCTTTGTGTTTTGTTTGCCTCATGCAGGGTTTTGGAAAACAAGTGGATGTGTCATATATTGCCAAACATTACAACATGAGCAAAAGCAAAGTGGACAACCAGTTCTACAGTGTGGAAGTGGGAGACTCCACCTTCACAGTTTTAAAACGTTACCAGAATTTAAAGCCCATCGGCTCTGGAGCTCAGGGAATTGTCTGGTAAGTGTTCAACAGTGTGTTTCTTTTATGTCCTATTTTAAATCATATCACACTATTTGATGTACTTTTTTAAAGTAGTATTTAATGTGTGTTTATCTTATTTAGCTGTTAGTTGTTTTTCTAATTGTCTCATAGCTTATTGCAGTGGGAGATTGTTACATTAAAGGAGGAGAATCTCTGCTTATTGTTTTCTCTGCTGTGCGAGTTAACATCATTTTGGAAAATTGTATGAAGTTTCCATGATTAAAATGGCAATCAGAAAGTCATGTTTTCAGTTCTGTTGAAAACCCTGATGTGTTTCCATTATGCCTGACCAATCATAACATCAGAAAGCACAGCATGCCGCCATGTGACTCAGAGATGTGATGAGCAAAATGAAACAGTGAAAAACTTGCAGTTTCTTTGCAAGTTTCTTTAAAGGGTTATTTTTATTTTTACATATTTTGGGTTTTAATCCTGTAATGGCAAGTTGGCAATTGAGTTTCATTTTAAAGGGCAAATAACTCTGACTAAGTATTGTTTTGCTGGTGAACAGGAGTCATGATCAGTTGAGAAGCAGAAAAAATCTTATTTTAAACTTTCACAACATCTTCAATTATTCCTGTGAATATACTTGTAATCAATATGGTTCAAAAGTAGCTTACTGATTAGGCTTGCCATGCATGCAGGAGCATGGAATTTCATGTTTTTTTTACAGGATCTGGTCAGTGTAATATTTTTTTTTTTGGCAAAATTTTAAAATGGGGCATGCAGAATAAAGTGATTTTCAAGTCTTCGTCACGCAGGATGTGTTATAGGAGAGTTGGAAATTTGAAAATCCGGAGAATATTTCTGTTTTTAAAGTTTATGCACTAGATAAATGATGTAATTTTGGCAATTTTTAAAGAAAACATGCCTTTCAAACCCACGAGTGGGATTTGGGTTTCAGAGGTTTTTTTTTAAATAAATAAAAAATATATTATTTAAATTAATGCTTAAAGCTGTAAACCCGGCTTAGCAGCTTAGCAGTGTACCTGTTTTTCCCTATGAACTAATTAAAAAATAATATTTACATTATAGTTGAAGGGTAAATAATTTTAAAAAGCCACCAAGGAAAATGAATGTGAATCTTAGAGATTATTGCTGTTTTTAGAATTTTTAAAATACCAGTGGTGTTTCACTGTATTGATAAATATTTTTTTTTAAAGTTATATATACATGCAAATCAACAAATAAACATAAGCACTTTATTAAGTAGAGAGACTAAATGTGGAGTGTATACAGTATAGGCTGAATGGTATTTGGATTGGACACAGGCCCCGATCCTTCCCACTGCTCTGAGTTGACACATACAGACATACAGTGTTTGTTAGAATATGGACGTCTGGGCCATAAGGGCCTAACAGGATGGGCACTTACAGGAATCCTTAATCCGGATTGCAGAGAGAGCTCGTATTCATTGTAATTCATCTCATGCCTGCCCTGTCAGTGGCTTCACCACTGCCAAGGCTCCACTTAAAGGAATGCATCTTACAGTCTTTGTCAAATGACCAAACAGATCTATAAGTTCTATTTATGTTAATGCAGTGTCACTATACCTCAGAGACGCTCCCCGGGATGAGCCCACATGACATGTTTTATATGTTTCACGTGTAGCGTCTGAAGAATCACTGGCTCTCAACACTCTAAACCCCCTTGCCCTCCACTCGCCCTCGCTCATTGTCCTTCCTTTGCTTCCCATGCCCTCAGCCCTTCTCTCCTTCCGCTCCAAAGCAATTTTGTGCATTTGCAAAGGAGCTTGGGCAGGCTGTAACTGCTAATGCTGGGATTGTGCCCATTTGAAGGATATTGTAGAGATGGATGGCAGGGAGACAGTGCAAATCTAATTTAACCTGCTCTGCTGTGCGCCGCTTGGATCTGCCCACAGCTGTCAGCTGGTGTCATATGGTGACGGCATTACCACGACCGAACCACATAAAACCCCGAAGACTGACATAATATTCTGCTGATACTGAGATCAAATAGGACGCAGCATGGAAATAGTCTCATTTAGATTTTAACCAGCAACAAAATAATCATAATAATTCCCCATATAACTTAAAACGTCTGAACTATTTCTTTAACAATTTGAAACCTGAGCAGATTGGCTTGATTTCTTTCAAATATATATGGAGAGAAGGCAATGAACAAGGGAAGATAAAATGACCCAAAAATTGGCAAGAAATTCGTATAGAGTAAAAGAAAATTGTCATAAAATTAGTACAAATAAATAAATAAATAAAAGCACAAAAAAATATTTTAAAAATTATAGTAATTGTTTAACATTTTAAATATGTAATTTTAATAATTATATAGTTTTCCCTAGCTTTTTTTCACTAGCTTTTCAAGAATATTTTTTCTAAAATTTACTAATTTCTTGCAATTTGTGGAACATTTCTTACCAAGTTGCTCACTGTCTTATCATCCATGTTTTTGAGAGAAATCACACTAATATGCTCAGGGTTCAAAGGTTTAAATACTTTTGAATAGTGTCTGAAAGCAGCGCAAGAAAAGTGATGTTGCCAGGTTTCAGAGGGTTATTATCAGCATAATCCCCGACATAATCTTGTCAGTGTAAACATCTGCCTGATTTTGCACAGATAGTTGAATTCCTTTCTCCTAACAGTTATATACACTCACAACAGCTTGTATGCAAATTACAATATCCATACGAGCATGGAGTTATCCAAAAGATTATCACCAGTGGGTACAGTAAGTATGCATTTATTATGCAATCAGCAGACTCTTGCCCCCGTAAAGCCTGAGAACATGATAATGAGGAAACACTGACGCAGCTCAGACTCACTCTGCCAATGTTGTCGCCCACAAACGTCCCAGTCTGTGCATATCTTTGCCCTTTTGACTTGTGCGCTCGGTCAGGATGAGCTTTCAGAAGCATCTTAGCAGGGATGAAGGCTTTAAGTAGTTTAGCTGGTCATGACATCATCTTTCACTCAGCCAGAAAAGTGATGACAGGCTCAGATCCCGATTGGATCAATGCTTTTATGAAGGCTGCACTGTTTCCATGGTCACGCACACACCATCCCTGGCCTGCAGTCTCCAGAGACAACCACAGTTGTATCCCGCCCAGCCGTCCACAAACCCACACACAGTGCTGTCTTGGTTGCAGTAAGCCTGCGTGCAGTTTGTAGCATCTTTTAGTGAAAATGTATCGTAAAAGGCACAGTCTAAGATATAGCTGTGTGTGATATGTGTGGCATCTTTATTGCTTTTTCTCATCAAGATACTGCTGTACACAAAGTGGCGAAATCATAAAGGTTCTCAGGGGTTGGAGTTGTGTTGAGTCAGCAAAGTACTCACTCTGCTGTAATGACCTCCAAAATGGGTAAAGCCACTATGTGGAAAAAGAAGCCACCTACTTCTACCTCACATTTCTCCCTTTATTTCAATACATTATGCTGTTTGTTGTTGTGTATAATACAGCAACACCTATCATTTGTGTCATATTGTAATCAAGTTCAACCATATTAATTGATATTATAATAAGAAGTGGGAGAAGTCCGTGTTGCAGTATTTGAATGGTTGTATGTGGATGTAAAAGAATAATTAACATTATGGGTAAATATGAAGCTGTCAAGGTCTTGGAGTGCAGGTAGCAGGCTTAGACTCTACTGCAGTCAACAAAAGATTTATTTCCAAACACTTAAGGCCCAGACACAACAAATGGCATTGGTGAAATAGCAGCTATAGAAGCCCCCTGCTGTGTCACGCAATGTCATTGTGTCTCAGCCCAAAAGTTGCACATGAACACACCAAACTGACAGCCAACCAGCACATGCATTCTGCGCCTGTGTGAGAGGAAATACCCCTCCGTACCAGCATTTTGTTTGTAACAGTCAGTCAAAAAGGGAAACCAGGAGACCTTCATGATGCTACTTAACCAGTTAGCGCATTAACAACACAATCAAACAAATAAAACATATTTGGCAGTGAAGAATAACACAAACCACCAGGAAATGTTTCTGTGAAAGAGGTCAGCGGTAGAAAAAAAATGATCTTACCTCATGTAACAAGTTTGTTTCGACCTCACTCCCTCTTGGCTTTTTTGACATTTTTCACGCTTGTGTCCTTGTGCTCTGAGCTGAATCAGAGTGATTTCATTTGCCAGTGGGCTCCACCGCTGCCGATTCAACATGCTGAATTGGTGAAAAAAACAGCACATGAGGGAAGATGAGGGTCAACAGTATGAGACACGCCACAGCGACGGGGGCTGTGGACGCTTGCCGTTGGCCCAATCTGGGCAGACGGCCGACCCTTGGCTTGGTGTGTCACAGCCTTTACAGTCCCAGAGTCAGGCAGGTGACAGCAGGCAGAAAGCAGGTAACAGGACTCCAAACCAAAAATGAAGATGGAAGGACAAAGAACAAAAGAAGTGGGCAGCTTTAGGGACGCACTAACAGGACTGAGAGCTGGTGAGTTCACTGCAGGACTAGTGAGGGACAGGTGAAACGAATCAGGGCGGGGCAGACAATCAAAAGTGGGGGGAAAACACAATGGCAGGAAGTGAAGTGATGTGAAACAAAATAAAACAGGAAACACTAAACATGAATGAATAATAGAATTAAACAAAGGAAAAACATGACCTGAAGAGGTGATCAGAGCAGATCATGACAGAGGCGAGCTGTTGTTTGCTTATCTTGACACAAAGATTGGTAATGGGGGCAAAACAGCTACCCTGGCTCCGTCATTAACCCTTTGAAACCTGGATCAACATCATTTTCCTTGATGCTTTTCCATGAGTAACTTGGCAAGGAATGCCCCACAAACTGCAAAAAATTGGTAAAGGATTACAAAAAATGACTTGGAAATTAGTTTAGAAAAAAGGGGCAAACTAAAAGAAAAAAAAAAAAGGAAAAAATGTCCAAAATGTCCATATTTAAAAGAAAGTGACAAGAAAAAAAACACAAAAAAATGTATACTTTTTTCCCTTCAATTTTCAACATTTTTTTTAATGTAATTATCTTGTTTTGGTTTTTTTACTTTTCTATTTTTGCTTATTTTCAGGTACTTTTCTTGTAACTTTTAGTTAATTTCTCACTTTTGGACTATTTTTTGTTAAATTGCTCATTGCCTTCTCCAGTGTTTTTGCAAGACTTAAGACAGTTTGCTCAGGTTTCAAAGGGTTAAAGGAAAGCCTAAATAAATGAGTGGAGTCACAGAATGACTGCAGATGCTTCCACACAGGGCCACTGCATGGTTAAGCATTCAACATCCAGTCATGCTCTGTGGCAGGTATGAAAATGATTTGTCACCAGATCTCTGCTCAGCTGAACGCCCGTGGGAGATTTTGGACAGATGTGTCAGGCAGTTAATTTGTCACCTGTCTGTATCTGCATATCAGCTCCTCTAAAGGTGGTGAATTTGTACAAAAGCATAAAAGTGTAAAAATGACATAGTGGTTTTCTGTCCAAACTGGAGACTCTTAGCTTAGCTGGGAGCCGTTAGCTCTGTCCAGAACATAAAATGGGTCAGACTATTTCTTGGCCGGTCACAATGACTTTCATGAGTCTTGTGCTGCATTCATGCAAACTAGGCAGAACAGTAAGAACAGGGAAACCTCCCATTACATCAACTTGGGAATATTCACACGCTGTTTCCAGATGGTTACCCCTGCTGCTCACCTTGTAGTCACATTAGTTTAATACTCTAAATTAATTACTTGCTGTTTTATATATTTGAACATTAAAACCTGAAAGCACTTATAAAATGTGTATAGCTCCAATTAAATTAGCTGAATCCATTGTATTAACATCAGGTTTGATTTAGATGTTACTGCTCATCATGGAGAGATTAATGAATGGGCCTATCAGGCACAGGGACCCAAAGGGTCAGGGGCCCCTCTGGCCTCCACCTGCGAAATGTCACTGAAATGAACCGACCAGGAAGAGACTCAAAATAACCACAAAGACACATAAAAAGATCACAGAGAGATGGAAAAACTACCACAAAGACACACAGAATGACCACAAAGACACACAAAATGACTACAACATGATGTAAAACTGCCACAATAAGACGCAAAAGTACCACCGAGACAAAAAAACCATATGATAAGGCAAAATGAGGACAAATGTTTACAGTGACAAGATCATAACACTGTAGAATTTTTTTGAAAATAAAATTTGTAGTATAAAACGAAGTAATCTGTCGTCTGTTTTCATGAGTGTTTGTTTTTCGGTGATCTGATAAAGTAATGACTTTGTTTTTGTGACCAATGACATTCAGGTTCGATTGTCACATTGTCATACAAATTGAAACGTCCAGCCATGAATACTAACGGGGATTTTTTTTCCTCTCTCTCTGCAGTGCGGGCTATGATGCTGTCCTGGACAGAAATGTAGCCATCAAGAAGCTGAGCAGACCCTTCCAGAACCAGACCCATGCCAAGAGGGCGTACCGGGAGTTGGTGCTCATGAAATGTGTCAATCACAAAAATGTGAGTGATTCATCTGAGCGGTAACAGGGGGAGGAAGGAGTGAAGGAAGAATGAAAATGTATCTATTGTCAGACTGAAGCACAGCTTTAAACTAGACCCCAGTCAGTGTCTATTTTTGGCTCTCGATAAATCCCTTTGCTACAAAACGGAGACGAGAGGCTGCAACGTTGTGACCGTGCTAAATTCGATGCCTCCAGAAATGTACCGAGCTGGCAGAAGAGTGAAACAGAGAGCACTTCAAGGCATGACTGTAATCTCCAGTGCTGCAGTTTGAGCTCTTTTCTCCGTCTCCGTCTCTTTCTCCTTCCCTCCTCCTCGTTTATCCCCACTCTTTTGTTCCACCTCACTTCTTCGGTTTGCTCAGCAGTGTCCTTCATCAGGGTCATCCCTTTGCCTTGACTCAAATTTTCAGTGTTAATCTAACTTCTTGATCCTCTCTTTGCTCTTCTCTCTTCCAGATTATCAGTTTATTAAATGTCTTCACACCACAGAAATCATTAGAGGAATTCCAGGATGTGTGAGTATAATAATAAACCCTTTGTAACAGGCAATGGAAGGCCGCTTATTTTCATTTAATCTCACGTCTCAAATGATAGAGGAAAGAAGGAGAACAATTTTTTTTCAGGCATTATGTGCATATTACTCCTCAGCATCTGCAGTTAGGAGAACATAACCGCTGGGGTGTAGTGAGTGAAAGTACTGCAGGTGTAACCCGAGGCTGCTGGAGGTATTCTGTTCTCATCCTGAATGATAAATGAGAGCGTGGTCACGTTTAGAACAATCTCCTGGTAAACAGCACTGCAGAGGCATTTGTGTGTCTTTGTGGGACTGTTTTGCGTTTTTTTCCAGCTAAAAATTGTGCAGTAGCGCCCCTAGAATTTTTTCTTAGGGGTGGAGATCTTGGGGTGGCACACCAAACCAAAAACTGTGACTGAAATTTAGGAATTCAGAAATGCTGTACAGGCTAGTTGAAAGCGATGTCAATACTGAGAGTTAGAAAACGCATACTGATAATCTTTGGTTTCTTATTTTTCCTTTTCTTTTCTTTGATATTTAGATTAAGTTTATTTAAGTTACACAACAATTCTGTTTTAATATGTTATGTATATGTACATATGAAGGGATTTATTGTTCTTCACATAGGCTGGTTCTTTTCCTTAAAAAGACAAATATACAGCTTTAGTTTGAAGGAGTACATTCATTGTAAGGAACAAAACATTTACTGGACGTAAGCCTTCTCAAGTTTCAGCACGGAACGTTCAAACAACATTGGCTAAAGCTACCTACAAGTTGCAATAATGTTTTAGAGAAAAGATTTAAATTTAATGTTCAAAGAATGTTTTAAGGATGTTTATCATTTCAAATAATGTTCCTGTAAGGTTGAATGCTGACTGAGACGTAACATTGTAACTGATCTAACAACATTCTGAGGAAGTTTTGGTGATGCTGAGAGGTGACAGATTGTAGAATGTTCTTTTTATAAAACGTTCCCACAATGTTACAAGTGAACAAAGGAAAAACATTTTCAAAGCTACATTCAGAAATTTAGGATGTTATTGAGGCCTCAGATTACACAACATTTTTATATAAAAATGTAAAGTGACATGTTAATTGTACTTTTTTAAAAAAATTATTTAGATGATGTTTATGGAAAATGTTACCCTAAGTTTAAAAGAACGTTCTGGAAACTAAAAGAAAACTTGCTGCTCAAAACGTTACTAAAACATTGCATTGGTTTAGTAACGTTTTTTTTGAGAACCAAAAATTGCTAGCTCAGTCAGACATCTTGAGATGAGTGTTCAAGGGACCCGTTTGAGAATGACCGTGCCAGTGTTACCCAAATTTAGCCGAACTTCGGAGCATTATGTAACTTCTTTCCGCTGACAAAGTTGCCAGCAACTGAAGATTTTGGTTGTCTAGTTTCCCAAAATACCACTGCTTTCACACTAGCTTAAAAAATGTGTCCACCAGAGCCTCTTAACGACAATATCAGCCTCAAGGTATTTTCCCAGCCTCCTTTGCGGGCGCCACTGAAATGGCGGAGGAACATTCAATTTGACTTTCACTGAGAGCGATTATTTTAAATTGTGTTTGTGCAAACAGCTAACTCATCAAATAACCACAGTCAATCAACCGATAAGTCATGCGAGGCACATATATGTCCCTAAAACCTTTTCTCAGGTACCTAGTGATGGAGCTGATGGATGCCAACTTGTGCCAGGTGATTCAGATGGAGCTTGACCACGAGAGAATGTCCTACCTGCTCTACCAGATGTTGTGTGGTATCAAACATCTGCACTCAGCCGGCATTATTCACAGGGTAGGAAAGCAAGGCATCTCAATGTTCTTGTTTAACTACCAAAGGTGGTTTTGGTTGTGTGTTTTTATGAGTTTTATCATTTTAATTACCTTGATTTGTACATTTCTGAAATATACACAGTTTCTCACGCCAGTCTCTTCCAACCTCCAGGACCTCAAACCAAGCAATATAGTGGTGAAGTCAGACTGCACCCTGAAGATCCTGGACTTTGGTCTGGCCAGAACCGCAGGCACCAGTTTCATGATGACCCCGTATGTGGTGACCAGATACTACAGAGCCCCTGAGGTTATCCTCGGCATGGGATACAAAGAAAACGGTGAGAAGTCATCATGACTGAGTGGTATAAATTTAGACACGTTTTAAGGATAACACTAGAGTCATTCTATTTTTTTGCTCTACTTATGAATGCACACAAAATGTCCGGCCCCCACTTTTCCACAGTGAATGAAAACAGTTCACAGAGATCAACTAGTGCATGTTTAGCAGTATTTGCATACATCGTGCATCACTAAATGAGTTTATTGGAGCTGTTGGCTGAGCCTTTACTTTCTTGCTGTGGCAGTAAAGAGGGGAAACTAAAGTTAATACCGACTGCAAGCCAACGTCCACCTTTAGTCAAGTAATGCATCTTTTGAGGCAAATGTGTGACAAAGTCATTTAAAGAGGTGAAGAACCAGCCCGGTCGCCAGAAGAAAATGCCGGCATTGCACATTTCTGCACACCATGACTACGTTACTTTTGTACGTTTCACACGTATTATATCACTGTGTGTAAAGTGATGTAATATATGAGGTGACCTTGTCTTCGGGGGTTGAGGGGATGGTGGATGGCACCAAGGCAAAATGCCTGCCAAGCTGTAGAATATAGTTCAAGGCCAACAAAAACGGTTGTTTTAGTGACTCACTGATGTTTTTAAGGCTGCTTTTTAGGTACTGAACATGGGTGTTCTGTAGCGACCCGTCACTGTGTTTCCAGCAGGGATAGTTTCACCTCTGATTGTGGCCTGAAAGGCTGTTTTGTTTTGTTTTTTAACTAAGACATCGCTGCTTCTCTTTCTGTGATCATAACCATAAAAGCCATTGTTTTTTTGTTTTTTTTACCAAGAGATCACTGCTTTTTTTTGTTTTTTTTGTGAAACATCGCTGCTTTTCGTCCTGTGATCGTGGCCCAAAAAGCTCCCTTGCCTCTGCAATAGTGCCACGTAAAGCAGCCGACTTTTTTTTCTTTTCTTTTTTTTTTTTTTTTTTAACAGAGAACCATTGCCTTTCTTTCCAGGATAGTGGCCTGAAAATTGCTTGTTTTTTATTGAGACATTGCTGATTTTTGCCTGAAATGCAGTTGTGTTAGTTAGTTAGTTAGTGCTAGTGTCACAATCAAGATACTGCTGCTTTTCCTCCCGTGGTGGTGACCTGAAAAACAACTCTTTTTTTTAACGAGACACTTTTGTTCCAAAAACATAATTTTTTTTAAGTGGGTTTTTTGTGCCTTAATTTAGCTGCACGTTAATCACAGTGCTAGTTACACCTAAAGTTCCAACGTATCCACCACAGTGGTCAGTGATCAGTAGTTTTCATAAATGTTCATTGCCAACATTTTTTGTTTCTGGCGATTGGGTTGGATTGCATACAGCAGCAGTGTGTCTGTTAGCTGAATGCAGTGTATTTGTGGCACCCAGTGATTTGCCTGCAGTATAATCTGCAGTGGAGCAGACAGAATGAGCTTCTGACTGTAGCAGAAAATATAATTGCTTATCTTTTAATAGGCATTAATGATCAGTAAAAAAAAAAAAAAAGATAAAATTACACAGGTGTTATCCATCAGTGATCCCAGTTATCTGTGAAACCTTACAAACAAATCTGGGGGAGTCGCACTTTGCAAGCTCAAGTGAATTACAGTGTTGGTGGTATGAGTCATTAATTAAAAGCCCCCAGACATCAGACATGTGATTGGCTGCCAGCCTGAGCCATGATTCATTAGCTATATTCCTTCCATGGATAGAAGCCTGCAGGCTTTGAATTTCATGCCGCTGGTTAGGCTCTTCCTCTGCTCTCTGTCTATATCTTTTTCATTCAAGTTTATCTCCATGTAACATGCTCCTCACTAATTATTTCTCCCTCTCTGAATGACAGCTAATCACTTTTGCTTCTCCCAAAGAGCTCGATGTGTCTAACACTAACCTTCCTCTCTTTTCTTTTGCTCCCTCATCGTCTTTCTGTCACCTCTGTGCGTGCAGTGGATATATGGTCGGTGGGGTGCATTATGGGAGAAATGGTGCGCCACAAAATCCTCTTCCCTGGGCGGGACTGTATCCTTGTTATCTGATGGTAATGCTATTTTTATTCATGGGTTTATGTCTGCTGTATATAATGACGAATGGATTAAAAAATCAATCATTCTTTGCTCTAAATACGACCATCCATGTTGGGTTTCAAGTGTCTGACTCAAGATGGATTCAGCTGCTTTTAAAACACTCTCAGTCTAGTGCTTGGAGAGTAATGACGTCGGAGCTGCAGGCATGCTGTCCATTTAAAAATGTAAATGTTTTATTCATATGGTAATAACCACAACATACTTCTCACATGGTAATTTAGTCAGTTTTTTTTTGCTTTCGCTCCGACATTTATATTTCTCAGTTTATTCTGAAGATTATTCTGGCCTGATGTTCTCTGTATGTTACCGAGGTGAACTAAACTACACTCACACCTGGCTGTCTTTATAACACATGTGAAATTCCAGCTGATCCTCTTTTAACGCTTTTACCCTGCAGTAATATCCTAAAATATGCATCATAAATTATTGTCTTTAAGTCAGTATGTTTAATGATAACCCCTTGAAACCTGAGCAAATTGGCTTAATCTGTTTTTAAAAAAAAACATACGAGGAAGGCAATGAGCTCACAAGAAATTACAGAAAATTAGCAAGGAATTATTACAAATGACAAGAAAATAACCTGAAAATTAGCACACAAAAAAGAAAAATAGAAAAAAAAAACATAAAACAAAACAAGGAAATTGAAATTGAAATAAGTGCTAAAAATAAAAATGTAATTAACTTTGAATATATAATTATAATTAAATAATTATTTTCTAACATTTTAATTTTTTTTAATGCAAATTTTTAGTTCATTTTCTTGTCAGTGTTTCTTATTTTTTTGTAGTTATCAGGAGATCTCTTTCCAAGTTGCTCATTTCCTTTTTAGCCACGTTTTTCAAAGAAATCAAACCAATTTGCTCAGGTTTCCAAGGTTTAAACACTTGTGAAACGTGTCTCAATGCAGCACAAGACACTGAAGTCTATCCAGATTTCAAAGGGTTAAGATTTCTTTAGTTTCATATTTTGCCAAGAGGAAGTTCTCCCTCTTTGACTCTGAATATTTAAGCGTGTGCTATTTAGAGGGTTTCTTTGAGTGCTACCTGGTGTGTTCTCCTGCAGTGAGGGGGCTGTAATTGCACCCCCAAGATGACTTCTTTCAGTGGGATGGATTTGGATAAACAGTCCCCATGCTGGGTTTGTGCACATGTGTGCACATGTGAGGTGTATAATGCAATCTGAGGTTACTCACATGTGTGAGTCAGACAGCTATTAAGCATTCAGTGAATTAATAATTAGGGATTTATGTATTTATTTTGAGCTTCTGTTAAAAGTAGCTTAGTTGAACCCACTTGGTGTTGAAGGTGTAGACTGTTGGCATGTTAGCTAAAAAAAGAGACAATTTCCATTATGGGGAGGCATCAAAACTAAGATGATAAGACAGAAATAATGTATTTATGTTAAAGGAATACCCCCCCCCCCCCCCCCATGATCATTTTCATATTGGTTTCTTACCTGGTGTTATGTTGATTTTATGGAGAAAACTTGGTTTGTCTTGCATGCCATAATTGTAAATAAGGAATCCAAAATGGAGAAAATTCTCGATGAATTGAAAACATAGGGGTCCATGTTTAACAATAGCAAAATTATATCAAAACATCTTACAAACTTTCACACAACTCCTGCACTTTTATAAGTCTCATTTATCCAGTCCTATGATCAGTACTTCTCAAACAGACAGCCCTTTATGACAGGATAATGAACAAAAGTGAAAGTTATCTGTGCTATCACTTTAAAGCGTCCAAAAACGAAAACAGAAATTTTACCTCGCTGAAGATGGTAATTGCTGTTGTACTGCCGCCTCGATCAGTTAGTTTGACACCAAAGTCACACAGCAACACAAACTAATTAACTGCTGGAGACAGCAGGAGAGCAGCAGATCTTGTGTTCAGTGAGGTAAAATTACTTTTTTAGCCTTGATATCTATTTCACTTTCTGTTCAGTTCCCTGTCATTATGTGCTGTTTGTTTGGGAAGTTTTGAGCATACGACTGGACAATGACAACATGAGTTTTGGATTATACTGCACAAATCATGTGCGAGTTTGTAAATGGGTGTTTTGATATAGTTTTGCTGTTGTTAAATGCTGACCAATGTGACTTCATTTCATTAACAACTTACTCCATGTTTGAATTTTTGAATTAATACGCAATTTTCTTCACAAATTCAATGTAACATGGGATGAGCAACTGACATAAAAATGATCATTGGTGGAGTGGAGTATTCCTTTGAGGGACTTTGGTATTGCTATGCCATATGTTGACAATAACATAAATAAAATATTACCAGCATCATCCTTAAAAAGTATGATGGTATTTTAAGTTTTTTAAAGGCAGATAAGCAGTGTGTCTGCAGGTGCTTCTGTCCAAGGCTGTGGTCTCTACAGCCCTGAACATGCAGTCCCTGAAAGATTAATGCTCTGGAGAACCAGAAAACCCCTGCAATGAGCTCTGCATATTCTTTCTCCTTCTGTCTCTGCTCTCACAACGACCGGAAATTCTTACCACTTTAACACTCCATCCTTTCTTACTGTAGATCAATGGACTGTAGTCATGCACACTTTTGTTAATCTTCTGCTTATAGATCAGTTCTGGACTGGTACCCTGTCTAATCTTAATTTACTTCATGGGCTTTTCGACCTGCAGTATTGACCTGGCTAAAGTTATCTGCACCTTCCTGAGTGTCTGTCAAATGATGATATAGAAGAGCAATGTGCGTACATGGGTCACAGCGCAGTGAGCCTCAGGGTGACTGGGCGTTCGATGGCCGTTTAGCACAACAATGTGTTTAACAAGTGGCTATGGAGTAAAAGCAAAGGAGCTTGAGTAGTTCTTTGTTTGTTGCTTACGTGTGCTATAAATATAGACAGGTAATTACTAGTGCTGCTGTGAAATGAAATGTAATGCATGTTGTCCTGTTACAGAAGTAGTGCAGTTTTGCTTAATTTTAGTAGCATCTTGTCATTTGTTATCAATTTATAAAGTGCCAAATCACATTGAAATGGAAGTTGGAGCATCTTTAATTCCAGTAATGTGGTTTATTTCAAAGTGAAATGGAACGTGTGCAATAGAATATTGGTTTAGTTATGAGAGGAATTTAAATCAAATCCTACACATTTGATTGGATCACTTAAAAGTAGGTGTGGCCCAGTGAATGCAGCATGATGTGGAAGCTGTGCACTGTTGCCCCCCACACTAACTTCCCTCATCCACAGTGTTAAGTGGAAGTCAAGGTTGAGATTAATGAATTAGACCCCTAATGTAAACAAAAATTTTGAGTGTTGGTCAGCTAAAGTCAAAACACAACACCTCCTATCAAGATATTGCTCATCTTTCCAACATGCTAGTTAGCTTACCCTGCTACCCTGCATTAAAGATTAATAGTAATATTAAAGAAGCCTAACATCATGTATAGAGACCATAGAGGAAGCAGAGCATTTTATGTATTGGAAACCTGACCTCTTCCCATTGGCTAACTGACCTCCTGACACCTGGTTGATGAATTTAAAAAAAATAATTAAATGAAAAACTATTTAAATACGTTTTCGTGATGTCCCATAAGTTCAAGATGAGTCATTGAAAATATTTTTATGTTATACAGGAAAGGAAAATACACATGCAGCAAGTAATAGAGGAATACAGGCTGAGAACTTTGTTAAGTGATTATTGATAGATGATGGTAATGCACGTGTGTATGTGTGTGCTTGTGCATGTACCTGCGTGTGTGACAACAGTGGACATGTGGTCAATCGGCTGCATCTTTGGAGAGGTGATAAGAGGGACGGTGCTGTTCCCTGGGACTGACCGTATCCTTCTGACTCCCAGCTTCACATGTGAACCTGAAAATCAAAGAAACCTTCAGTATTTTCTTGAGGGAAGTTGCATTCAGGTGATGATGCCTTGAATCAGCTCCAAACAATGGAGCATCATGCTTTTCTGGCACTGACTCACTGTGGAAAAAGAAACACCTCCAGCTGTCTGAGTGGATCCAACATCTTGCTAAAGAGCCATGGATAAGAACCTTAGAGGGTGAAAAAAAAATTGCCTCTCTGAGCACTGGGTGGATCATGGCCAATGTGCAATGGAGACAAAAGGGAGGTGGAAGAGTGTGGCGTTCCAGTAAGATGAAGTAATGGGGATCTCTGGTGGCCCTGGCAGCTAACTGCCTCAACTGGCATCCTCTGTGAGAACACGGGGAGGGGGGCAGTCAGAGTGTGTGTGGGTGTGTGTGGGGGGAGTAACAGAGGAAGTACTTGTTGCCAGCAAGGAGAGAAAACACAAGTAGACACACCCCACAACCACATTTGCACATTTAAAGAAAACCACACAGTACAAGCTCAACACTGTAAAGGAAATATAGTGAGTATTTCATATATATTCATATATTACATATATATGTGTATATATATATCAAGGCGTAAGTGTAATCTCAGTGAATCACTAGAGATGTATTTGAGTTCAGGGAAGCCAATGGCAGTGAAAGCAGTACAAGGGAAGGAATTGGAATGTAATATAAATACTGATTAGTGATTGATATCGATTGATATTGGCTGCATATTGAGGCCCATAAATTTCAGAATGGTGTTTTCACTTTATGAGACACATCTTTACCTTTTGTCATCACTGATGTTTCTTTCAGAGTTGGATGATCTGTTATGAGTTAAGAAATACTTTTTTGTTTGTTTCTTTGCTGATGATACTCTATTTTATTTCGTTTAACAACCTTGATTATCATAACGATGTGTCCAACCTTTTACTAGTAAATAACGATGAACATATTTTACTTGCCCTGCATACTGCTGCATACTCCACGTGTGTTTCCCTTAATCCTGACCACGCCAGACATCGACCAGTGGAACAAAGTGATCGAGCAGCTGGGCACGCCCTCACCAGAGTTCATGAAGAAGCTTCAGCCCACGGTGAGGAACTACGTTGAGAACCGGCCAAAGTACGCAGGGCTGACCTTTCCCAAGCTCTTCCCCGACTGCCTTTTCCCTGCTGACTCTGAGCACAACAAACTCAAAGGTGAGAAATCCACTGTGACCAGATTCACATTTCAACTATTAGATGGATTGGCATGGAATCTATAACAGACATCCCTCAGGATAAATCACAGTAACTATGGTTATCCCTTCATATTTGACTTAGTACATTAGGTCATAAGGTCAAACACTTTGGTTTAATAACCAAATACCTGCAAAACTAATAACATCCCATCGGCATCAGCTGTTTGTTCCTAATTAGCAAATGTTAGCATGCCAACACTAAGATAGTTATAATGGTAAACATAATACCTGCTAAATATAATGTTAGCAATTTTCATTATGTGCATGTAAGTTTATAGTGTTAACATTTAGCTCTAAGCAACACCCTGCTTATACAGCCTCACAGAGCAGCTAGTGTGGCTATAGATTCGTATGCTTTTTTAGTTCAAGACTCAACATTAAACATATTTTTAACGGCATTCTGTTTGCCTCTGTGAATTCAATCTATTATTATGCAGAGGGTTAACCAAGACATCATATCTTTCTTCAGCTGAGACGTGCAAACTCTCCCCCGTGCATTTTAAAAACTGGGTACTCCTTCCATTGAGATATAGCGAAATATGCTTTTTCTGTTTCCTCGCTCCAACATCAGAGCTCCTGTCTGGTAAAAATTCTCATGAATCACTTCTGTATGCTGGCTGCTCTCTGCTGGAGTGACAGTGTTAAAGGAGATGCACCTAGAGAGAAGGTGTGGGAGGGTGTTAGACCGGGTTGAAGTGCGGCTGTTTTGTATGTTTTGTACTGTCACAGGTAGGAACTGACGCAGACATCCTTTGGGCTTTGGTGATGTTGAACTATGGGAGGAAGAGACAGACAGACAGACAGTACTGTGGGTTTGAGAGAAGAAAGACAGATAAGGAAAGGTGGAAGGAGAGCGACACAGGAGTCTTTTTACAGATTTACCATCCGTTTGTTATTGATGTGGTGATGCTGTGGCAAAATGCAGCGGGTGCGCCCGGCTCATCTGTCTTCCCCGGTTCGGTGTCTTCAGTCATTTGCCCCTGTAGAGCTATTTATAATGGGGTCAGCATGTGTAGGAGAGGGAAAGTGTGTAGTTTAAGGGTTCTCGATTTCAGATCAGTCCAAGAAAGCCTGCAGGTAGAGAGACTGAGCAACTAAGCGACTGCTGATGCTGATGGCATTTTTGTATGTGGAGTAGGAAGACATTTTTAAAGATATAGTGCCTCCTACATACTGATGCCCTTATAATACTACATAAGACACCAGTGGGAGCAGGTAATATCTTAGATTTCATGCATTGTGTCAGCCTGTAACAAAAATGATTAAGACCATGGATGTATAAAGATAAAGAGAAGTGGATACAGCACTGGAGGCGGGACTGTACATTTCTTTTAAAAGTTGCTCAGTGGTGCATGAAGCCAAAAATCTCTATTTTCGTGTTATAAAAATACCCAGATCTTCTGCATGGTGGGGCCATCGTGGTGGCCGAACAGCTAACTTCTGGTTTAGCCCTCTGCTAACTTTAATGGGGATGAAAAATTTGGCTCTTCTAGGTTTTTAAAAAATGTTATTGGACTGAATGAGCAAATCCTGGTGGTGAAACAAGTCATTTCGCAGGTGTTGTGATGCTCAAAAAAATGTATTTACTGAACTGCAGATGTCTTTTTTGCAAAGTAAGTCTATGGTAATAAGTCTTTTTGAGACCCATGGTATCACACGACAGACCCAGATGTTGTAATAGCATGTTTGGCCACTTTTTAAAATTGGCATCCAAGCCCAGCACTGTTTCTAGGGGCTTGAGCATTTCCATTAATTCAAAATAAATTAGCATTAATTCAAAATAAAATTGAAATAAATAGTAGCAGCAGGACTCTATACAGCAGCAGATTTTCCTATAGGGGACAGACAGCCAGCCACCTCTTTTTTTTATTTTTATAAAAAAATAATTCAAATTAAAAAATGATGATGTGTATAGTGGAGTGGAGTTTATGTGGAGGACATTGGAGTAAGAAAATACAAAAGCCAGTCAGTATGCTGTATCAAAAAATAAAGTTGTAAATTTGCACATATTGTATTCTTTTTAATCTTTTATTTATTAATTGTGTTTTATAGCTGTTGTTTATTTGTCTTGATTTTTCATTAGCTTTTGTTCTAGTTTGTAATAACTGCAGAAAAATATTAAGGATAATATTTTTTGGAGGTGTGGGCTGGGGGCCAGGGCAGCTTCCTTGGGACGCCAAGTATGCTAGATGTGGCCCTGGATACATGCTGTATATGGGACAAGCCAGAATCTTGAATTACATAAAAGAGGCAGAGATATCTCAATGGTTGATAAAGTGTTATCTGTCCTACATACATATTATCACTTTTGCCCACATAATTCATAATAAGTAGTCCAAATACTCTTTTCCAAGGCTCTCACTCTGTAAAAATGGTGCACATATTTACTAATCCACATGTGATTGAGGCTTTGTGAGATTCTGGTTTCCTTTGAAAAGCTGCTGTTGTTTATTATTCCCTTTAATCCCTGACATTTCTGTCTCTCTTCTCTCTCTTCCTCCCTTTCTGCTTTGTTGTGTTCCAGTTTCCTTTTGGCACATTAGTAAGCGCAGAGGAAAATCTTCTTGCCTCATGATGCCAAACAAATGTTTTTGTCTTCCTCTCCAAACCACAGCTAGCCAGGCCAGAGACCTGCTGTCTAAGATGCTGATCATCGACCCCGCTAAACGGATATCGGTGGACGAAGCCTTACAGCACCCCTACATCAACGTGTGGTATGATCCAGCTGAGGTGGAGGCGGTGAGTAGGCCTTTGGCAAAGCTGTATATTGATTACCATCCAAAACTCAATCCTCTCTCCTTTGATTGGTCAGCACTGTTAACTTTATATTTGCCATACAAAAAACAATGATGACTCCCCTCATTTTATTATGATTTACAACGCTAATGGTACATTTTATACGACATCTGTATCAGTGATAATTGCTGCATCAGTGCATTTTTGATTTTTTGGTTCACACCTCATTTTTCATTTTCTCTCACTTATGGTTTTATTCTTTATCCGAACTTTGATAGTTTTTAAGTTCAGTAAAAATAACCCCCAATTTTTACTCCACGGCTGTTCATTTTAGTGCTGCTTTAAAAAAAAATAAAGCGACTTAGTGCATTGTTCTGTTTTGTAGCCTAAGAGTGGTGGTGTTGCTGGTTTATTCGGTGAAGTCTAATTTCTTCATCAGTGCCTCATTAGTATGAGGTGACAGTGAGATTGGGAAAAAGCCATCTGCAGCTCAATAAAGCTCACACAGATACCACTTCTACTTGCAGCAATACACTAATGAGTGCATGACCAGGTGATGAATTTTTAGTGTTTAATGAATATCCCGCTGGTTGTAATGACGCCACACAACACACCTCCATTGTAGTTCATTTTTAGAGGGTTTCATGACTTGTCTACGGTGTCTAGCTGTTGATGGTTTTTGATGATGATTTTGTTGTTAGAGCTGATGTGGTATGTATGATATGGCTGTGAATGGCATTTCAACACGTTTTCTGCTGTTTTCCCTTTCTCTAATGTCATCTCATGCTGATGAAGGCCAGAGATCTCATCCAAATATCCATGGTAAATAACGCCCGCCCTGCATCAAAGAAAAAATGATTCAATGGGTCTTTTGTTTACAAAGAGTGAAGATTATAAGAGACATATTTGGTTCAGACCTGTCAATCTTGATAGCGAGAGTTGGTAACTTTTAAGAAAATAACTGTGCCATATTTGCTAAAACTGTCACTATATTCTGAAAGAAGTACGTGAGACAAAGACTGAAATAATCATGTCCTCTTTTTTCTACTGCTCCTAATGACATTTGCTAGAATCTACCATGTGCCAAGAAAACAACCAATCAGGGCTGAGCCAATCACTGCTCAAAAATTCGGATCAAACTGTCTGACTAGGTAGAACTGATCAGACACTACATCCTATTTCTTACCTTGTGCTTTCAGAAACATATTTTAGTGTACTGTTTAGCTGTAAAATGAAAAAGTGTGTGCCCAAAAGTACAAAGCATCGCCCATCAACTGGACTAATTTTCTCATCTTACAGCTAAACAGTGCACTAAAATATGGTTCTAAAAACATTTACGTGAAGAAAGAGGCAACGCAGTAACAGAATCTTGATTAATATTTGATCAGTGCTGCCTAGTTTGACAGTTACTTCTTTCAGAATATAGTGACAGCTTTAGCATATATGACATAAATTTATTTTCATAAAAGTGACCAACTGAAGCTTTAAAGTAGACATATTTGGTTCAGCATTGTCAAGCAGTTGGTAACCTTTATAAAAATAACTTAGTGCCATATTTGCTGAAACTGTCACTATATTTTGAAAGTAGAACATGAGATAGATAGTCCTTGAAAATACTGCGGCCCTCCTCCTCTTCTTAGTTGCTGATAATAGCATTCGCTAAAAAACGTCCAATCAGAGTCGAGGAGCAGCTGTCAATCATGTCAGTTATGTTACTGCATTGCCTATTTCATGCCTTTTCAGAGACATATTTCAGTAGCTACAGTCCACTGAAGTACCAAGCAGCTGGCCTGACCTAAGTATTTTCTAATTTTACATCTAAACAGTGCACTAAAATATGTTCCTCAAAACTTTTAAAGTGAGAAATAGACAATGCAGTAACAGAACCTCGATTCATATTTGATCAGTGCTGCAAAGTTTGAAAGTTTGACTGCAGTTCATGCAATTATTGGCATGATTGACAGGTGCGTTAGAGACTCCTCTACTCTGATTGGTTGATTTTGTCTATATGCAGTAAGGCCATTAGAAATGCTACAAGGCAACAGAGTAGGCAGGGAAGTATGATTCTTTATCTTCAAAGATTATCTGTCTCATTAGTGCTGTGTGAATATAATGACAGTATCAGAAAAATATGAAAAAAGTTATCTTTTTTACAAGTTACCAACAGCATCTTTAATAATAATAAAAACAATCATAATATACGTGTAGAATAGAATACTTTCAGCATATTTTGATAAATCCCTGTATGAGGAAAAACCTCTCCTCTCTGACTTGCTGTAGCTGCTGAATGCAGACATGTAACTGTCCCTCCAAGGTCACATCAGAGAGGTTTATGAGTGGTCCTGTCACCTACAGTGAGATTATGGTGTCAGAGTCTGGGGCAGGATCAGAAGGGTTGACTGGGTGCCAGACAGCATATTTGTGTCCTGTTAGATAAAATGACAGTCCTATGGCAGAAGGACATCACGGCTGGACAACCAACCCACCAGATTTGTTCTTATCTCACTGTCTGTCAGTTGTTTTTGTAATATTTTGATATATGTGTGTGAGGACAATGTATTGACATCCAAATTATGTAAATAAGTCACCATTTTATGTAGTTAAGGCTAAAGTAAGCACGGACTGTTTATTTTTCTTCATTGTTTTTCTCATAATTCACATATGCCTACTATGTGCCCCATCATGTCTTTGTGTTCATACAGTGCAAGTTAAAGTGTCAAATTAATCAATAGTCAGATGCATTTCTCATATTCAGATATTTTTTCATCCCCATATTTGTATTTATTTGTCAACTATTTCATGTTGCTGTATTTGATGCATCATTTTGTAAACTTACCAAAGGGACTGTTTCTTGTTTATGAGAGGGGAGGGGGTGGTGCAAAACAGGGGAGGCACTTCAAATATCTTTTTAAGCGCTGTTTTTTTTTTTTTTTAATTTGCTTAGGGGAGGGAGATTCAGCTTGAAATTGTTGTACTTTGTATTTATTTTAAATACTGTTAGAACTCCAAAATCAGCAAGTAGACATTTTTTGCTTCAAAAATTTCCAAAATCACAGCATTTATCATAGCCAGAAACTGTGAAATATGGTTATTTATGGTGGAAGGAGTCACTCAGGAAGGCTCAAAGAAGAATATTTGTAGCTTTGAGGAGGGTCATAATATTTAAAAAAAAAAAACAACAACAACAAGAAAACGATGTCACACCCTTGCCACCCTCCTGCTCTGACAAATACAGAACAGTCCCTAAGACTTTTGTATGACTTGTATCGATATAATTTCGTTTGGACTATCCAGTGATATTAGCCATATTAATATAATGTTAATGAATCTTGTTGGCTGGTTTGATAACTAAACTATCACTAAAATTTTGTACTCTCTCCCATTTAGCCTCCACCTCAGATCTACGACAAGCAGCTGGACGAAAGAGAACACTCCATTGATGAATGGAAAGGTGAGAATTATTGATTCAAACCAAAAACAAATAATGAGTGTTGACAGGAAATCACCAAATGTTATTGTAACAAAAGGGCCTGTATACAGTATATGGATGTATTTTTTACCACTTTTAATGTTTTAATGACTTTCTCTCCCAACTTTGCTCCTTGGCAGAACTAATTTACAAAGAGGTGATGAACTTTGAGGAGAGAACGAAGAATGGCGTTGTGAAGGGACAGCCTTCACCTTCAGGTACTCTCAGTGCATAACCCTAATCGCTCTGTAAGTGAATTTACTATAACCTTACTGGAGTTTACTTGTAACTAGAGAAACCCATCGTGTTGTTGACCATGTGTCCCTGTCTTTTGCATCTCCCGTTTTTAAACTTAAATGTTGTTTAGTGTTTGTGCCTGGTGTATAGAAATTGATGGACACTTAATCAGTAATTGCTAAGATTGCCTTTCTATGTATTTAACAGCAGATGTTGTGTGCACTTAAAGAGGTGTGTATGTGTATATGTATAACATGTCATGACTTGAGGTTTGGGTCCTTTTGAGGTCCATCACAGGACATTTCTGTCCTCAGCCGCAGCTGACATTTTAAACACTTCCATTGTCTGTAAAGGACATCCAAGCAGAGCGAGTGCTGCTCTCATAGTTTGCCACAGAGAGGCAGTATGGAGTCATGTTAGCACATAGACCAGGCCACCCACGCTTCACTATGAAAATAGCATAAATGCAGCCATTAAAAAACAAATGAAAAACAAAACAAAGAGATCTATTTTGAAGATAAAAAAATACAAACTAAAGCTAGCATCTGCTGACTAGGAGCACTAACTGCCACATGTGATTGAAAAGGGAAACCGTCTCTCATATACCCTCATTATAGGGAAACCCATGAATAGAAACCCTTTTCGTATAGAAAGTTTACACTGTAAGCCTTCTGCCTTGAGTATTTGAGACAACTTTTAGTTTAAACTGTGCATAAGCAGTGTGTCTGCTTGCATGTCTTTAGGCTGAAATATGACAAATGAAAGATGACACTTTAAACATTGTAGTAGTCAAGGGGGTAAGGAGCAGGTGGTCCAAAATGCAAGAGAATGTAGGTAACAGGAATTCAAAAAGCTGACCCTTAATTTCAGGAAAACAGCAATTAAACATGACTAAACTAAATTAATACTCCAACCAGGACATAAATTCAAACTAGTCTGACGAAGGGACAGAGAGCAGGTGAGGAAAAAGTGTGGCGAAGCTCAGGTGAGGGGAATAAGGCAGAATAACGGCAGGGAGCTGATTGGCTGAGAGGGACAAAGGAGGCTGATGCAGGACAGGTGTGTAGATGGGCTTATGAGGGAAAGCAGCACAGACACACAGGAGGGAGAGAACACAGTCATCTTAATAATAAACCCAACAAGTAAATACAGACAACAACCTAAATGAGTCTTATACAGACATGCAGTCCAGTCCTCCCAAAAGTCTGAAGCATCACGACACAGCAGACTGACTTACATGTTTCTTATTCTTGATGCAATTTGCCAATTTGTTTTGGTTTTTGTAAATAAAGGAACAAATCACCCCAAATCAAAAACACATATTTTTCTCCTACCTTTGGTGCTCTTAGAGATGTCTCCCTTCTCTCCAATATAACGGAACTAGATGAAACTCTGCTAGTGGTGCTCAGAACACCAAAAATATATTAATATTTAAATTTAACAGCAATGTCATAACCTGGTTACTCAAGATAATCCACAGACCTTTTGTGAGCAGTTTCATGTAGGGACTATTTTCTTTCTACCTACCTCCACCCACTGACCGTATCACTGCGCAGAAGGAAGTGGTGATTCGGTGACACAGTTTAAAGAAAATAGGTCTGTTGATTATCTTGAGTAACCAGGTCATGATTTCTCTGAAGAGACGTTGCTGTTGAGTTTTTCAAATGTTTTTTTTATTTTTTGGTGCTTTGAGCAACACAAGCTGAGAGACATCTTGATACATTATACTGGAGAGTAGGCAGACTATCTATGGCTGATATCTCACTTGGCTATTCACACCAAAACAATCCGGATTTTTGGGGCAAACTGTTCCTTTAAGCAGAGGGGCTGCCCTCGTGTCTGATGCCAAGCACAGTGCAGTGCAGGAACTGCAGACGGCTGTGTTTTACTGCAGCAGTAAAAGAGAAGAGCTTAGCAAACATATATTGCCTCAGTCCATCTTTTTGTGTCACTATGTGTGCGAGATGGAGATTTTAAGAGATTTCTTTAATGCTGTATTATGATTTGTGGAGATGGCACCGTACCACAGTTTCTGTTTTCTGTACCAAATTCTATATTAACAATATCATTAACACATTAAGTATCACTTCAAAAAGTGCAAACTGAAAGAGGAGGTCACTGAGTGCAGAGGCTGGCTGTACGCTACAAGATTAAGAAATGATTTAGACTGTATTAACAGTGCCAAGACGGCACACAAGAGTTATAATCTCACATCACAACTTCGGCCAGCATTTCTCCCAAGATTAGTCTCCATTAATTTATGATTTAAAAGATAATTAATGGTTCATTTTCATAATCTGTCTCACTACTATGAGTTTGGTTTATGTTCAAGTCATCTTTCAAGATTTCAACTTATGCTGCGGCCGCACGGTGACTTTTAACAGATATTTCTGATGTATTTACTGTAAGTAAATTTGCAAGTGAAGTGACTGCTGGAATTAATGCCAGTCATTAATCCTGCTTTGTTCTCGGTTTTATTTTGGGTCAGCTGAAGTGCCCACCAGTCTCCATTAAGCAATTACCTCCCACAGGGAACAGACACAAACAGCAGATTTACAGTTTGCCGGCTCTGTACGTGTCTTCTGTGGAGGTTAGGGGACCTGTATGCTTGAAAGTAAAAGCTGTTGTTTGAGCAATTTCTTAATATTGGCAATACTCATATATTCTCGTGCTTTTTAATCAGGCTTTTGACTCACACGGTAAAAGCAGGCTGCCCATTTTTATATCGATTTGTCCATAAACTTATCAAAGGCAGCAGAATCCACTCACTGAGGATTTAATGAAAGTGCTGTACAAACTGCTCGACTTCTTTTTGAAAGAGGTGATTAACTTAGGTGTTATCTGCTATTCCAAGGTTTTCTTTGAATCCATGCAACATTGAAAAAATGTTTTAACCATAGACTGTATATAAAGACGGAGTGAAGCCAAAACATCTGGATCGCCCCCTGGTGGCTGGCCACCCCCTTCATGTCAGCAGATGAGACAAAAACAACGAATCAAATGCATTTTTCCTAAAGATTGTAGGTAGTTCTTATCATGCTGGTGTTTGTTTAATTGTTTATTTTTCTGATAATTTGGTTAGAAATAATTATTGAATACTCAATAATAATAATCAATGGCGCTGTTTATGAATTGTTGTACAGGTGTATGGACAGAAATTAAATAAGACACAGATCGCTACTGAGCAGACTCTGACTCCAAATGGCGTCTCTAGCGAAAGATGGCAGCTGCCGTATCCGGGATAACTTGATACTTTTTGTGCAGTAAGAGAGAGTGCAGACATGATGTCCATCTTTATGTACAGTTTGTGGTTTTGACCTACAATCCTTCAATAATATTCAAATATTTAAATGTATCTTTTTAATTCTGGACATCAAATAGACCATCAGGTCCAGAGAGAGTCTGTTTATGCAAGAGAATAATCAAACAGGGATATCCAAGCTCTTTAATGAAGTGTTAATCTCATTACTAATGACTAAATAAGCAGCTAAGTAGACTGAATTAAGAGTTCTTTAATGAAATCTCAAAAACGTTTACCGCAGGCTGCTTCCACCTTTGACTTCTTAACAAGATCGATAAGAGAAAATGGATTGTAATTTAAAAATGGGTGAATGCTGGAGCCAAAAAAAAGTTTTTAAAAAAAAGTTTTAAAAAAGCACCATTAAAGATTGCTTACCATGAGGCCCAGCTCAACGCATTCCCCAGAAAAAATGTTGGCATTGAACGTTTATGCAAACCAAAGTCACATTTATACATTATTACATAGCACAAACATTCAAATTTTAGGTTTAAGCAATGCTTAACCACTTGGTTATTGTCAAAAGATCATGTTTTGGCTTAAAATACCCTGTTTGAGGGGCACAATCCAGGCATGAAAAACAGCAATGTTTTGGGAAACAACCAACCCTTTTTCAGGCAACTTTCCTGGGAGGAAAAGCAGCAAATATTTTGTTACAAAGCAGCCACTTTTCAAGCCTGACAAGCTGCTGGGAACACAGCAAAGACTCCATAAATCACAACCAGTTTTGTTGTTGGTCTCAAACAGTGGTCTGCAGCTAAGGGGGCGTCACACCTAGGTGACAAACCATCTCCCTACACCTCCTGAAGTCAGCTCATATACTACACTTACGATATTAAATGTGCAAGTGTTATGTATTTGTGGTTTGCAGAAATGTTCAATGTGAACATTTTCTTCCTGCGACCGGGCTGCCCATAAATCATATAAACTGTCACACCATCAGATGTTTATGGCATCAGAGCAAAATAAAATCCTAGCCATGTCTGGGTATTGTATACTAAAATGAATAACTATCAATTAGCCGCTTGCTGACATGAATTACAAGCCCGCTGGTTTGCTGAAACACTGCAGCCTCTGACGATCTTTCCTGTGAAATCCATTGGACCCAAAACCTTCCTTACTCGTGTATCATATAGACACACTGTGATTGTGGTGCCCCATAGGTGTTGTTGTTGTTGTTGTTGTTGTTGTTGTTGTTGTTGACGTCTTGATCTCACTGAACAAATTTCAGCTACAGCATTCCTCTGTGTGCACTGAACAAGTCTCTCCTGCGGTTTTATTTTCTGCTACCATCTTAGCCAGGACTCTTTTACGTTGTAACCCCCTGCTGCTGTTGATTCCCTTAGCACAGGTGCAGCCGTGAACAGCAGCGAGAGCCTCCCTCCCTCCTCCTCCATAAACGACATCTCCTCCATGTCCACCGACCAGACCCTGGCCTCAGACACTGACAGCAGCCTGGAGACCTCTGCAGGACCCCTGGGGTGTTGCAGGTGACTAGCCGCCTGCCTGCGCAACCCCATGTTCTTCCGAAGGTGAAGAACCGAAATGACCGACTGAAAATGCAAAAAAAAAAATATATATATAGATAAATAAAAAAAAGAGTAAAGATCAAAATTAATATATTAAGAACAAAAAGATGAGTTGTGGAAACACAGAATCTGAAATGATGAAATCTAAAGCCTGTGCATTGTCATTCAAAAACAGCAGTGGTATTTAAACTGAAGTAAATGAGATATATGTTAATGATCCTCTAGTTGCTTTGCTTATATTACCCCACATATCTTGTATATGGCATCCAAACAAAATGACCAAATGCTTCGACTTGCATCTCCTGTAAAAGTGCATACTGGCTGGCTGCTGGTCTCCCAATTCCTTACAAAAGCATTTATGCTCCAATCATTGTGGCAAGGTGGGCTGCCATTTTGCTCATCACTACTGTACAATACATTCTCCTTCCCTCCCTTTCCCCATCCAACCCTTATGTAACGACACTGCTGTATTTTGACCTCTAGGCTCTCCCTTCGACGCCCTCATCCCCACCCGACACAATCCCCAATGTAAGGTTGCCTGATTTGTGTGTTTTTATGTGGTTATTCTGCAGGGATACGTAGTCGCTCTCACGCAGAGGGCCGCTCCCTGCACTACCTGTAAATACTGTAATTCTGTACAGCTGAAGGGCACACAGAGTGGGACTGATGGCCAGTACACTGGGAGTTTTTTTTTCTGACTAGCGCACCTTGCCACATCACCGCTTTCCACCTCAGTTGCCCCCTGCCTATTGCTGTAGTCCTGCATGATTAGATTTAAAACAATGCTAATCTCACTGTATGCTAAAATGAGTCTGTATAGAGACTTTTGTTTATATACGATGTAAACTAACTCCAGACATGGGGGGTCTGGGCACAGGATAGGATGACTGTGTGTGTGTGTGTGTGTTTGTGTGTGTGTGTGCGTGCGTGCGTGCATGTGTGCGTGTGTGTTAACCACAGGCAAGCCATTAAGACATTAGTAAATGTCAGGGCTGAGTTCGGGACTTAAAGGGTCAGTACACTCTGAGATAAATTATTTTGATTGTGCTCAGACTTCATAAGATTACCTTTAAGGGGTTTTTAAAAAGTCTGATTTGTGTGTAATGTCCCTTTTATTTCTCTTGGCAGTGTATGATCGGTCCCTCCACCACCCCACGGGCTGGCCGACAGCCCTGCATGTCATTGTGTACCATTAACCCCTCATAGGCACAGGAGGTTGGTCTGTTTCACTGTGGTGTTGCCACAAGGAGACTATTTCTTATTTATTTGACTGTCTGAAACATAGAGGGTGCACGGAAAGGGATACAAATGATGCAGTAGGTAGTGTAAAGGCGGGCGATGAGTGTTAACCTCGTAGCAATGTATCGTTTTATTGTTAACTCATGGAAATCATTTCACGACACACCAGACAAAAACGCCATGTTTTTGTCAATGAGAAACGGAACTGGATAGAGGCTACCCAACAGATACACTGACGACGTTATTTCTTAGCTGAAATATTATCTACTGATTTATTTATTTTGATAGATGGAACCTGAATATGGCAAGTGCCTTTTGGAATGAAGCATTGCAAGTGCAGAAATTAGATTATTTTTGGTATTTTTTCCTCTGCTTCTTCTTTTTCTGCCTTAAAACAAATCCCCAAAACACCAACGCTGGTGGAAACATTTACGGGAAATAAAAAAACAAAGATTGGCCAGGTATTGGCATTTTAACTTTAGGTTTTAGCCAGTGACAGAGACATTTTGTGGTGTAAAGTCAAAATGCTTTGTTCAGATTTATGGCTTAAGACATACTAGTTTTTACACATTTCTGCCATTTTTCATATTGATTTCTCCTTCAAACTGAATCTCCACAGTGTGACCAGATTTTCTCAAACTGGGGCACTAACACTTGCATGCATTGTTCAAACTGAACTTTGCAAAGGCTTGGCAGCTGTAGTGCACTCTGTCTCTCACTCCGCCGTCCAGTTACAACCTGCCACTGTCGGCCATATCTAACCTTTGATATTTCACACAGAGTCGAGGCCATTTGATGTCCATCCTGTCCAAAACATGGTCAATTATCACTGCTCACAACAACGTTTTTAGCTACAGTTGTAAATATGCATTGACAGTTGCAATAAGGTGTTACTACCACTGTCTTTCATGCTTTACAGTAAAATACACTCCAACTAGAAGCAGTTGATCTACAGTATACATTGTTTTATCTGTGTGTGTGTTATTTATCCGTAGTTAAGTAATTCTCGTTATCTTGGTTTCCACTGACATATTCCATGTTCTCATGCAGGCTGTGTGGGTTTATGGGCAACGAACCATTAACAGATGCTGGGTTCAGTAATCACATTTTACAAGCAAAGAATAATTTCTGTTCAAATAATTCTGAGAGAAAGATGTGCAAAAAAAAAAAAGAAAGCTGTGTTTGCGTGAACAAAACAAACGGATCATTTCCTACTTTATGCAGAGTTTGCATAATAAATTGCATTACCTGTCATTACTTGACAATCAGGTACAACGATAACACTTTCAGACACAGAATGCTTACGTTGTCTCTTAAAGGGGACCTATTATGCTTTTCCTGATTTTCTGTCATATATATAATGTAACAGTGTCGGATGTTCATAATTATCAGACAAATAGACAAATGTCTGTATGTAAGTGTTTTCTACTGTCGAGCAAGCTGATGTCAGCTCGTGAAGGATTTCATTTTATGGTTATCTGCTCCAGGCATGCTACTGCTACACTGCTACATATAGCTATACGCTAACGTCAGGGAAACGTTTGATCTTGGTTGCTGATGTTGTCAATTTTTCCATCACTCCTGTTCCTGCTAGAACATGTCAGGCTGTGAAGACTTTGGTTTAGAAGGTTTTATCATTGATTTTTCATGGTAAAAAGTGCAGCTACACTTCGTTACAGTAATTCCCCGTCTGCAGGTACACTGCTACATGTAGCTACATGCTAACATCAGGGAAACCAGTAGTCTTTGTTGAAGATGTTCATTTCTACCCGATTTCAGATTACATTCCTGCTAGAACATGTCTGGTGGTGTTTAGAAGATTTTAATGGTGATTTTTCACAGTAGAAAGTGCAGCTATACTCGATTACAGTCATTCCTAGTCTGAAAGTTCTTGGCTACATGTAGCTACATGCCAACATCAGGGAAACCAGTAATCTTTGTTGCCAATGTTAATTTCTTGCGGATTTTGGATGACACAGTGCAGAGACACCAAGATGTGGAGGACCCAGAGACCCTGACCAATCAGAGTAGACTTGATTTTCTTGGGAGGGGATCTTAAAAAGACAACTAACTAAACTAAAAAGACAGGCACTAAAAGGGAGTTTCAGACTGAGGATGAATACAGGTGTTCCAGGAAAATCAAGTTGTTTTTTTTTCACCATGAAAGAATGTAAACATGTTCTAGTAGAAACCCAAAATATATTTTTGAACCTGAAAATGAGCATTATATGTCCCCTTTAATGAAACAAACAGGGACATCTGTGTTTGTCTCTAGCATGTCAAAACACTGTTAACAACACTACTAATGGAACTTGCATGACTCATATCTCTTCAAGTTTAGAACAAAGGTCCGACGCCAGTCGTGACATTGTCGAGACATCCTCGAGATGGCACCACTTAGGTGGACATTTTACCATATTTTGTTTCTTAACATGTCATTTGACAGTCTAACTGTGTCTCTTCACTCTCCGGTTCAGCTGCACAGTGGTTTACATTCTGCATGGAGTCTACCTAAAGCACCCGTCACTGTACATAAAACATCCTACACAAAACTATATACATAACTTCTAATAGCTACTTTGTTAACACTCTATCTGCCTGTGTCTTGTGTACAGTGAAGCACACACAGACTTGCAGTACCTTCACAGAGCTAAGAGGGTAACTGAGGGAGGCGTCTCCAGAATAAGCTACGGCTAGCTTGGCTTTCTGTTCAGGGTCTGGCCAGGGCAATCTTTCAAAAACAGGGTGCAACTTTGAACTTTTTTTTGTGTTTTGAAAAATGTTCTGATGAATCTCTCGTGAAAAGGGGTCTAAGTGTTTCAGGACGACTCCTACAACCACAAATACTCACAATACTGTTGCAGTTATAACTACAGGGCATTTTTAACCATCTGAACTACATTCTTCTTTTCGAGTCTTTTTCTTTCTTTCTCTGAATGTGATCTTTTTATAAAAACATCCCTCCAGACAATTCTGTTGTAATAATAATAAAAAAAAAAACAAAACGGTGCTTTTAGTCCCATTTAATGCACCTGAAAGATGATTCTAACCGCTGGGTTGTCAGCACTGAATGTAGAAATGAATTGTTTCACTCACGTCATTGCTGCTCAGCTTTGTCATCAGTGTGTGTGTGTGTGTGTGTGTGTGTGATCTCAAATTGACCAGCATTCAACACAAACTGTCTGTAAATTGAATTGGAAGATGTGATCTGGCAATCTGAACACATTCTTAAAGAGTTTTTTCACATTTTTGTTTCTTGGTTTTGTAGGATCGCTTTTAAGAATGTAGATGGAGAGTGGGTATGGTCATGTGTTTGGAGGTGGTCCATGTGAGTTTTCACATTCAGTCACATAAACTTTAGGATTAGAAATGTGTCCATGCTCCTAATTTTTTGTCACAAGGGATTTATAATCTTGTGGATTCAGGATTTAGCCAAATTCATGTTTGTTAGCCATTTAATTGTAACTTAAAGGTGGCTGATTTCATTCAGCCATAATATTTTTGCCAATCACAAGTTAGGATACATCTTGTACTCAGCTGTGCCAACATAAAATCTTTGGACTCAGTACTTGTGACCCCCAGCTTTTAACCTCTTTCTTTCATGGCATATTGTAAATAACAACAATCCAATAATGCAATAAACACGTTATTGCACTCAGACAGGGAGGCAAGCTACTGCGACGGCCAGGTGATGCTAAAATCTTTAAAAAGAGTCTTTAAAAATTTGGACTGAAATGTGGAACTCTACAATGATGAAACCCTGTATAGCTCATCTGAATCAGGTGATGTTGTTCTTCAATTCTTTTTACAATTTCCTTCTCTCTTGTTTCTTTTACTCCGTGCTGTTTTATTGAATCATTCTTTTGACATTGTCAGGTTGAAAAAAAAGAAAAAAAAAAGAGAAATTGTATCTGTTTCACGCTGATCTCAAAGCTTCAGGCTATAGCGTTTCAAATAAAGTCAAAACAAATGCAAAAGAAAAAGAAAAAAAATACTGAAAGCTGTTACTGTAAACACAACATTTTAAAGGAACTGTGTATGTAAAAATAGTATATGTATGTGATTGAAAATAAACAAAATCTTTGATCTTGGACAGGGGTGTACTCTTTTCTTCTTTACGTGAAGTGACTATGGTTGATTTCTTCGTGCCTATGTTTGTTTCTGGTCTTCTCCTCCATAACAACCATCTGTCCAAACTGTCACAGTGACATTGAGTCCCACCTACACAGATTCCAGTCATTGCACCTGCTTAACTCACAATTTAAAGGCTGTCATCCATCAGCAAGTACTAAAGCAGAGTCATTTAAAATAGGAAAAATGCTTTATGGTGGTGCAGCATGAAAGTTACTTGCCATGACTTTTCCTGCTTTTGTGCAATGTTCGTATTTGACGTGGGGAATATAGGGATGTCAACTATGAAATAATGTAAATTTATCAAGAAAAAATAATTCATATCTTTTTTTAATTAAAGGTAGTAATTCAACTGTGACAAAAACTGTTCTACAAGTAGGAAATCCTACATTTAACACTTAAGTAAAGGTACATGAGTATCAGTATTAAAGTGCTAATTTGAATTTGAACTTTATTTATTTTGTATATTTAAAAAAAAGAATGAAATAGAATAAGGATATAATATAGTTATACAAAAACATAAAAACATATCTGAAAAGGAGTGGGAGGAAGTAAAAACTCATTAAATCCCACCCCTCCTCTATCAGTTATTGAAAAAATGCTAAAATGCTTTGCTTCCATTTTTTACAAAAATAAGTTTCTATGTAATATTCTATGTGCAACATGTTTACATTGTTATTTAGAAAAAGGACAAAAAATGCAGAAAATAGAGAAAAAAGATAATAATAATAATACTAATAATAATACCCCCCGTTTTGCCCATGTATCTACAAAAAATCATATCTTAATAAACTTTTTAAAAACTGTTTCATGTTTGAGCATTGCTTTAACTCTGTTTTTAATCTATTCCATAATTTAACACCACAAATTGAAATACAAAAACTTTGTATACTGCTGGGTAGATGAATCCATAACAATAAATCATAATGTATTAGTTGATTCATATTTTGAATAAATAATCTGAATCTGCAAAGTAGCTAAAGCTTCAAAATAAATGTGGGGTGGTAAAAGGTACAATACTTGCCTGTAACATGTAGTGGAGTACAAGTATCATAAAGAACACCTGTGTAGTAATCATGCTGTTTAATCAGCATCTTGATGTGTTACACCTGTGGCATCTGTGAGTGGATGGATCTTGAACAAGGAGAAGTGCTCAATAACATGGACATTTTAACAAATTTGCAACAGAAATTTGAGAGGAATAAATATTTTTTTATGTGCATAAAAGTCTTAGACACTGAAGTTAAATCTATGAAAAATGGGAGCAAAAACAAAAGTGTTGCGTATATATTCTTAAGTTTATACAAACCTAAACAACATAAGTTCAGTACCTAAGTACTGTACTGTTCTTAAGTACTTAAGGAATCGCAAGTAGTTGGTGGTAACTTTCCCTGGTTGTATTTTAGGCAATTGTAAGCAAGGTAGCATGTCCCTGAGCTGCTCTACTTTTGACAATACTGGATTTTTGTAGGACTTTTTGCATTAATATATTTAAGTATTTAGAATTGGTGGACATTTTCTAAATAAGCCGACATTCATGTCTTGTATGTGATGCATTTTTCAGAAGTACATACAATATATTAGAATTACAATTACAATACATCAATACTGAGATACAAAATGATTCATAACATGATGAAGTCTTATTATCTGTCTCTATCATCACTTTTTCTCTAGTAAAAAGGGATCCTAAGACATGTGGTTTAGTTGTCTTCCTTTAGCTTTTGTGGACTGTTTGTTATAAAAATATTTGGGCTGATTACACTCACATATTCTCATATGAGAGGATTATCTCACACCAAACAGCCTTATTAATTATCACACAGGATTCACTTGGAAATGAACCCACAACAATCATTAAATGTAAAAAAAAAAAAAAAGTGATATCTAGTCAAACTTCTCCAGTGTGAGGATCTGCAGCCTTTGTCCCTTTTATATCACTATAAATTTGCATACATTTAAATGAAACCATTAATTCATTAATCAAAACAATCTACAATGAAAATAGTAACTGGTGCCAGCCCTAATATCAACTCATGCATTTAATATGGGACTAACTCTGTTTTCTCCACACCCGTTAAAAAAGTTGCAACCTTAAAAGAGTTGCTTTGAAAGTAAACAACAAAGAAAGTATCACATGAAAATGCATTTTTATTCATATTAAGTCTTTTTTTTTTAAGTCCTTTTGTGTATCAAGTATCATGTCATGAAAATATTCCACTACCCCAGTCCTGCTGTCCCTCCTGCCCTGTGTCCATAATCTGCTCTTTTGTGTGGAATTCACAGAACGAGGTGCCACTGTCAGCTCGACTTAAGCCTATTACTTCCCGGTGAAGGGTGCAAAATGAGAAGCGCAGGCTCCTTTTCCCTCCTTCAGCTGTTCAGGCACTTTTTTCTCTCCTCTCCATGTGCACATTCCAGATGTCCTGCATTGGCCAGCAGCAGGTTTTTAAATTGGACCTGGTCTTCAGAGGAAAAGAAGTCCAGCTCGGGTCAGATGTTTTGTACCCATCAGTGAATCCACATTGTGTGTTTACATTTGGCTTAAAGCTACATAAGTTCACTCATAAAGACTTCATCAATATGCAGTCACTTTGCAGACATTGACTTATTGTACACCGGCCCAGCATGGACTCATGCACCATCATGCACACACAACGCTTGCTATCTATGTCCCCAATGTTGACACACTTGATGCTGTAATCCACATTTTTTTTCACATTATGACCCACAAACACAGCTCAGTGCTGCTGTAGGTAGGTTGTTATTCTGAGCTACTTTAAGAGGAAAACCAGTTGTGTCAGGTGAATAAATTGTCAGAAGATGACAAGAGAGTGTTTTTAAATCTGGCATCTGGTATGCTCAGACTGTAATTCCCAATAGCATTCATAACATGACAGCAGCTACACATCTGATAATGGGGAGCTGGAATTCATAATTTTCTACAGATATTCTTCCAAACCCAATTTAGAAAAAAGTAGAGATGCTGTGTGAATGATTTATAAATCCATTTTGACCTACTTTACTATCCAAATACAAGATATTAATGGTTATTATTATGGTTAGTCTGATAAACTTTATTCTTTTTATTGTAAATATACTCATTCTGAATTGGATGCCTGCAACGTGTTCTGTGGGACAAGAGCATGTTTGACACTGTGTTGCATCACTTTTTCATTTAATGACATTCAGAGAGCATTTGAGAACTGAGGACACTAATAGTTGAAGTTATGAAAGTTAAATTCTTACCCATTTTTGCTTAATTTAGGACTTCGGTTCCTCAACAAGCCAGAGTCTCCAAAGTTTTATTATGTGTTTCAAAGTGCACCACATATTTTCAGTGGAGACAGGTCTGGACTACAGGCAGGACAGTCTAGTACCCACACTCTTTTACTATGAAGACACCCTGTTGTAAAATGTGCACAATGTGTTTCATTGTCTTGTTGGAATAAGCAGGGATGTCCCTAAAAATAAGAAAATCGTCTGGATGGCAGCATATGTTGCTCCAAAACCTGTATGAACCTTTCACCATACATGATGCCTGTACAGATGTCTCAGTTAGTCATGCCATGGGCACAACACAACTCTATACCAGCACAGATGCTGGCTTTTGAACTTTGCACTGGTAATAATCAAAATAGTCTTTTTTCTCTTTAACTTTGAGGACATAAAATCATGATTTCCAAATACAGTTTACCTGTGTAAGGTTCTAAACTGGTGTAGCACTGGCATTGTTGGCATTCCACAACTCTCCAGGTCTTTTGGTAGTCCTGTTACAACTTTTTGGAGTGGGTTGCAGGAATCAAATTCAGAATAAAAGTATATTTTACATAAAACAATTCAGTTATCAGTTTGAACATTGAGTATCTTGTCTTTGGACTTTATGCAAATGAAAATAGTTTAAAAAAGGATTTGAAAATCATTGCATTTTGTTTCTATTTATGTATAACACAGTGTCCCAACATTTTCAGAATAGGTGTTGCATTTTATCAGGGATTTATGCCAATGACACAACGTGCAAATTTTAAAATGTATCTTTACAAGCTACAAAACATTCTTTAATCAATACAATACGTGCCGAATCCATCCGCATCAAACCACAGAGCAGGCTAACAAGTAGTGTTTACGATTATCTAGAAAATATTTACAGTACAGGCTCTTTTTTTGGTCATGGGGGTAAATGAAACAGCACATAAGCACAGGCACATAATAAAGTATATTGTCCAATTTAAATGGTGCACACATTGACCGACAGAACATTCAGTACCGCCTTGCAAAGACTAAACAGACACAAGTGCAAGGAGAAATCTTAATAGAAAATATCGCACATTGATAGCTTTGCTTAAATATCAGATAAACATTTATGTTTCTTTTTACATACATATGACACATGTTTTTCTGCATTGTTTCCCTCTATGTACACGATACAGAATAACATGAAACAAGATGTTTTTGGTTAGATTTTTAAAAGTGACTTAAGAAAGGAGGCATTTTTGTGTCATTTTCGTGTTTTCAGGTCCAAGGTTTTATTTTTTTGCTGACCACAACCTTTTTTGCCTCTCCTCCAATGAGGCTCTAACAGCTACAACACTAATCTATCGTCAAAGACTGCGGCGTACTGTGCCTTTACTCCTCTTTGTAGTCAGATGAGTGACCACCAGCACAGTTTCTGTGTAAGTTAGAGAGTCCGTAAGCCGTTTAAATAATGCTGTATTTACAGATAATGTCAGTCTGGCATCACTCCAGGTGATGCTCACATTTATACAGGTGGCTTGCATTAGCCCTACACCTCCTATTTCTTAAGTTAAAACATGCCATTAACCTTTTTGTAACTTTCCAACTTTCCCTCAAAAAACCAGCCGCCAAATCCTGTTTGGAGCCCTCTCAATGTTCATCATCGTATACTAAACCATTTCCAGTCTTCCCTCACTGTATCCAGATGGCGTTGTTACGATCTGGTCGGCGGGGGTCGGCAGCTGGGGTGTTGCCAGTCGCAGTGAGGTCACTGAACGTGGAGAAAAACTGTTCCATTTCTTTCTGCAGCATCTGATTTCGCCGCTCAGCGTCGTCCTTGGCTCGCTCAGCGTTGCGCAGTTTGATCTCAGCCATGGTGTATTTCTTCCTCTCCTGGTCCAGCTCTTCGTGGAGGCTCACCATCTCCGTCTCCAGCTCCAGGTTACGCTGCTCCAAGCTGCAAAAGGAGGTTTAACGCAGAGTTAGGAGGAGAGAGAGCATTCACCAAACAGTAAGGGTCAGCTGCAGTTCATTTTCATTTTCATTAAGCTTGACAAATGACACTTCAGCTTTTGTGCTTCACTGCTTTTACATCATACAGGATATTCTGTACATAAAACCACATCCAGTCTTGCTTTCTTATTAGGCCTGTCACAATGACTACTTTTGGTATACTGTCCGAGAAATCATTCAAGCCCATTTATGCCACAGATAAAACGAAAATATAATAGCATAACATTACAAGCATTATTACTATTATAGTTTCAAGGTAAGCACCTAAGATCAGTATCACAAATTCAGTATTTTACCAAATGATCCCCTTTTGTTCCAAAATATGCCACATAATTAAAACAGAAATAAAATAAAACCACACAACAAAACAAGGACATGGACTTTGTTAGACAAGACTTTGTTAATAAAAACTGCACCTCAGTACATTGGCACAGTCTAATAAAAGGTTATTCCTCAACAGTCAATATACTGCTAAACGCTGCTGTTTTTTTTTGCTATGATGTTGGCTAAAATGTAAACAAAAACACATAAACACTAGGGTGAAATTATACGATATATATATATACAATTTAACACATTCTCCACCGCACAACTTTTCTAGCACATTTCCCTTTGCATTATACTGCCTTTGAAATGTTATGTTTTGTTCTCTACGGCCGATTTCTCACTTGGCAACACTTGGCAACTCACACCAAGACAATCTAGATTGATAAACGGCACGACAGGTAAAACAAGGAGCCATGTTTATTTATCTTTAGCAAGTTCCTTCTAATGTCAATAAAATAAAAAATGCTATTTCTTAGAGATGGGACTTTACCTCTTTATCCTGGCCTCGTACTCGCTCTTCTGCTTGTTCATCTCCTGTTTAAGACTGGCCACCAAACTGTGCAGAGCGCTGTGACTGCCGGGTCCGTTACCAACAGTGTAACCATCACTATTATCACTACTGCTGGTGCCCCGACTGCTCCTCCCTGCTCCGTCTCCACTTCCGTCTCTGTTGCTGTTTCTGCCCTCGCCGTCTCCTCCTCCACCAGTCTGGGGAGGCTCATTGTCCTGTGCTGCTCCATCCAGGTCTTCATAGTGACCTCCGTAGAAGTCCTGTTCGGGGCAGGTGGTGGTGGAGGAGCGACAGGAAGTGGAGTTGTCAGGGAGAGAGATTTCACATGAGGACGTGGACCAGGTTGCGCTGTCTACGCTCTGCTTGTCCTCGCAGCTGCTGTTAAGACACATGCTGGTGACGTGGTTCTGCTGCAGGTTCTGATGGTTTAACTGGACATTGTCATACGTGGACAGACGGTTCTGATTTGTTATTTGATCCCCGCTTGAGCAATCACGCGTTTTGTTGCTTTCTCGTAATGTGACGCAGCCGTTTGGTACCCAAAGACCATTGCGGCTGTTCCCTGTGACCACATCGGTACCAGAAATTCCCATGCGCACAACTCCATTCCCTCCAGAGCTGCTTCCACTCGTCACGCCACTGGTGCCCATTTTTGTACCAGAGCCCTTAAGCGCCCCATTGCGCCGCAATGGTAAACTCCCACCACCACTCAAAGTCTGGCTCTTTTCCTGACAGGGGTCTGAAGATGGTGAGGAGCTGAAAGAGCCGTTTGTTACAATCCCACTGCCTTTACTAAAAGCAGGGTTCTTTTTAACAGTCAGTGGTGGACTGCGGGTGACGTCAAAACGTCCTATGACACCATTGCGAGGGCTTGCCGGTCGCGGGGAGCCACTGTTGTCTAAATGTTGGCGGTGCGAAGGAGATTCAGGTGTTTCCCAAACACACTGCCGCACCACCTGTGTGTTGTTGTTCTCGGTGTTCTGAGACGCTGTAGTGACGGCGGAGGTAGTTGTGCTGGCTTGTCGCCGTTGTAGCTCGACGTTGTTGTTGTTGACGAGCTCGAGGGCCGAGGGGCTGTCCTCACTCAGGGGAAAGAGCACATCGTGGCGGCCAATCAAAACGGCCATGAGCTGCTGGACCAGAACAGTGCCTGAAAACACAAGACCACAAATCATTATCTTTACTTTTAAAATGTAAACATACCCTCATACAAGTGTTCGTATGATGTCTTAAAAAAATCAACTATATAGTATCCTAGGAATTAGCGCTCCAAGAATGGTGTTGTAACATTATATATGCAACTTATGTACTTAAAGTTTCGTAGGTTAGGTTCAGGCAAGTAAGGTTATGTAGATTTCGTTTAGGCAAGTTAAAGTTATGTAGATTTGGTTTTGGAAAAAAAACGTCATCATAATGTTACGTTGAAAGGAAACATGGTTGTGTTACATAGGTTAGGTTTAGGTTACGGTCCCAAATACCAGTTTCCTAGGGAAAAGTCCTGTGTTTGTTTGACCTATCCACAACCTCACCTGCCTCCTTACACAGACTTTCCCTCTTTACCACCATCATCACATTGGTCACGTGATTTTAGTCATTATGCGGTTTAAACTTGAACTGCTAGCTCCTGATTAAGCAATGTTGAGTAGCTCATATAATGCTACTTTTGGTGGGTGTGCGTATGAACAGTGCACTAGAACAGCCTGAAAATGCTCATTCAATTATGCTGAACAGAATGCAACCAGCGAGAGTACTGACCTTCCATAATAGCGACTGGATCCTCAACTTTCGGCCTCAAGATATTTGGCCCAAAGACTGTAGCCAAGTTTTGGACGCTCATTTTATTCACTCCTGAATATGACTGGACTTCATCTAGAAATCTGGTAAAAGAAAATGTCAATTTCTGATTGTTTAGTAATAATTATTATTTAAAAAACCCTCTTTGACAATAAATGAATACCTGCAGATGTACTTGAGAAGGTTGTAGTTCACTGGAGGTAGATTTTCCACAAGCTTTTTCAGCTCCTTCATACCCTGCAAATTATGGAGGTAATTTCAATCACTAACACACAAAAGAGAGCATAAAAGAAATCAATGAAAAAGACAAAAATAAATAAATAAATTAACCACACACTTAAAAATATGATTGGGGACTTTTAAAGAACACTGATGAGAGAAACAATACTTCAATCAACAGCTCAGCAGGCTCATTAAAAAAATGTTAGGATATTTATTTTTAGAGGAAAAAGAAGAATTTTTTTTCATCTAAAAACAAGAGTCTCAAATTCCCATCACTTTCTAGATGTACTCCCACAAATGTACATGCTCTACAATCAGACGAAACGTGTTTTTGTATTTATGAGGATTTTATCTCCTGTGAAAATCCATGTCATTGTTTTTTCCAAATGCAAAATGCAAAAAAAAGGAAATAAAAAGTTATTAAACAGTGTGATGATTGACATTCTTTCTATATATTTGTATCATCAGCATTGTTTAACCAGAAGTGAACTCACAGATTTACTAACAGCCAAAAACCTGCTGCAATCCATGATCAATCTGTTAACTTTTGTTTCAGGAATATCGTGGATTCGGCTCACAGTGATCCTTCTTCAGTTCAAAACCCCCAGAGGTTAAAAAGGGCTGCTCTGATCCATGCTTGAGATGTTAAACTTAAATACAAAAAAACACCCGATCACTGGGACACACACAGGCATAAACTCAGACTCTTGAGTGAAGAAGAGAGAAAGATGTTTTGGACAGTTTAGGGAATATAATGACTTGTCCCCTGCTGTGAAGCATTATCTATATTGTGTGGAAAACATCCTATTAGAAGTTAGAAATCAAGACAAGCACAACAAAGTCAGTGTCTGAGAAACAGCGGAGCAGAGTATGTGAATATTTTTCCGCCTGAACCGTGTTTTCTGATGTTTTTCTATCTAAATGACTAATGGGAACAACAATTTTTGAAATTGGTCCAGTACAGAGAGAGACCGCTGCAAAACAGACTGCAAAGTAACCACTCAGGGCATTTGTGCACCATGAATTTACGTCCACTGAAAGTACTTGTTTTTCCCACCAACAGGCTCAGATTATCATTCAAGTGTCAACATTATGGAAAGAGTCTCTACAGAGGTCGACCTTTTTGTAAGAGTAACATCCTTTTTGTTTAACCAGAAAATGCCCCAAAATCACCATTGCCAAACCCACCAGGCTCCATTTCAATAAACTGTAATTTTAGCCATTATATAGCCTGCATGTTTTCACATTTACCAGAATTGGTATTTGTTGAAATACCCAATATGGCTTTTATAGGTTTATTTTGGTTCTGTGGACTTTGAATGAAGTGTGTTTATATTGATAAAGTTGCTGTTAATTAAAACTGAGTCTGATAGGTTTGGTGATAGTGATTTCAGAGCTGTTTCTGGTTAAACAAAAGGATCTCACGCACTTTTTTTTTAGACAAAAATGTGCTGTCCCCATAATGCCCTGATTGGCTACCGTGCAGCCTGTTTTGCAGCGATCTCACTCAATACTGGACAGCTTTCAGAACTCGTTACAATTAATCATTAAGATACAAAAACATGGGAAACTAGGGTCCAGGTTGAGAAACACCAAACTTACCCTTTCATTCCATGGAGTAGGACTTTTCAGCACTCTCACCCTTTGATATATCACTTGAAAAACTTTATGTAGAGTAATAAAATATGTACGAAACAGGTAAAAGAAACTCGTCAAGCACTCTTTCTTACCATTTCATCATCTTTGCTGAGGAGCTTGGCACAGGCCAGAAAGTCATCATACTTGTGGAAGGGGACAACGGGCTCGGGCAGCTCTCTGAGATACAGCTTCAGTAGAGAGGCTACTGTGTGCACGTCTGTGTTACTGCAGGAAATAAAGGGCAGACGGAGACAGAGATGGGGGAGGGTTGTTAGAATTTATTATGGGTACATGACATGGAGGGAAACACAAATCATCACCATGATGACTACTGCAACAAGAAGACTGTTGGGGATGGGCATAATCAGGAGGAAAAATAATGTTAATACCCTAAGTGCCCGAAAACATAGATCACTGTATATGTGAAACACCACAAATTAAATGTAATGTTTAAAGACATGGTTTGACATTTAGAGAAATATACTTATTTGTGGTTTGGCATTATGAAAAGAAATAAGACTGATGCAACTCTTTTTGGTTCAGTTGGATCAACACCAGTTTCTTTAGCCGCATTCAGATACCTTTCACTAGCATTTAACCCTCTGAAACCTGAGAAAATTGGTTTGATTTCTTACAAAAACATAGTTAAAAGATAATGAGCAACATGGCAAGAATTGTCCTGCAAAATACCAAAAATTAGTAAAATGTGACAATTTCTTTTTCTTTTCATTTTCTGAGGTCATTTTGTTTTGTCTTTTGCTTATTTTTAAGTAGTTTTCTTGTAGATTTTTATCTTATTTATTTATTTTTTGCTATTTTTTGGCTATTTCTTCTTAAGTTGCCCTCATCCCATGTGTTTCAAAGAAATCAAGCCAATTTTCTCAAGTATCAAAGGGTTAAATGTGACACTATGGGCATAAGTCATTTTACATATCTTAGCACAGAGACTGGAAATGGGGAGACATCTAGCATGGCTCTGTCCGACGCTCACAACCTCTGCAGCTCACTGATTAATACCATATATTTTATTTGTTTAATCCATAGAGAAAGCGAAATGTTTAATGGCAAACTAGAATTTTATGTGGCTGAATTATTAATTTTTAGCAAACTACAGACAGAAAGCAGAACATAAGCAACATGAAGACATACAGGTAACACTGAAAGCAACAGAGGGGCAACACTGGGGCAGCCAAGATGATGAGCCAAGGATCCACACTGGAGGCTCAGAGACACTAACAAGCCAACGAGGGGCAGCTGGTGAGACAGGCAGGAGGTTACAGGGCTAACGAGGGAACCGACAAGGTGACGGACAGGAACAAAAAACGGACAACAGTAGAGACAAAGGAGGGTGAAGCTGTTGCCACTGTGTGACATGAGCTGTGTTACAGCAAATGTAGAAGGGCGGAGATGTGTATAACTACGTTTACATCGACACTAATATTCCACAATTATTTCAAATTTGACAGTATTCTGAAATATGCACAGCATGTTCTGTTTGGATATTCAGAATTAGGCCTTAGTCCGAATGAATCTTTTTCCTGTGAAGACATGTGGGATATCTCAATATTTTCAGGTTTTAGGAGCATTCTTTGGACATGTACAACAGGCCAAAACTCTGAAACCCCATTAGTTTGAAAAATGTCCCATTGGACCCAAAACCAATGTCTCTGACAGCCTGTTATTCTAAAAACAAACTCAGACTGCTCTGAAGTCTCATTTCTAGAAAAATGCACACTCCACTCCCCGCAGTTAGTTTCAGATCCTCAGCTGCGTTTAAGTCACCGATTCACTGTTTTTAATGACCAGTCCTTGCTTTCCAGTGACTTTAGTGCCACAAAACACAGGTGTCATCAGCTGAAACATAAACTTTTTCCTAACCTTACATAAGTGTTTTGGTTCCTAAACATAACTGCACATTCACCACAGCGTTGTCAACAAATGTAACATATCCATGGTTTACAGAAAGGTGCAATGCCAACATTTTTCTGGCGACTGAATTACTTAAGTGCAGGGAGTGTGTATTTTCAGAAAAATGGGGCCTTGAAGCAATGGACATTCGTTTTTAGGATAACTGTTTGTTACAGAAATGGGCTTTCAGTCCAATAGGACATCTTTCAGACCACTGGGAATTTTGAATTTTGAACTGTCATAACAAGAGGTAGTTTCTGTCTCATTAGCGTTTTACTGCTTTGCGACACACACAGCTTTTTGCTTGTCAGCTATGTGCTGGTTGTACACAAACCTTCCACTTTCTAAATTTTATTGTTTTTATTGCTGTTGTTATGTCTTCTTCATTCATTTTCTTTAACTTTTTTAACCATTTTCATCACTGTGTATAATTCTTGAAAGGCATTGCTGCCAGTTATTTGTTTTTATGGACTTTGTCAACATTTTAGTGTGTTTGCTATCATGTATTATATATCATTTAAGCCCACTGAATGTGAATTCAGGGCATTGCTGTAAAGAGCTCAATGCTCCGTCAATTTCCCCTGAATAAATAATGGTTTGTTGATGATGAACAAGCCAACAGTTTGCAAGGCTGTAGAGAAGTGACGCAAACCCAAAAGAAAAGCCAATATTTCTGATCGAAAGGAGAAACACAACAACTTTAAAACAATGTCAGCGACTTGGATATCAACAGGTTTTTGGATGTGTGCAAATATTATAACACCAAACTCTTCAGGAAGCATGTTGGAGACATGAAAGAGGAAGGCATGGAGAAAAACTGACGTTAATCAGAATATGCTCGGCTGCATGTAAACGGGAAGATTAGTGTGGAATGGTAGAATTTTACCATGTAAATATCTTAGCAGGAATGTCGCCTTTTTCTAAATAATTGTAAAATATCTAACGTGTGTGTTGCAGCTGACATGATGGTGTGATTTTATAGCCTGTGTTTCTAGGAAGTGGTAAGATGTTGATGTATGGCCTGTAGATCCTGACAGTCATATCCAGGTTTTTATTTATTTATCTTTCATCAGAAGAGATGGTGGGGGGTGAAAGAGGACAGAGAAGAAGAGATGTGGACGTGGTTTGTTCCATCACTTCAGTATTTCTCTGTCATCTTGAGTTATGGATGAAGGTTGTTGCATTATACTCAGTTCAGCCACCTGAACACCACACAACATGAAGGCAGACTGTAGCCCCAGGGCATTTTAGAGTGGCCTTTTATTGAGACCAGCCCAGCATGCACCTGTGTGGTAATCAGGAGGTTTAATCAGCATCTTGATACCTGTCAGCTGGGAGAGTGACCTTACCAAAGGAGAAGTGCTCACTAACACAGATTATAACAAATGTTTGCTCAAAAATTGAGAGAGATAAGCCTCTTGTGCGCAAAGAAAAAGTCGAAGATCTTTTATTTTAACTTATGAAACAAACGGGAGTTTAAATAAAAGCGTTTAAATTTTTGTTTAGCATAATAACCTGAACATTTCGTGTGTTTCGGAGAGTCTCAACAGCAGCATCCTGAAAACTAACGCATCTAAATGGAATGCATTCCTTCTTAACCCGATTAATTACATCTGTGCTTTTCCTGCTCTGACACATCAAAGAGTCTGCTTTGAAAAAAGACATTAAATCACTGTTTAGTAATGCTTTGTTTTACGATGATATCAAACGAGGAAAGGGAGGAACACAATAAATTGGAGGATGACTTTAAAATATACATTTTTTTTTATCCTTCAGTGTGAAGATAAAATATGTTTTAACTATCTGTTAGTTAACCATAGAGTTCAAAAGTTGAAGATTTGTATTATTACAAGTAAGACTAGAAAAGCGTACCCAATAAAGTGCAGATCTTGGTAGTGCAGCTACCGTAACTGACCATAGCCACTCTAAACAATACTGTGACACAGCTGAGCCTGACTGAATTGTCCCTCCAGGTTCCCTTACAGTCAAAATGGCTACAAAGATGACAAAACTGTTTTTTCCCTTCAAGTTTAGTATCTAACTTTGGTGAATTATTACATGTGGGGTTAGAATAAATCTGCAGATACTCCAGTTTAAAAAATGAGACCAAACTTTTTCTATGGATGTAAGTTTCTGAGCCAAAATGTACCTGCAACAGATGGTAAGGCTTCTTGTTTTTAGCGCTGCCAGTTTCCAGACATATGTTTTTTTTTGTGCTTTTGCTTTAAGATTTTGTTGAGGACTCACCTAACCTCACCAGTAAAGAAGAATGAACAATTACGAGTCACCGCAACTCCAAGGTCCATGAGCATACAGTCATAAATGTGCACTCAAAATATTAGGCTGATTGGTTGCAAATCTGACATCAAATAAATCATTCAGCCTTCATTCTTTGAGTAATCATATATGTGCAGCATATACACGCAGAAAGTATGTTTTTAAACTTACAACCTGTTCAGAAAGAAAACAGGTAACACCCTTTTGTTTGTTAACCAGAGTTACGTTGTTTTTTTAATTTTCAGATTTTTTTCTGGGATCGCTGGTTTGTCACAAGGGATCCTTCCTTATGTCTCTGCTATCTAATACAGGGTTATGTTACAAACTGAATACTGAAAACCTCTTTAACTCGTTGTTGTGTCAAAGTCTCTCCGACTGGATACAACAAAACTCTGCCAGCAAATCCACTGTCATTTTTTGTAAACATCTGGAGGGATTCAGGCCAACAAGAGCAGCCATGCGGTTCCAGAGGTGCTGTGCTAGACCAGTCAACAGTCTCAACATATCAGCTTCACATTAAAATGCACTGAGGAAATCCAAGCAGCCGGTATGCTTACTGTTTTCTTACCAATCAAAGGAGGGTTTTTCTCCACAGTCGAAAGCATCCTGCAGCTCTTTGACCAGGTTGGCCTGTCCCGGCAGCCTGAATAGGCCCTCCTCCCGAAGGCCCCACTGCCGGATGAAATCCACACACTGCTCGACCAGCATAGGGGCCAGCTTGTTCCCAAACCGCCGCTCATAGCGTACAGTTTCCTCTAACTTCTGACCAAAGATCCCTGAAACACAAGATGAAATGTTTCATGATAAAAATTGATACATTACTACCACTGTGAGAAATCAGCATTGGGAGATCTATTTTTTCCCCTATTTCAACATGTATTCAAAACGATCAAGCTTTTATTTGTTTATTTTTAAATGAAGAATAAGCATTTAAATGCAGGGAGCGGTGAGTGAGTTCACCATATCGAAGAAGCTGAGAACAGTGTCTTCAGGGATTTTAAAGACCCCCCTCCAGTTAAAATCTAGTTTTTAACCTTGTTAACATGTCCATATTGTTTTCATTTATAAGCCAAAAAGACATTATGAGCAAGATAAGTAGTCAAAACCATAGCTGAGCATTTTCACAGTGGAACTGCGGCGTACCAATGAAAGTCTCAAAAAAACACATTCTGAGTTCCACGGTTTGTGACGTCACAAACCTAAAAGAAACAATCCTGTTTACTTGTGAAACAAGGGGTATCAGAGGAGATGCAGGTGCAACTACACATCAGTATTTTGCAAGCTCAGTTTCACTCTCGGGCCTTAAGTGTGAATGTTTTTGCTGCTTAATAGTTAGCAGTTAGCAAAACGTTTCATAAAAAAACTTTTATAATGGCAACATTAAACGTGAAGATTTATTCACTGTGAGCTGGAAACAAACTCAGATCTCTCCAGTGCATATATTAATGATATCTGCAAGCTGCACAGGTGCTCCATGGTTGCAAAATGTGACTAGTCACCTCATCTGCTAATTTTAAGGCATTTTTCATGGGAAAAAAAACAACTTCTTAATATATCATTTTGATGCACAGAGATTAGTTTTTAGCAGTTTAATAAATGCCCTGAGAAGAACTTTTATTTCTCACAGCTACAACATTAAGGGCATAATTCCATAATTATGGTTTATCCTTTAAAATATTACCACTATTTAACCATCTATACTATTTAACCTTTTCTAATAAAGTAAAAGGTGCAATTTTTAGGTGCATCTGCAGCTTAAAGCACATCAAAGAGAGGCGTTAAATCGATTGAAAAAAAAGACTTCTGATAAGGCTGGCTAGACAGTCATGGCAAAAAATATGTACACCCACAATGCCTTAGTCTGATGATCAAATCTCTAACTTCCTGCTGAGTACCTCTCGCCTATTGTCTGAGGCAGTCGCTGTAAAACGAAAAAAAAAAGGGACTGATTTCCATTTGCAGCCGTCTCATGTGGATGCAACACAAGAGGGGATTAAGGCAGCCTTCCTGAGAGATTTGGATCTGCATACTTTTCCGGTCTCCAGAGACAGACAGAGGCTACTCACACACATGCATACACGTGGTACGACAAGGTACCGTACGGTGACTGAATTAAACCGAGCTTATCCTCGTGCTTCTGGCAGCATTTGACACAGCAAGAAGTGGCTTAAAACTCAACTGCTGTTAATATGTATAGATTGCAGTTTAAATCACTGTTTTATACAGGAGCATCACACCAATCCAGAATGAAGTTATTCTAGTAACAGGTGCAAATACTTAAATACATTTTTCAATAGATGCAAATTACTTTGTTTTCATACTCACCTCTCTTCAAACTGACACAATTTGTAAGCTTCCGTAAGAAACGCCTATTAATATATTTGTGGTAAGATAAAACACCGGAGGTGCAGAATTTAAAGTGTCTGCAATCTAGCATTTTCCAAAAAACAGCCTCCGTTTTTGCAGTTATGACAGATAGCAAAACAGAAACAAAGCAGAAATAAAAGAGATGCATCAGTTTGACAGTAGGTCAGTCAAACTGTCTTCATTTCCATCTCTCTGAAAATGTTTTTTTAATCATCTTTCACTGGCAACAAAGCTTGTCTTGTGTTCTTGTCTTTCTCCTCTGGGTCAGTCGCTTCAGAGACTTTTCCACTTCAATCTTTACAGCAACCCAAATAAGACAAAACAAGTGAACGGTCACAGATTCCCAAGAAACATTTGAAACTGTGTATCCATTTCCCAATTCTTGTAACGGAGTAAAATATAAATGAAGCTCCACAATAAATATCCTCACGCGTCGAAACGAGCATCAGAGAACAAATGAGAAAAAGTGACTGGATGAAAAGGAGGTCATCCCTCCAGACGTTCTGGTCATGAGTCTAGGAATGTTTTCCTGGGTCACATGTAACTGTGCGTGTGCGCCAGCTTATGTGGAGTGTGTGTGTGTGTTTATATGTATGTTTGCTGGCTTGTACCACGATCACAAAGACCTCCGCACGTGAGAGGGACTCTTCCACTCTACAAACACTCAGCAGGTTCCTTCAGCACTCTCAGGTTCTGTTAGCTACACGGCCGACTGCTGCACACGCACTAATGTCTACACACACACACAAACACACACACACACACACACACACACACACACACACACACACACACACACACACACACACACACACACACACACACAGGGGATAGAGGTCCAGTCACAACCTGTGCTGTGTTCCGAAAAGCGTACATGTACTTTTTATTTTTATTTTCAGTACATACACAAACATCTACATATGTTGCATGGAGTATGCATACAATTAAGACATACTACTTCGTCATAACATTGCACTGTGAACTTTTGACCTAAGTATATCAATCACAATTCGCAGCGCCAAATTTTAAGTAAAAAGATAAAGTATTTTGAATGCAGCAGATTTTAATGTTATCACTTAATGCAGTTCACCAAGTTCGCCAGAGACAGAGGTCAACCTCGACAGCTCTACTCTTATTACCTTGCAATGTATGTACGTGTAACTTTTAAGTTGTGACTGATTGATCATTATTATCACGGTAGCTTCTGCCAGTTTTTTAATGAGCTATCATCTGTCTGCAGCTCAGCTGATGTGATGAATTGCTCATACTGTGGTCAGAATAGCCAGAAAGGCATGCTGGCTTACATTCTGCAAAATGCAACCGGATGCAGCTGGACATCCTGGTATTTTTGGCAAACTGCATTTGATACTCTATGTAGAGGGACATACTAAATCTCTTTCTGGCATACTGAGCAGTATGGTAGTATGCGTATTAAACGGACCAACTGTCTGATTTTACCCTTTTTTGGGGCATCTCCTCTCTCTTGTCTTTGATTTTTTTTTCTGTGGTTTTGGTCGATGAATGTTCTTTAAATATGCAAAATGATCCCGATATTTACACATTTCATACTTAACTAAATGTTACATATTCATGGAGCTATAAAATGAAACAAAACAGCTTCCACTGTATACATAGGGCTGCGTTTTGGCAAGAATCTGGCTAGGGTTGCAACAGTTTGAGATTTAGTACGGTAACCGTCTCGGAAAATATCATGGATTCATGGTGTATGGTATAACACAATTACTATGATCACTATCAGTGACAATGACCCTTAAAGAGATGAAAATGGCAGTTTTTCAGTTCAACAGACCCTTTATATTAATTGAAACTTAAAACCATTTTTTGTGTTCAGGTAGTCAAGGAGGAAAGATGTGCACATGCAGGTGAGATTTCTCTGTCCAGCTGCATTTTAAACCATAGATAAGCAAATGCACATGTTATGATCAAAAATCTTTACATGGAGACTCTGGATTAAAAATCAGTAGTGTTTTTGAGAATCAATACAGTATCACGACACAATATCGCAATACTCAAGTGTTTTGATATTTTCTTACACACCTAATATACAGATTATACAAATCTCGGCAAGTTATATACAGCATGGGAAATCTGAACCACCAGCAGAAAGCAGCAAAACATCAAATTTTTCTGTGACGTACCTCTAACTGTGGTGTTACACTGAACTAAAATTAGGCTAAAAACATTGGCTGACTAATGCTGTTTATGCCAGACTGAAACATGACACGTGAAAAATGTAAACGTGGTTGGAGGAAGTTGTCTGCGGTGACCTTTTCAGTCCAAAACAAAATAAAACAGTGTGGAAATTCTCCCACATAAGCTATATAGAACATGGCTGGAAATAAAAAAAAAAAACATAAATAGTATGAAGGATAGCCTTTTTAATTTCCTACATAGCATTAACCCAACAGCACCAATAGTTCAAATTAAACTGCAAACTCTTAAAAAAAAGTGAAAAAAAAAAAGTTTGTAATTACCATGAAATAAATCTCCAAAGATCCAGATGGAGAGACCACAGCTGCACATTTCTCAGTGGTCTGTCCTCAAACTTTCTCTAGTCCAACTGTTTGTTCAGGCTGACCAGTGATTAAATCAACATCATACTGAGTGTTCAACACAACATGACAGCAAACTCTTCTGTGGGTCACACACAGGCTTCGTTTTGGGAGCTCCCGTCTCTGTCACTCTCTGACCAGAAATTCCTAATCACACTTCAGGGACGCTGACCAGCCAATCGGGGCTCAGTTAGCCTCTGCTGCAACTGCAAAATGTGAAAGCCCAGAAAATGTGTGTGTGTTCCGTTTATGTGTGTGTGAAAGCCCGGCTCCGCTCCAACTTGGAGCCACCTTTCTTGTGGCATCTTTGACAAATGGCTCGTCCTTTTGAAGAGCAGTCAACTGCAATAGACATCAAACTCCCTGCACTGAAAACAGAGGGGCCAGCTCAGCCTCATCTATTCACTGTGACACAGAGAGCTGCCTCAACTGCCTGTCCGGTCTCAAATGCCGCACTTGTGCCCCGCTCATTCACAATGTAGGCCAATGTCTGCCAGTTAAGTCAATAACTAGCCGAAGCTGCGCAGCAGGATGCTCGGTAATCATCACACTGATCCCAAGAACAACTTCATAAGAACAATTATAACATCATGCACTTCGTATGCGTCACAGCGTATCTGATAATTACTACATCACCATTGTTTGGCCGTTTTTCTACACATGCGATGCAATTTTAACATGTTGATTCCTTTTGTTTATTAACACGAATGAGCTGGATAGGAGGGGAAAACAGATATGCAGAAAAATGACCCTGACACAAGAGCAGAGATTCAAGTGGTACAAATCAAGTAGCTGAAAATATTGCTAGGACTAAAGCTGTTAATGCATCTCATCATAGTAAGGTCAAGTATTTGTAGTGAGGCAACCAACATGTGGCGGGATGCCCACAATATGGAGTAAAAGATGGAGCAACCTGTTGCTATATCTGCCAACAGACTCTTGAAACATGCCAGTTTTAGATCTGATTTAGATAAAGTACTTAAAAGTTATTATGCAAAATGCAAAAATGAAAAAAACAACTGATTATGAAATCACAAAATTTCAGATAGTCCACTTTGTAGACTGTAGCTACCTGCCCAAGCAGATTACGCCCACCTCAGACAATTCTTGTAATTCCAGAAGACATGCCACAGCCGCATATCTTTGATTTATGTCATTTTGCTTCTGAAATGCTCCCAGTACGGTATGATGCTGTGTGGAGGATGGAACAAAACTGGGTGGCAGGCAGACCGCGGAAACAGCCCGGTGTAACTGTCCCCTCCCTACTCCCTTACAGTCATCTTAGCGGCAAGGAAGACTGAGCCACAATGAAGGCCAAAATGTTGCCTCAAACAGGCCGTTAGGCTTGCTGTGTTTAGCCAAGTAAATTACTACAAAACAAAGTACAAAAACTTGCAGCCTGGACTGGCCAGTTAAGAGGAGTGAGGGGTCAGCAGTCAGTGATGGCATGAAACAGGCTTTTCAACAACTGTGAATCACCACAACTGTGAGAGGTCCTTGAGCATACACTCATAAATGTGCACAAAAAATATTAGGCTGATTGGTCCAGTAGTTTGCAAGATTAGGTGAAGACAGACAGATCAACACACACACACACACACACACACACACAAAGCATGATCCCCTCCAGGCTTGGCTCGGTGGAGATAATCACTGCTAAGTCTTGTCTCTGTCGTGCCCCCACAAATGGATTTAGGTTACACTATTGTCATGGCACACAACTAAAGTTTGTACTTTCATTTCTTAGTTAAACACAGTCTGCAATATAAAAGACGCAATTTGTAACTGAAATCAGACCACAGTCAGCCGTTTTACGTCCTTGCTCAAAAGCACTTCGCAGAGATGGTGGTGATTGACTTATCTATCCCTCAGCACTTTAAAAACGTCATCCAAATGAACACCAAACTGTCTCTCATTTACATTACATTACATTAAAAAACAATGTGTGTGTTGACTGACCTCCACCAAAAGGAGCCCAGATGACCCTGCGGATCGTCTTCACCCAATCCTCCATGTCATTCTGGGTGCTGGCCATAAGAAGGTAGGTCTCATGGTTGGCTGTCATCCGCTCTCTGTCTCCCCCTGTGCAAATAAAAGACAGACACACTCACAATTCAAATATCCAGTAGAGAGCAGACAAAGTCTAACTACCAGACGCAAAGTGTCTCCTGCCCTCCTTAACATGAGAAGTCCTTTCTCAGTGTATGCATGCCATAGACTGTACACAAACAACCGACCTAGCCACCACGACGTCACCCAGTGGTTTGTGGACTCCCATTTTGAAGCCTTGAGTTTGCCTTTTTTTGGATTTTTGGAGCCAGAAGTGATCATGTCTGGAGGCATTTCCGGATCATAGGAACTATTTCATAGTTCTGAGAACCTAGTTTTAAGAATGGCCCTTTTTATTGTGCCTGCATGGCAAGAACGAGGAACAATGATAGTTCTTAGAACCTTATTTTGAGGCACTTTTTGAACTCCTATTTCAGAGTATGTGCTCTCCTAGCACAAGAAGAACAGTGAATGACACAAGCAGAGAGTAACTGCTCAAACTGCAACTGCTATTTAAAAAAAACTGTTAGCATTGTAAACAATTTACAACACACAAAAACAAACACTTCATACTGACAAACATGGAAAGAAACAGACAAGTGGGCTGACAGTGAAGTCCAGGTTTCCCTGAGCATACATGTGATGGGGGAAATACAATGCGATTTTAATTATTAATAACTGTAGGCCTCAATAAAATTAAATGGGTGAGTTATATAAAAATGTACCCCCTGTACAGTTTTCATATATGTTGAAATTAGCTATAGAGACCAAAACTGTGTTTGGGAGAGGCTGTAAGCATGTTTATTTCCGCTGTAAAGCTGGGCATTTTCATTTAGGGGTCTATGGGGATTTACTCTCTTTTGGAGCCTCAAGTGGCCGTTGGAGGAACTGCAGGTTTTGCCACGTCTGCCTCACTTCTTTAGCCCCGGAGGTCACTGCTTGATGTGCGCCGCTGGTTTCAACTTTCTTGTGCAAGTTGCATACTGAACTTTGATCGGCTCCCGCACTAGTTGTTGTTACAAAATCATCAAAGTCTGATTTTAAAGGAGAAACTTTCCCCGTTCAGCTGATGAATTAAAACCATCCTTCTGATGTTAAACTCTGAACATACATCATTCTGCTCAGTGAAGCCCAAACATCCAAATGAAAAAAAGACATTTTTGAATAAAAGTTGACTTAAAAGTGAAAGCTCTGAGCAGAGTGTGACCTCCTGGTAACCAACATAGCAACGACTTCAAATGTGCTTGGATGACACAGTGATTTACCTGAACCTAACTGGTAGGTGTCTTTAGAAAAATAGGGCAGTTTTGGACACATACACACAGTCTTTTTAGCCGCAGTGATAAATCAAAAGAAATGTTTATATCTCTGGGCAGAAGAAGTGCATGTTCCATTAGAGGCCGGCTCGGCTATCCGGATTCAACTTGTGGATAATGGCCACGAGCACTCTACTGCCATGTGATACCAGACAGACTGGAGTGCAGGGTCTGGACCCGTTTCATACAACAAATCTGGTTGCAGCGATTACTATGACAACACAACCCATTTGTACTGCTCCACTTCAGCTTCACTGAGATGAAACAAACAAACAAACAACTCATGTCATTTCACAGGGATGCACCTGCTCTATTACAAAAAGAGATGAGCTATTAAGAGACAAATGGTGTGTCACACAACCAATGAATTATTCATGACTTTGACCACCAGGGATCCTGCTCCATTGATTGTGGCCAGGGATGAGATCTGTGTGTTGCATGCAAAAAATATTTATAGACTGCAGCAACACAAAATGACAGGCACACTAAGGGATCAGGTTTACACAGTCCTAGTGAGAACTAATGACTTGAAACAACGCAAATAATTGTACTTTTTCTGATACAAACCAAAAGGGTGATTAAATTTCTGCATCCAAGGATAAAAAAAAGCTAGGGAAAATGTATATGGAAAAAAAGAAAAAGGGAAAAACTGCATTTGTAAAAATCAGAATTACGTATTTTAAATTATGTAACAAAATTATTATAATTTTAAAGCCCTTTTCCCAGGTTATTTCCTTGTTGTTGTTTTGTTTTTCTTTTTGCTTGCTTATTTAGTTTTAGTCATTTTCAGGTACTTTTCTGTTTTTCATCCAGCTCCCGTTTTTACCAATTTCTTTATCTTTTTTATGTTGCACATTGCCGTTATCCTATTTTTTTTTTAAAGAAATCAGTTTGCTTTAAAGGGTTGAATTCTCTAAAGTTACTTATTTGAAATAAATAAATTCCCAATTGTGGATGATAACAAGCTCTTCTTCCTGTGTGGTTTAAATGTACTTTTTACATGTAACTTTATTAAATGTAAAATGTAAATTGCTTTGGACAAAAGCATCTGCCAACAATGCAATGGGATTAGCTTTAAGAGTCACGTTCTAACTGACTGTCAATAAGCCACTTATGCAGGTTTCAGTTTACAGACTTGTTGCTCTTTAACACCAATTAAAAAGAACCCCCCCCCCCCCCCCCCCCCCCCAAAAAAAAAACAGCAACTCTTGTTGTCAGCATTATAATCTGAAAAATGTATCCACATATGAACAACAGAACCCAGGACAGCTGGATCTGGAGCCAGACTTTGACAGTGATATTGATGCTCCCTGTCAGTCCTAATGAGATCCCATTAGGCAGCAGATGCCAGTGTTTGCCCTGCGTGGCACAGTATATGTTCACCATGTTTATCCACTTTACAAACACAGACAATGCTACAGTAATAAACCAAAAGTCAATAAAAGCAGCCAATATGTCTGTTTTCTTATGGCATAATAATAATGTAATTTCCTCAGCACCAATAAGAGTTGCACCCTGCACTAGTTAAAGTGTGTAGCTTCACCTCATGGAGAGATCCATAACAGCTTGTTTCTAGAATTGTATTTACTCACAGGCATAAAGGCACATATAAGCAGGTAGTGATGTAGTGTGTTTTTTTTTTTTATCTGCAAAACCTTACTCTCTGTCCTGTTCAAGGAAACCAGGTGGTGACAAATTTAAATATCTGGTAGTCTTTAAATTTATGAATATTGCCTTGTTTTAACCTTAATGTTATTTTTATTGCAAATTTTCACCATTCTCCCAACTGCTCCAATATCATGACTACCGTTGGAGCAGAAGTGATTATTTAACAAATCTATTGGATGATTTCAAGCAAAACTGACAAATGTTCTCTCAGCCCAACTTTTTAAATGTGAAGATTAGATTGTATCTGTTCTATAGTAGTGTAAAGAAAGGGTTCCTTTTTAGTCCCTTGAAGGATTTTTTTCCCACTTTTCTTAAAAAAATACATATCCACAAACCCAAAATACACACACAAGCACAAAGAGGACCTATACACATTCACTGATGGAGAGATGTTAAGAGCCAAAGAGATCGACAGGTGCCCCTAGCAGTTTGGGGTTTGGTGCCCTGCTCAAGGGAACAGCGGCAGTGCCATGGAGCATGACCTGGAACCTCTCCAGTCCACTCTCAGTGATTGGTCCTTACGGGGATTTGAACAAGCAACCCTCCAGTTCCAAAGCCAAGTCCCCCCTGGACTGAGGTACTATTTGCTGTATATAACAATGCATTGACAATGTTACCTAGAGCATGATTGAGAGCATTTTCAGCAGATTCATTGATAATGAAAATAAGTATTAGTTGCAGCTCTTAATCAAACAGAATTAATGGCATGAATGTAGTAGTTAACAGGGCAATCACGACATTTGCTGTTTAAGTAAAAATCAAGGTCAAGATCTGCCAAGTTTGAAAAGTAATAGTTTACACAATTTTGTAAAAAGCATACTGTTGCTTCATTACAGCCAACGCAGTTAATACACCATTCAAAATGAATCCATCAATGTTGTGCCTGCAGTAACAGTAAGGATGCCTAATTAAAGCTCTCTCTCTCACATTCAGTTCATTAAAGTTTTAACCCATATTGTGATTTGTGTGCAGGAAGCCAGTCCTGTCTTTTAACAGCCCAGGCTCGTGCCCTTCTGATCCAGTGATTAGCCACCACCCGCTATTGACTTGAGCCTCACAGCTCCCATTAATTACACCTCACACTGTGTGGACACAATTGATCAACTCTGCCATTCACAGCACCATATTTGCAAGCATACCGACATTTATATCTAAGCTATTTGCGCGTTTGGTCCGTTTATGACTAAAACGTGAAAAAAGAGGAAGCTTCAGCTCACCTCTCAGCGCAGGAATCACATCCAAGAAGTCATTTCATCCTCAGTATGTGACGCGCAACAGATTCCCAAAGATGTCATTTGTCAACAAAACGAAACGACGCACTGATCGGCTGCTAAACGTGCAGCTCGCTTACATTCGCACGTGCGAGTTCTCCAGCCGGTGGAAAAGCACTGTCCCTCCAAAATACTTCGTCTGCAAGACACGAGACACGTTTATCCTATCAACCTGAAGTCCTCCGTGTAACAACCCCTCACAGCGGCTGTTAAAATAACGGATTTAATTCAGAGTGAGAGACAGAGTATCGACGTGTTGGTGTGTCCACTGTGTGTGATTGCCAGGGGCGTGCGTCGGTTTTTCAAGAGTCAGAAGCAACTCAGCTTCAAGCCTGAAAAAAGCCCCCCAAGATATATAGTTTAATTCTTTAAAAATTCAAAATAATTCTGGAAAAATGGTCGTTTTTCATACATTTTATGCAATCAGGAATGAATTGTGCATTTATTGTGGACTATTTTCAGCCGTGGATTTATACACATTTGATGCTCTGGGTATTTAGAGCACCAGGAAGATACAGTATATATGATTGATGTGTTTTCAATTGTTTTTTTTGTTTTTTTTTAGCTCTGTTGCACAGAGGAATAAGCTATATCAGGCTTTGGTCAAACAGGCATGTATTTTATATTACATTAATTGTTTTGGTCTTTTCATGGGATTTATTGAAAACAATAATAATAAAGAAGTGTTCTCCCCCCTTTAAACCATTTTGCAAACACAAAAGTGCACACCTGTTTTGAAGTAATACAAATGCAACACAGGAAATATTTGGATTTTTGACCAAACAACAAAAAAGCCATAAATGTGACTCAATAGCAATATATCAAATATGAAAACAATGATGACAGTGATATATGGCTAGCATTTTGTGGTTCTTGAGAGAAAGAGGTAAAGTTCATATCAGTTAAAGAAGCTTTCTGTCTATTTAGCTACAACTGACAACTGACAAGGTTACCATGTCAAAGCAGGTGCAGGCTATTTTTGCAGTGATTTATTAGGCTGTGCGTGGGAAAATGCACTTTGCTGCAAAACATTTGCTTTGGATAATTACCAGTGTTAGTACAAACTTGCTCAGATATTCTACTACAATCAATGTGTTTTTTTCTCATAAAGTACAAGGAAATATCATTACACTATTAGCATAATGATGCACAAGAAAACGACAACATATCCAGAAAATTTATGCTTGTCCTGCTTTTTATGAGCTGCCCAACCAGTTTTGTTTATGTACATTTTGATCAAAATGCAATATTATTCAGCCCCATCAGTCGCTCACGTGTGGAGCGGTGAAGTGAATCTGTCGGATGGATGCCACAGTGACACCAATTAGATACAATGGCCAATTTGGCACACACAACTTTCTCAGTCACATTTGCATTGATTGTCATGCAAAGTAATTGTGATTCCCTGGTTCCCCCGTGAGTGCTTTTGTCTACATTTAAAACCGACCAGCCCTTTCTGTTTCCATTACTTGCATGGAGAGACAGCATTTCCTTTTGGAAACAACTGTTGTGAAGCTGTTAAACAAGCGTGCAACAGGATTATACAGCATACCATGGCTATTACACACACTCCTGTTCCCCCTGCCATTTCCTGTTGATGCTCCGCTTTCTTCCACAGTGGCTGAATTGGCCACATTGTTTATAAAGACGAGAGATAAGTCAAACATACTTAGTGCATCAGCTTCCTGGACAAAAAAAACGCATTACAAATCTTGTGAAAGTGCTGCTCCATAGATTTCTCTATGACTGAGGAACATATTTATTTATTTATATAGTTTATTGTATAGAAACAATTCGAATTAACAAAGTATAACTTTCAACGGCATTTGCGCTACCAAAAATGGGTCTTTTTCAGCAAGACAATGGTGGCATTTCCAGTGGCAATTGTGCCACCAAAGCGGGTATTTTTTGGCAATACATCAGCAGCATTTTTAGCTGTCTTTGTTTCTTAGTGAGACATTGATGGCACGTTCAGCAGCGATTGTGCCGTCAAAAGCCTCAGCAACCTTTCCAACGGTGATTGTGCCGTCGAGACTGGTTGTTTTTTTAGCGAGACATCGTTCGCATTACCAGCAGTGATTATGCCACCAAAGTGTTTTTTAGTGCAACACTGGCAGCATTTCAAGCAGCAATTGTACCACCAAAACCAGTTATTATTTTGCAACACAATGGCTGCATTTTCAGCGGCACTTTGCCACCAAAAGCAGTGTGTCTTAGAGCAAGACATTAGCTGCACCTATAGCATATTATGCCTCCAAAACAGGTTGTTTTTTAGCGAGAGATCAGAGGCATTTTCTGCATCAATTTGCCACCAATAGTGGGTGTTTTAAAACAACTATATTTCCTGATTCAATTGTGCCCCCAAAACTGGTTGTCTTTAAGCAAAACATATGCAGCATTTCCAGCCACTCAGCTGCTTTTTAGCGACACATCGCGTAATTTCCTACCTTGATTGCGCCATGAAACGTGCATGTTTTAAGCCCAAACATGATCTTTTCCTTATGATAACCAAGTGTTTTTTGTGCCCAACTATTATCACACATTAAAATTGTTAAAACATAAAAACAGGTTTTACCATATCTGCTACATAATAACGTAAAATGTTACATAGCCATAGTGTGCAAAAATGAATGACGCCAATTCTATTTAGTTGATTTATTCGGCAGATTGGTTTTATAGGAAAAGCAGACTGAAACCTAGCAGCTGCAATGATTGAGTCATCAGTTTGTGAATGACATAGGTGCTATAAACTGCTCCAGGCATTAATGAACAGTGTTCCATTTGCATACTTGGCAAAGATGACGCTTTCTTTCTTCTATGGGACCTTTTTTTTTTAGCTAAAGGCAATAAAAGTATTTTGGCGAGCAAGTGTTAATTGTCTAGAGACTCGTTTTAGCCCAATCTCAAACTCACAGCATTTCCAGATAACTCTTGGGGCATTGTCTGCTGTGGACAGACACATAAAGGTCAATCAATGATTTGTCTCCATAGGATAAAACTGTCATCAGATGAACAGATAATCTGAGAAAACTGAAGCCAAATTCCTGTGAAGAACAAATATTAGAATATTAATTCCTGGCCTGCAACTTTCATAGCCATCTGGATTTTGGGCAATTAAACACTGGCTGCAGAAAGATGAAAGCGTTTAGCTCAAATATCATCCTGTCACCTGTAGGTACATTTCCGTATCTGTTCACTGAATAAAATGACTGGAGGCTCCTCTTTGACAGATTTTTTATTGGCTGTAGTGAAGCTGCCTGCAGGTATTATTCTCCAGCACACAATTCTCTGTGACTGGCATGGTGTCTCAACCCCACCCCCGCTAAATCACTGCCTCTTAAATGAGACCAATCCCAGCAGGAGTCGCCTGCCAGAGACAGTCGAGGATCTTCACTTATTGCGCGACTGTACCTGAAGAGACAACCGTGACAGCTGTCACAATTCCCCCGATTCGCCACGCTTCAGCACACCGCTCCGAACTTTTAGAAACTCAGCGCTGAACAATTGTCAGCTTCACAGAGGCGTACAGACTGCTGCTTCTGAGGACATCTTGTACTAAAGAAGGATTCAGTATTCACCTTGAGACTTACACCTTATGAAAAAAAGTTCAGAAAAAGAGAAAACGCCACACCCTTTCACTTTCCAGCTAGAATTCGTATGACAATACTCTGCAATGGAGCACCTAATGTTTTATGCCGGCCTAACACCAAATGACTTTTCACATGGGCTCCCGTGATCCTGATGATTTGGTGTAAAATGGTCATAAACTCAGTCCGAGTTGAGCAACAAAATACAAAATGTAAGTTTGTGCACAAATACATCTTATCTTTATCAATAATACTGATGCCGAATTGACAAGAATGCTGTTTACACGTGACACCTTTTATCTTGTGTTTCCAGAGATGTTTTTGCAGGCATATAGGGAACTGTTAACATATCATATTTCCTAGAGGGAGTTTGATGTAATATGTCCCACCAGGAGCAGGATGGGATATCCTGTCTTTGCAAAATCTTAAAGACATGGATGGATTGCTGAATAGGCCTACAGGGCCCAAAGTGGCCTTTCTCTGCAAAATGTCTCTTAAATTAAGACATAACCAGGAAAAGACTCAAAAAGACCACAAAGAGATGCAACAAAGCTGCAAGGAGACACATAATGACTACAACAACAGACTAAACAACCACAAGGTGAGACAAAATAACTACAAAGTGACACAAAAAGACCAAATAATGCACAAAATTACCTAAAAAAAACCCAAAGAGACACAAAACAAACACAAAGTCTGTGTGTCTTGCACCTATGTAGGAGAGGTGAATTGCATATTTGTGTCCAGGGGCCTGTTGTTTCATAAAACACCCATGCTGACAGTGTTTGACCACAACCCCACATTGTCTTTAGATGTAAAAGGGTGAAGAATTTATACTCTAAAAACTCTTTTCAAAGGCTTTAGTTTGTACTTTTCTTTTGCTATTTACACACAAGAAACATTGTAATCCAGCTGCATTATGCCATAGTATAACCACAGACAAGTGTTTACAACCAACCTCAAAGGAAAGACATTGCTTAGATGAAACGCATACTTGTGTTATATTAAGCATATTATACATCACACACTTCTCAGTAATTGCAAATCCTCAAACGAAACCCTAACATATCACTGACAATCTTATATTGTATTAAATTATCTCCACCTTCTCCAATTATTTATAACTGCCTTCTGTGTGTGTGTCATAATTACTATCTGAGTCGGCTTCAAACAGCTAACAACTGTTCATTCCTGTTCTGACCACCAGCCTTAATAAGTGGCTGATCCCAGCTGCAGAGTAGTCTTTAACTAATGGCTCAAAAACAGGTGGGAGACAACAAAGGATCCCACTGTGCTGTAATTGCTCACAGATACCTGGAGCCCTGATACACTTCACTGTGACCTATACCTCTGTGACTAAGACCTGTAAAACAACAACACTCAGTGCATCCAGAGGAATCAACGAATAAATGGGTTAATTTTGTACAGACAACAGTATTAATCATTCACCATCCACTGTCACCGCTGAAGGATGCTAACACTATGTAGTTTTGCTAATACTATAAAATGTTACCATAATGCACAATGTATTTTATGTTCTACGACGTTTTCATGTTGTTTTTGTTCCATTTTTTTGTGGGGCAAGCAACGGACTGTAGCGCTGTGCAAACTGTGTGTACTTATTAGACTTACATTATTACTGAAAGAAATTGTTGGGAAATAAACTTACTGTCTTTCTTGCTGTGAGTTTGATGAGAAGATTGATACCACACTCAGATATGTATGTTTAATTTGAAACTACAGCCAAAAGATGGTTAGCTTAGCTTAGCATAAATGAGCTTAGCTTAGCATAAATGAATTCCCATGAAACAACAAGTGTTTGACTTTACACCTCTGTTTTTGTCGGCTATGAATTTATCAAACTCAACGTATCAGACAAAGCTGGCCATTTCTCCCGGCCTCTTTACACTAAACTAAACGAAGCAAAGCTAAGCTAAGCTAAGCTAAGCAAACTAACTGTCTTCTGTTTTGTAGCTTCATATTTAACAAACAGATTTGAAAATGGTATCCATATCCATAAACATATTCCCAAAATGTAAAACTTTTCCTCTCATGTGGTTATTTATATTTAAATAAATAAATAAATAACGGCATGTAATTGATCTAGGTACAAGGCAGAGTATACAACTGAAACCTTAAAAAACTGTTGTGTATTTCTGCCTACTAAGCAGTCCAGCAATGTGACAAACCTCATGGTAACCTCATTGCAAGGATTTAAAAAAATTTGAATTTTGGCAGACATTATCCAGGAGGGAGTGGGTGTTAAAGACTTAGAAATGACCTAAAAAATATTCAGTATCCGCAGAAGTGGAAAACATTTTGTTGGAGACTCGCAATGAAAATGTTAAGTTCTTCCAGACATTGATTGCGCTGCTTGCCAAGTGGAGGAAGCAGCTGCTGCTGGCCCACAAAACAATGCAGACACTGTAACTACCTTGTTTAGCTTCAAATGACAAAAATATGTGTCATAATTCCCCCAGTATGAGTGTGTGTGTGTGTCTGTGCACAGGGGGAGATTAAATGACTTCATCAGTGTCTGTTCACTCTTGTATGCAAGAGTCTTCTTGTTTGCATGCAAGCAAGGGCAAGCTGAGATTCAATATTGTGTCTAATGATAGTCTTCCCAGAAGTCCACACATCCTAAATACCTCCAGCAGAGCAGGAAGTCACTCACCCAGCGACAATGCGAAAATGTTGGTTCATTCATACGGAATGATGACGAGGATTAAAAGTGGAAACAAAAACTACAGCTCTCTCCTTTTTCATCTCTGGTTTGCAAACGCTGGCGCCCTTACACACAGTCTGTTTCATTCATGAGTGATATCACCTCCTGATGATCTAATCCTTCCACAAAGAGCAGCTGTTCAACAATGAAGTCTGTAGTAAAGACATCAGTGAAATGCATCCATTCAACAGGCTCGAAATAGTCAAATAACACACTTATTATTGTTACCTTGATGTGAGGACAGCAAATCACATAATCCGTACTGTGGTAAACTATGTATCGCCTGATGAACCATCTCCATGTCTCCTCCACACCCCTGACTCTGGCAATCCAGAAAACAAGCTCCCTGAGTGGGTTACAAAGTCGCGGCCGCCTGGGTTAACTTGAGGACGGGAGTTCCTGACGGAGGAGTGGCTCTGCCAGGTTTTTGGCCTGGCTCAGAATGAGTGAGTGAGCACAGCTGAGAGGGTGTGAAAGAGAAAGGGAAGGAGGGGAGGGAGGTTTGAAGAGGGGGTTGGGGAGTACACACACACACACTCACATACTTCTCTTTAGCACTGTAATGGGAACAATGGGCAGATCTCTCTGAAGGCTTTGGTTTAAAAAGGCCACTGGTTTGACACAGGGCATGACCCCATAAGCAAACATGGGATGTCCCATTCACACTGCAATGCTTTGTTAACATCTTCAACCACAAACTGCAAGAGCACAATAATGTCATAATATTGACTTTTTGCATGTGGGAGTGAGAGTGTGCATGCAGTATTATTACTGCTACATGTAATTAATATTATCACAGTTTCATTACATTTTCAAAAGTTTTGGTATTGTAGTGTTATATGTTGATTTATATCACAATTTGGGCTAGGGTTGAATGGATGCATGAGGACTATAAAAAAATACTTCCAAGTTTACTTTATAAAAGCCATATATGGTTATTAAGAAAAATAAAAACAGAACAATAAATGTTTGTGCCACATGTTCAGGAGGGGCGGAGGAAGGACCAGTTACATAGCTCTTATGGTCCACCATTGTTTGGGTGTATTGATCAAAGTTTTAGGTCTAAAATGATGGGGCTGTAATGTAACTCATGCTTTTATTCTTATTTAATTTATTTATAAATAATCTAAACCAACTTTAATAAGGAAGTAAAACTAATGTAGACAAAACAAACAAATTGAAGATACGCAGTTAGGATTGTTTTTTTTCTTTTTTTCTTTTTTTCCTGACATTTATGGTGTAAATTAATGGTTCTCAACCTTAATTGTGTCAAAATCCCCTAAACTGATAAATCTCAGATCCCCATTTGATCAGATTTGGCTTCAAGGACGTCTATCTGACACGATTATGGTTGTTAGATATGATTAGGACCAGAATTTTACAGTTATCAACTTCAGTTGGGGAGATAACTGTGGTGAAAGTAAAACCTATGATTGGAAAAGTCACTTTAATGACTCTTTCTCACTTTGGGATCACTTCCATAGTGAAAATAAGCCATACTCCACTTTTCTGGGGACCCCCACAAACTCTCTCAGGGACCCCAAACCCTTTGTTGAGAACCAGCGGACTAAACCATGACTCGATTAGTTGAAAACATAATCGACAGCTTAGTAAACAACAAATAATTGTTAGCTGCAATTTTTTTCAGTCAGGTGTCCTTTAATTACTACATTTAAAAACACCTATGTCCAATTGTCAAAAAACAAAAATACTAAGTAAGTTGAACGGATGACACAATGAGTTAACGTTACGAAGATGAAGTTGGCCATAATGTTGGCGGCTATAAGCTAACGTAAGCGAAGGTTATCTTATAAAGTTTGCTGCAAAATGACTTTATACACGATGTCGCTAACATAATGTGAAAGGTTATATCTATACTTGTCACTAACACTTGCTAACACCATGATGCCTTACTTTACAGCAAATGTAGACATCTTTGTTTATATTCTTTATGTTGAGCTGCTTAATCCAAAGGAGACACTTTCCTCTGTTTACGTGATGTTTAAGGGACTGGATAAAATAAAATTAATTCTCTGCCCTCATAGGCTACCTCGTATCAGTGTCGCATTCACCCAATGCATACTGCTTGACCAATTTCTAAGGTTATAACTGCATAAACTTAAATAAAACTGCAGGAAAATCAAAATTTGACTGGCTTGTGGTATTTGAGGGCAAAGCTTAGCGACAGGTTAATAGTTTGCTGCAGCCCTTGGTGACAATATACACCTTTTGTATTCTTTTGATTCTAATGATGTAAAGATTTCAAAATGTTAAATAATTAAAATAATCTAAATCCAGGAGTTGCCAGCAGAGTTAGTTTTGTACATTTCTGCAAACTACAGATACATTTCATTTTGAAATGTCAAAGCGTATGAGTTAAAGCTGTCATCCGAAGGTCGAAGGAATGTGGGATCATGTGACACCTGGGCGAGACGCCCGCCAAGCTGCAGACCATTGTTTGAGACCAACAAACAACAAAGTTGTTTTTGTGAGTCATTCCTGTATTTCCAATGGCTCTTTAGCAAACAAATATGGGTGTTTTTACCAAGACATTACCATATTTTCTGCTGAGATATTGCCATGGAAATTGGGTATTTTACACCAAAACATTATTTTTTCCTAACCTTAACCAAGTGTTTTTTGTGCCTAAGTTTCAACATATCCACTGCAAAATAATGTATAGCCTAATAAAGCATCTGTGGTTTGCAGAAATGTACAATTCCAACATTTATTCTGGCAACTGGGTTGCCAAACTCTCACTCTTTAATATCAAATATCCTAAAATCTCATGGTGTGTAACTTCTCTCTCGCTGTGGCTACATCTTCCCATGTATTTATAATGGGTGTCCTGTTCCTCCTGACCCCCGGTAAGGTATCGATGGCTAGTTCTCTTCCTGGTGTCAGGGTGGTCCTTGGCTGTCAATCGGCATAATCTGAAGGCAGACACCACAACATTAGCCTCCCCAAAGACATTGTCTGGTGGAGAACACAGACTCCATAGATTTACTACAGCTATCCATTACCATCTGATGCTGAATGAGTAACAAAGTGAATAGGAGTGAGGAGGTCAAAGGAGACAAGGATTGTTTGGCTCTACTGTCCTCCACAGGCGCCCATAGGGACGAAGGTGATCATGGCACCAAAAAAATGAAGAAAAATGGCCACATCAAGTCTAAATTGTCTGTATTCTTCAGTGCTGAAAGGCAAACATGATACCGCGCTGTTGAGTAGGAGAGAGTTTTAATGAGTTGTCATGAGGACAGTGGGTCAGTCCGTTCAGGGAGGTCACAGTGCTGTCATAAAGCCAAGTGTCTCTGTTCTGATTTCATGCCAACTAAATAAAGAGCTGTGTCTGTGTGTCCTGCCAAGGCTGCTGTAAATATACCATTATGTAAGGGGAATCGATTTCAACTTTGGGAAAAGGAAACACGGCTCAGACCTAACTTAAAGTCCAGAGGGCTGTAACAAGGTATTATTACTTCCTTACAGTGCTTAGGTATTTTTTGGAGTATCTGAACTTTACTGAGCTTTTCTTTTTGTTCAGTTTTTTTCACTTTTCACTTTTACTTTACTACATTTTCTCTGAGCATCTTTGTTACTTACTGCAAAATAGGGAAGGAAGGGGGGAAGGGACAGATTTTATCAGTAGCATTTACTATTCTTATGTTAATACTTAAGTACATTTATTATAACAGAACTACTTTAGATACTTAAGTGCAGTAAATACTTGGATGCTTGGCGAGTATCATGGGATATCATTCATTTTTTCAGTTGCAGAGCAAACACCAGGTATGAATTCCTGACATGCCATTCAGATTTACAGTCTCACAGCCATCAGTGCATGATATATATTTGTCCATTTGGTGATCTGTCATAGTGAGATACATAACCATAAGGACACCTACATGTTTCACTCAGACACACATCATAACACGCACATTATAAAGAGTTGGCTGCACATGAAACATGAATTCTCCGACAGTTTGTTGATGATACAGAGCTAAAAGTGCATTAAAAACTAGCGTCAAGTTAACTTTCGAGAGCTCTCCTGCAGAACCACTCAAGGTTTTTCTCTTGGATCTGTATGCACTGCACCTTTCCAGAAGCTTCCTCTGAAGTATCAGTCGGCTTGTCTCGCTGATGTAATGTTTCAGCGTCTCAGCATTGCGTGCAAGTGTTCAAGTGACAACAGCTGCCAGCCCTCACCAAAACTTGACGCTCCTAACATTTTAATGGGATATTAATCCCCCCGGTCAGTAGTCACCGAAGCCCTGAGTCGTCTTAATGGTTCGCTTGTAAGGATTTAGGTATTTTAACAAACCTCAAAGTGTTGTCAAGCATAGTTCAAAGATGTTTAGGATTAATCTCATCTTAAAGTCACCACAGAAATAAATGGGTCAAACTGAATGTTTGTGGTTTCAGTGGCTGAGGGCGTCTATAAATGTCAATTGTGATTTATATTTACTATGCCAGTTATGGCTGTTAATACTTTACAACCAAACCCAACCTTACAGGATTATTCCAGGTTTTTTTTTTTTTAAATGATTATTACTCTTTACATTGACTTCAAATCACACATTTTTTACACACCTTACAGCCATTTTCCAAAATCAAGTTTTAAGATGTTTGATTGGGATTTCCTGCCCTGAAGGCTGCCAATGGTTCCTATTTCACTTAAGTAGGAACACTAACTTTAGGAAACCTAAAACTTGCATAAAAGGAGTTCAGATTTTTTGGGGTTGTATGAGTTACTTATCTATAGTCAGTGTATTGGAGAGAGTAGCACACCCCTAGTTTGGAGAAGCAGGCTGGAGGCTGGATGTTAAGAAATATACTTCTGTGGATGGGTGAGCAATAAAATGTATTTTACCCACCCAAAAAAACATTATCAGATTAAGTGTACACTACACTGAGAGTGTTTTCAATGCTTTACCTTGTCATCGGACACCAATTTTCATTTTGTTTGCATAATCTTGTACATTTGGATCTAAAATAAAAAACGAATAGCTAGAAAATTCATTCTGCAGCTTCTGTCTTCCCAGTCAATTGCATCATTAGTTTATGTTACCTTGCACACAAAGTGTATATATAGTATTCTGTAGTAAATATGCTGGTATTTTCCCATAATGGCTTTGTGAATATTGCTGTTTGCATAATCTTGTATATATCCATCTAAAATAGCTAATAGCAAAAACATTCATTCTTTTTGCAGCAGAAAGCTAAGATTTCTGTCCTTCATGCCACTGCATTGTCACTTAGGCTACTTTAGGTGTAGTGCATAACTGTGAAAAAATGCACAGGGATTCCCTGTTAATGACCATCACAACATCTTTGCACTCTGTTAATACAAAAAGCATATCTCAAAACTATGTATATAGTTTAGATTAAGAAATATTTTGTTACGGTCTCTACATGAAGAAATCTCTTGATCTCTTGGATCAATATTTTGTGGGGGTTTTTTTGTAGTTTTTTTTAATACACAAAATGTCACCTCTTCAAACAATTATTACAGTGTATTGACTTACATAACCTTTTAGCTTAGGTTATACAGATTTTAGGGAAATGAAGTATTTGCTGACACTCCACGAAATGACACCACAATAAGCAAAGATACCAATGTAGGCACCGGCGGACCTTTTCTAATGCATATTTAAAGGGATTTTTACTAAGACAAAGAATGGCAGGAACAGACACAGACAAACATCCTGGCACTCTGAGAAATGACTGAACCTCCCTTTATCCAGGCCGCAGATAGAAACAAGGAGTGGACTTGACAAAGTACCTGTTGCTCTGCTCACTAATACCTTCTAATATCACCTTTCAGCGCGGATGAGGGCCTCGGGGCTGATGCACACCTGCACTCCCCCCAGCACTAAATTGGTAGGTTGAGTCAGCCTGGCCTTTGGGGAAGCCCTTTGAACTTTTCAGACAGGGTTATAGAAACCCGGCTTCTGGTTTATTGTGTGACTACTTATTCTGTCCTCATGAGAACCAAAGAGAAGAAGGGATGAAGGAGGATCAAAAAGGAAACAGAAATAACTCGAGTCTGGCTGAATATGCGGTTGGTGAAGACCTTTGACCAGAGAGATGCAACAAAAGACTGAGAGCTGAGTCTTAAGAGAAATGCTTTTTGTGTTTTTCATTCACCTTTAGTTGTTTCATATTAACCTCTTTCTGCTTGATTACTTCAGGAGATTGAAGGGTGTGTCAGAGGTTATTGTTGATAGAAAGCAGAGATACTGTGGTATACATGCATCGTTCATCACTTGGCATGAGCCTTTCTCATCACTTCATATTTCTACTTCGTGACTGATGAGGTGGAATATCAGTGATACCATTTTTGGTGCGGAAATATTGAACGTGTTCCCAAAGCTGTAATAAACTCATGCTCGTGTCTGTCTGTGCCGGTTATTTTCAGTGTGTTTCCAACACGTATCTGTGTGAGGCATGCACCAAAAAATGTTGACTGGCCGGCCCAATTATTTAGACATCCGATGGATAGCATCCATCAGCTTCGGCAAGATAAGCGTGTTTTCATTTTGGCCATCACAGCAGTCCTGTCTGCGTTGCCGCTCCACATCCTCGTTGTTTTCTCTGACAAAGCTGGCCAAAGCACTGTTGGCCTGAGAGGGCTGCAGTGCAGCAGGGGGGAGTGCAGGCAGGCTGGGTCAAAGAAAAAAGATTGGTGGTGATCTAAGTGGAGAGACAGAGAAATGCTGACCATGAGGTTGGCTCTTTGTGAGTTTAAATGTGTGCTTTGCTGAACTGTTGCTGGTGTTGTTTGGTCAGTTATCTTGATTCAAACCTGTTCTATGACACCTAAATAAAGTACTTTACAGTCACTGTAATACTGATAATGAGTTACAGTTTTATCTATGATGTGTTTTTTTTTTAAATCAGTGTACAGTTACTGTACAGTGCTGCATGGATTATTAAGGGAGTTTTTGGTCTTTCCTATACAGAGAGATCGCTGTGTATTGTGTCGCTGCCTTTAGCAGCAAAAAATAAGAAGTATTCTTAGGGTTGCAATAAGGGATGGTTATTGTTTAAAAAAATGACGACACCATTACCAATACCAGAACACTTTAAGTGATACAGATGGAGTACTTCATTTGAGTGGTGTGTAGTACAGCCATACTTTCACTTGTATTGTTGGCATCTCGGCACGCTGAACTGCCAACTCTGTCAAAAACAACGCACTTGACTTCATGAACCCAGCGTGTATGGGTTGAAGTTGATGCTGTGGGAGTGTGAGCTCCATGTCAGGGACAGTTTTAGACCCCACCAAACACACTGACAGGGCTGTTCGAGTCAAAAGACTAACTTTGCCTCATGGTTATTAACAGGTTTAACAACAGAGTCATCCTGTTTTGGTGTCAGTGTGAGTTTGTTAGGAGTGTTTAACAGCTCAGAGTTGGATGTTAGCTGCTGCTGCTGGGTTAGCTTGTGCTAACTGGGCAGACATTGAACTGGCCATTTGCCATGGATCTGTTGTTGATCATCTATCTGTTGTGGGGTTGGGGGATCAGACCCTCGGCACAAAAAGGACTGCATGTAGGTATCATTTGATGTTTTGATACTACTTGGTAGGCTATGGGGTTATTTTGGTCGATAACCTTAAAAAGTATCGACTACCCATACCTAGTTGTAAGTGACCAATATTTTGATCAACAATTTACTGCTCCTTTTCTCTTTTAATCAGTTAATCATTTACTCACTTGAAAACACCCAAAAGTGATGTCTTGAAATAGCTTTTTAGTCCAACAGTCCCGAACTTAAGGTGTTCAGTATAACTTCATGTTAGATAAAAAGAAGCAGGACGTGGCATTTTTGCTTAAAATTTGCTAAAACAATTACTAGATAAATTTCATGTCATCTAATGTATCAACTCTTCTCTTCAAAATAACCTCAACAAACCCTGCAACCATTACCATGCTGGATCCCTTCAACATTGTTGTCAAAAGAACCATTTATTGGTCAATCTTTTAGTTGTATAGTCTAGTCACTTTCTGCCTCAACAGGCAAGTACTGAGAGAGATGTGTTAAATTCAACCAGCAGATTTCTCTGATGTGCTTCCGAACACAAACTGGTATTTAATACATTTAGTTTTTGAGTTCAACATGTCAAACATATAAAACACCTCTCTCGATAAACAATTCTTGAAATCTAATTTATGCTCTTACACTCTACAGTTTATCTTCCCTCTCCTGTCTGTTGCTTCAGATTTTTGCACGAGAACTTCTTAACCAGGATGGATTTACAGGCAGGCTGGGAGCCATGAATTCAGGAGCGTGTTCTGTTATCTGCCTCCAGCAGCCAAGCAGAGTGAAATCTGACCCAGCTTTAAGAATTTTTGCTTAGCATGATTTCCCTCCTCTGGCAAGATTTTTTTCAAGCCAAGTATCCAGTACAACCACACCTGGGTGGCATTTAAACTACATGTTTGGTTTAAAGGCTTATGCTATAATACAAGTTATTCTAATGGCTCAGATAGTTAAATCCTAGTTAAACCACTTCAGTGGTGTTGGACTGCCATCAACACAAAGTGCAGTGTAAGACAAAATTGTTGGCATTGCTTAATCTTTACAAGTTATTAGTGTATGTAAGAATTGCTAAACTTGTATTTAGTCGTCTTTTTCTTTCTATGGAATCATGTAATTTTTTTTCTTAATACATGCATCATGATCATTGGAGTGCAGAGCAGCAGAGCATGAAAACATGGAGCATTTACTGTTAAAGAGATGCTGTCTGTACTCTGCTAATGAGAAATATCTACAGGGTTTGCTGGTGTCACCTGTTTGGCTGACTGCCTCACATTTCAGTGTGCAATCACATTACCTAACTGGTTAATGGCATCATGCTTTATCTTCTTCGGAGGTGCAGAAAGATATAGATTGCTGCTTTTAGATTTACTCATTTTGAGTCATTGCACATCAAAGTCTGTGTACAGGTCAGGTCATGTGGAGTACGACTGCATATGTGAAAAAAAGCTGTATAAGGCCTCTTGTGTCCCTGAAGGATATCACTTGAGTTAGCACAGGCTGTGTCTGAAGACTACAAAGTTGAAAATGAAAAAAAAATCTGAGGGTGTGGTTTAAAAAAATGAGTTTAAAGCCTTTTGTCTTAACTCTGTTTGAAGCCAGCAGCTAGAGGCTACATTTTCTGTGACTGGCACAAAACATCCCAATCTCTTTCCAGATTGCTGGCAATTGAGTGGCATTGTGGGTAATGTAGACACCAGATTTTGACAAGGAAGAATTTGTGGAATAAAAACGGAACATCTCTGATTGTGCTGCAGTTTTGCACCTTAAAAACCCTGTTTATTGTGAGACTGACAAGAATCCAATGCTTTATCAGTGGTTTACTCTTTTAAGGCTCTGAACTTTTGCCTCGTTTTTTGTAACTTGCGTGCAGTTATTTCACTTTGTCTCTGCATTCAAGTCCCAAGTCAAGACAGGCAAGTCCCGAAACCAGTTCTGAGTCCTACACAAGTTAAAATGTTCTCTTTACCTAATGCCATTTTAACAAAGTAAACTGCTCAAGGCCAAGTGAAGACACAAGTCATTGATGTTAAAGTCGAAGTCGTGTTGCAAGTCCCATCTGATTTTGTCAGTTTGAAGTCATCAAATTATTTGGCACCCAGTAGCTCACCTGGTGGGGGTAGTCTTCCCCTCTCTCCCCATCTCACTCCAAAAGCTGTCCTACCAAAGAATAGCACCCCCCCCTCGCCCCCCCCAATGTAATAAAGTCATCAAAAGTGCAACTTGAGCCCAGTTCTTTCAAATTGAGCCTACACCTCTGGTAAGAAGTAAAATGTGTTCTTTTAACTTATCACCAGATAACAGTATCTCGTCAATGAAAAGTAAATACAACTGCGGTATATAAACTGTGATGTATTGAAAATCAAACATCATTATATTTTTGACCAAATACCTCAGCACTGATATTGCAATGATATTACAGGAACTATTGATGCTTTCAAAAAAAATTAACACAAAAACATTTTGATAAATAATCATCAGTCATGTGGATATAATGACTAAGTGGATAAAGGCAAATCAGAGAACAGTTACCTCCATAAAATTACATCACTTTACTGCATTACGGCCTTTAAAAATTGGAAAAGACAAAACTTGTCATATATGATATCTGAATTACATGATGATATATTTTTTATATCACAATATTGAATTTATGTCAATACACTGCCCGTTCCTAGCTGCATATAAAGTGAAACGTTTAGTGAGAAGTAATAACTCGGTTATTCACAGATCATGTTTGCAGATGTTTATACAGTGGACAAGTCTAAAAGAACCTGCAGCAATGACCCTTTAACAGCAGGAAAATCAGGAATGTAAGCATCATAAACTTCTCATCTGAGATCACAGCTGCAATACATATAAGCTGTAAAACACCTATGTGCTGACGTGATGAATGGACAACATGTGGAAAAGGCGCTTTCTCAATAAGAACTGATAGAAACTAACACTAAGTTTAAGACAAGCAAAGCTATCTGAGAAATCCTTCCACCTCTTCCTGAAACTAAAAACAGGGCAAAGTCTAAAAATATCCCTGCCATCGTAACGAAACGCTCCAAACCAGACACAAACATGTTAGTATTCATTACTGTTATGTAAAGACACAGACCTGGGTTGGAGTTAAGATCCATGGGGTGCAGAGGAAGACGTGCCCCCTTCTCAGCGGGAGGTCGAGGGAGCAAAAGCCACGCTGTCGCTGCTGACCGCCGGCCCCCCGGTGCCACTTCTTCATCTGTTCTTGTTCAGTGCCACAGAGAGATTTATCTCCTTCTGTTTCTGCTGTAACACACTCCACTACACTCACCACTGTCCTCCTTACTCTCCCCCTCCTCCTTCCTTTACTTCTCGCTTTCCTCCACCTCATATAACTCTTTCGCCTAAAACTTCATTTTGTTAAGTCAACGGCAGGTCAATGTGACACACCAGTCAGCAGCACTTAGGAAAGGTCAGTCTTCGGCTACTCTGTCTGCCTCTCAGGAAGCCTTTCCTCTGCTTGTACTTCTGTCAAAGCAGCTGAGAGAGCAGAGGAAGCGTGTTTCGAAGTCACACACGAAAGAAGTATAGGAGAGAGCGGCCGAATGAGTGAGACAGCACGCCGAAGGCAAGATGGTGTGTCTGCCTGTCTCTGAAGGAAGTGAGAGGGGTGGGGTGGGAGCTGGTGGTGGAGGGGGAGGGAGTACATCGTAAATCAAGCAGCCCTCCCCAAAGTGGGGACCTGTAAATCTGGTGAACGAAGAGTGGGCACCCGGCCAAATGACTCATCCACAGTGCTCTATAAATACAGCCGCGCGGGGTCGACGAGGCTGCTGCTACTGGTGGCCAAGAAGCCCTGAGACACTGGAGTTTCTCCCTCCTGGAGGAAGGTCTTTAATAGCCTCCTTATCGTTTTTCAATCGCATCAAGACTTAAAGGCAAAACACACATCATTGGAGCGCCCCTCTTGAACCTGGGCTTGCAGGCTGATTAAATTTAACGCTACCTGCTGGAAAAAAAATGGAATAGTCGGGAGACATCTAAATATTTATCCAGAGAGAAATCAGTTTACATACCACTGGTCTGAACATTTAAGTTAGGAGTCCCCACCAGACAAACAGGCTGTAGTGGCCCAGCAGAAACTTTACTGGAGGCCAAAATATGCCCTCGCTGAGACCCGGCCAACCTGATACATTAGGGAACAGGGGTTGCAGATGGGGGTAAGAGTGGGAGGCTAATGGAGGACATTGCTATGTGACATGTCAAATACCGATCCCCTCAATAAGGCTGTTATGTAAGCATATGAGCTTCCTGTCCTGTCCCTCTCTTGACTTGAGACTTGGCCTGTTTGCAGGCCTCAGTGCATTTCCTCCGGAGGATCTCACTCACCCAGACTCTCACACACAGGAATAATGACACACAAGACAGGAAGAAGGAGGCCTGGAATTCTCTTACAGGAGTGTAGATGAAAATAAAGCGGATATTTGAAACATCTACCAAAAAAGGTATGCAACTTATGATGAGGACATGCTGACTTAAACCAGTCTCTTGCTTTTTGTCAAGTACATACATCAATCAGCAGTTCAGTAGCTCATCACACGAGAGTCTGTGTCTGATTGAGATGCAAAGAATGTAAAAGAGTCAAATACCAATGTATCCTCAAAAATTAAACATACAGCCTATAATATCTAACGAATTAGCACCCCATGAATAACATTACATATTTATCACAAATTATGTACTTAATGTAAGATAGATAGATTGGGTTTAGGCAAGTAAAATTACATGATGTAAAGAAACATGATGGCAGCACACCTAAAATAATTCAAAGTTTACTGGGTTTAATATGGTCCTGAATACCGGTCTCCTTTGTGAAAGTTCTGTGTTTGTTTGACCAACATGTTCTCATCCCAAGTCGTCACATACATACGGCTGTTTTGCAGTGGACTTCTGCGTGTTTACATATTACACTGTGGGCATCCTTCTGCACCTGCTCTTTATGTTCCAGGATGCTACTACCGTGATGTCAACATGTTGTTACAGGCAGTGTTTCAACTGTCCAGCAATGTTTCATGCACATGTGAAAGATGCCCTTTGGCACTTGTGCCAAAAGCACTGACAGAGTGGGGCTATTTGACGAGTTTGGAATAAGAATGGGCTGGTTATATACGAATTGTGGTGCACAAATATTGTGTGTAACAACCTGCAATAAATGTGTGTAAAATTCAAGGTTGTGTTTTGTTCAGCTGCATTTCATTCGCAATACCTTACATTTGTTGTCCTTCACAGCTCAGATACATAAGCATTTGCCTCCACAAGCTGCAAGTTTATCATCTTTTCATTTTCTGACAGCTTTTTGAACACTTTGTTGCCTGCTACATGATATAAAAAGTGGAGCAGGCAACATTGCATGTCTACTCCTCCCACATGTCATCTTCCCATGTTGTTATTGCAGCTGCTGTTTCCCATTAAGTGGTTGATCAATCATGGCTTCATGAAAAATGGGCTTCATCATCTGCCAAAGAGTTTAAGCCATTATGCGAGCTCCCACGAGCTTTGTTCCCATCACTAAAGTACATGAACTGAACATTGTATTGTCACGGGGCACAAAGGAGGACTGTAACCACTGATCAGATGGTTGTTGAAGGTACTGACGAAATATAAAAGCATCAATCATATTCACGTGCTGTGACAAAGTTGTAATCTCCCACTTACAGAACAAACTGTCAAACTCTGCTCTGCCTCTCTCCTGCTGCTGTGGGATCTTTTCCTCTTACTCCACCCCCACCTCTCTCTCCACCCAGCCACTCCCCCTCCTCAGCCTCATCACCTCCACCTGGTGGTCCCGGCTGCTCTTCATCTCCAATCAAGCCAGTATTTAAGCAGCCCCACTCCACTCACTCTTTGCCAGATTGTCTTTGCTTCCATGCCTGACCTTCCAGCACTCGCTCTTGGACTGTTTTTCTCGGCTCGCCTCTGACCACCTCTCCTAGTCTCTTCCCCAGTAAAACTAACAGCCTTCTGTCTCCGACCACAAGTTTTGGCTGTGCATTCTCTGGTTCTCGTCTGCCTGTGGCTGTCCGGTGTTCTACTGCTTTGGCTCCGTTGAGAGAGATCGCCATTCTTCCAGCCGTCTTCAGAGCCTCCCACCGAGCGAAACATCTCCTCCGTGTGAGTGCCGCTGGTGTTTACTGTTCTGTTGGTACATCGATTCCCCGCCTGTCCTCATTGATTCCGCTTCCTGCTCCTACTGGATTTGTCTGCTCTGCTACCTGCCTGACGCCAACTCTGCTTTCTCCTTGACCACGTGCCCTGCCTGCCCCTCTCTGGAGTCTCCACTTTTCCCCACAAGCTCCCTGCTGTTAGTGTTTCTGCAACTTACCTGATACATTTACCTGCCAGTCCGCTCCACGTTCAGAATTTCCCCACTCGAACTCTGAATTATCACCTGTGAATGTGAGCTCACCCCAGTCTCTCTACGAACTCTGCGCCACCCTAGAACTGATCACTGTCCCTACTTACCTGCAATCTGATTATACTCACATTTGCTCCTTTCAACCTGCCGAAAGATTAAATAAAGGTATTTACAAACTACTCACCTGCTCTGCTGTGCTGCAATTGGGTCCTACCACACCCCGTTACGAAATCATCATTTCTCCAGTCTCAATTAAACTGATCTAAGCAATCCCACCCCATTCCCCCCAGACTCTTTTTTCCTTCTGCTGGATGTGACAATCCATCTCTTTTCTTAACGACCATCCCAATTAGAGAAGTTAGCCATTACACTCAGTATCTAATAACCTTAAAAAAACCCCTAATATTTTCTGCAATCTGCAGACCTCATACTGTCATTGAATTTAACACTCTCCAGACCTTGTGCCATAATGAGCAGCCTAAAAATCCAACGCAGAAGGGAGGCATCCTAGTCAGAAAGTCCCCCTTTAACAAACCTGATCATTATAAAGGTCTCCTCTGAGTCTACAATCACTGAACAGCTGGCTGCAGCTGTTCTGGCAGCCAAGACTCCCACGGCACTTCCTGCAACGATACCTTGGGAAACCTGGTCATTGACCTTTTTCTAATCTACAAAGCCACATGTAGTCAGGATTAGCAAACTTCAAACCTTTCAAGGATCTGTGAGAGGGTAGAAAAGATGCTGCCTGTGCTTTGGAAACCAACAGGAGTCTGTATTGTTACTTTTAAATCCATCTGACAGTCAGACAGAGTTCCCTCTCCAGCACCTTGTCACAGGCTTTCAGAGGGAGGGAGTTCAAGTTGTCTGCGATGTGTTTGAGCTCACAATCCCCAAAATGTTCTGCTTCCAGCATCTGCCTATACAGATGAGCTGCTCCTAAATTCTGTGTGACACTGAAGAGTCTTTTCAATCACCAACATTATCCAGACAGATTTCATCCATGCATTGACTTGACATTCAAGAGTTTCCTAACTATCTCAGCAACCTCTGCCAAGGACATTTTCTCAGACTCCAACATTGTCCTCTTTTTTCTCCTGAATAAAGGATGTGTCTGCTGGGTTTTCTTTCCGAAACAGCTTCTTACACCTTCCAACTATTTCCCCAGTTGATTGTGAGCATTTTCCTGCCTCTGCAAAGAAACACTGAGCAACGTCCTGGCTTCGTCTTCTGGGACACAGAGTAGTTTTCCAAAACTTGATAAGAAAACCTATAAAAATCATCCTCCATTTTCTGTTTGCAAGCTTGTGCTTTGGCAGCTCGGCAGCAGCTTTGCTGGCCTGCAAATAACTCCAAGAGTAAGGAGTACCAACTTGGTTCACAGGGCTTATTTTAGTCTGCTAGCACTGGTCTTTACTGGTGTGAACCAGCAGGACTTTGAGCTACCACCAACAACTAGTACCACCTCCATGTATTCAAACTGTTCCCATGCCTTGTTTGTACGCATACCTAAAAATATTAATGTATTACAATTTGTATGTAACATGTAATCATGAGCTAGATATTTGGGTATAATCCATGTAATCAGGGCGGTTTTTATCACTGCGCTGATAGAAAAAGAAGGTAGTATAAAGTGCAAAAGTCCACATAAGGCGGCAGGTGTGGATGGTCAAGCAACACAGGACTTTCCCTCAATAGACTGGTGTTCAGAATTGTGTGAAACCAAGTGAACTTTAAATTATTTTAACATTTGACATCACCCTTACCGACATAACTTTACTTACCTAAACCTAACCCATAAACTTCAAATTAGATACGTAACAACATTCAGTGCATTAACGTGACGTAACCACTTGAGGGGCGTTCATTTGTTAGATATCACATGAACCACTGTTTTTGCTAGGCTATCATTCAAGCCGTTATATGAGGATCCATTAAAGTATTTGAACAGTAAGGATAATGATGGACATTTTGGTTGGCATCTAGCTTTGATTTTAACAATATGGGTAATGCAATGGCTCATTTTCAAGCGTAGCCCATCATGATTTAGTGTCTTAGCATACTAACATTTTCGTATTGGCATGTCATGTCCTGGGGTATCTTCCCTGTCTGCTTTTTCTTTTGGATCGCAGGTGTTCTTACTTTTGCTAGTATTTTGTCGCAAACCAAAGAACTAGATGGATTTTAGATTTGGACCTCATGGTGGAACTAAATGACCGGTTAAAGGGTCAACAAAGTTAACATAAATAATCCTGAGGGGGGGGCGTGTATGTACCCAAAACCACAAATGGTAACCTCATTGAGCTAGAGGTAAAGTTAGGGGGTTATCAAAGTCAGTAGAATTCATCCTATGGGGACCATGAATGACTGCACAAAATGTAAGTGTCTGATATAATGACCTAATTCAATATGAAAACTCTTTGTGTTGCATCAGATGGAAAAAGAAAGTCTACCATTGTCCTCACTTAAAGTAAGAACAAAAATCTAAATCTCTTGGGGTGATACTGAATCATTTTTGGAGCTGTCTTAGACTATTTTCTCACTTCATGGAGCCAGGACAATGACAGCCACTGCGTGTGTGTCTGTCTGCTGGTCCTCTGTAACGCTGAGTGCTTTAGGTCATAAATCCAGATATCAAGAGAACAACAACAAGGCATGTGAATTTTAGAAGCTCCCACATGAGAAATGTCAACAGCAGCAGATTGCCAGGCCACAACTCCTCCAGGAGGCCGTATGCCGCTGTGTCACAAGCTGCAGGTTATTGACTTTACATGCACACTGGGAAAACATGATGTGCGTAAATATGTCTACACACACATACATACACTGAGGAAGAGAGGAGAGAACGGAAGAGAGGGAAGAGAAGTTCAGTTTCTGACCTTTTCTAAAATGTCATATCGCAAAGCGGATTCTTGAGAGAGAGAAAGGACACACGCTCTGCACAGACGGACGAGTGGGGTAAATGAAGATAGTCGATACTTTAATATGCAAAACAGAATCTTGTCACTCACGCCGCTCCACAGTAATATCAATACATTTCACTTCTTTCCCTCTAACTGCATGCCTTGATACTGCTGCTGTACTCCTCTTTGACTTATGATGCATTAGAGGCTGTGTGGGCACTATACATCCAACTGCTAATTAAATCTATAGATCAAAACATGGAGTCTGAAACAGGGCGCTGCTTCTTGTTTATATCCGCTGTGTCAGATTAATGTGATCAAAGCCTATGGATTAATATATATTCTAGCTATGACAATGGAGTGGGTGTAAGAGGTGGTGCTTGTGTATGTGTGTTGGGTGGAGAAGTAATTGTATTAGCTTTTTTATTTATTATATCTGGGTGGGGCTTTCTCCCTGAGCTCCTTAGAGGTCGATAGCTGAGTCTCCTGTACTTTATTTTAATCAGTATTTTTTTTCTCTTTATTTTTATTTGTGAATTGTTTCCTTTATCATCCGTCTTTTCCTTTTGACATGTGATGACTTCATTAATTCCCACACCAGGGAAATTCACATTTTTGCAGCAAGAGTCAGAAAAAGAGAAAATACAAAAAAGTAATTTGAGTGCAAAAAAAGGATAAAATATTACAAAATGAAAATTAGATAAGATAAAAATAAAAATAAAAATATTTTCAAAATCACCACTGCCCCCCGAAAGACCTGGAGTGAGGCTTCCAGCTACAGTATGACAGCTGCATACCATCAGGACAGTCAGCTTGCTTTTGCTTTACCTGTAAGTGTCATACATACAACATTAGCTGTAACTGTAACCTCTTTGCCCCCCAGAGTCTAACATCACCACTGCCTGCTCTATGACAACTATGTCAGTGACACTGTTTGATTTGTTTATATTACATGCATCTGATCTTAATATTTTTCAGCTTATTTCAGCTTTTATTTCGTTCAACTCTTTTAAAATCACATCTATATGTCTTTTTTATTGTCTTTTTTCTCTTTTATATCTTTTCTTAAAGGTATACAATGCAGGATTACAGTTTACTGTTTGTACACTTGCCAACGATAATCTAAGTAAAAGCCAACCCCAGATTCACTCTGTTCTGGCATTTCCTCTCACTATATTTGTGGGGGTTTTGGCACTGTGTCTCTTCGATGGCTGCTGCTTATGGTCTAGCACCTGGTTACAGCTTATTTATGAAGCCTTGGCTTCACCTGAGCATTGAGGGGAGACACGCCCATAAACACTGCTGTCATGATCCTGAGTTCGTGTTTATATTCTATTTCCTGTTTTATTTTGTAGTCACTCTCCTCATGTGTCATGTCTTGTTTTACTTCCTATGTTTGTGTTTTTTTTTCACGCCTGTGTGATTGTCTACCTCACCTTGGTTAGTTTCACCTGTCCCTCATTACCCTTCTCTCCATGGTGTATTTAGTGATCCCTCTTTGCTGTGCCAGTTTGTCTTTATATCCTGGTCCGTGTGATTGTGTCACTGTTTTCCAGGTGTGTGATGTTTCTGGTTTTTGCCTGTACTCTGCCCTCATCTTAGCCATCTCCTTGTTTGATTAATTTGCTCTGCCTTTGCTTGACTTCCTGTGAACCAAACCCCTTCATCTAGTTTTTGTGTCGTGCATATGGGTCTCAGTTCCTGTATTTCTGTGTTACCAACTCTTGACAGTCCTAAACTAAGAGACTACAGGCAGAGTACAGAGCCTCTGCAGGTAAATACGCCTCCACACACTTCTAGTGGATCATAGCTGATGTTTGATTACTCCTGTATGAGTCCATACATTATTTTTTAGGAAAAACCTGCAAAATACATCTTAAATGCCTTTTTATGTCATAAGTAAAGCACTTTCAGCTGTGCTATACATAAACTTGTCTTTCCTTGAGCATACATGTTTGTTAACAGACCATGGACTGTGACATGCCTGCACACCGTGGAAGAAGAATAGGAGAACAAAGATTTGAAAACTCATAATTTTGTGCGCAAACCAGCTGCTTCTCTTTGCCTTAAATAAAGCTGCAAATGAAGCTGTGAGGCTGTTGTGGGATTAAAATAGTCCAAGGTCTTTCAGACACTCCATAAACACCATTATATTATGTGCATAGTAGAGCTACAAATAAAACAAAATGGTAAAAATAGACTTAGCTGCCCTCTGAAATAGACATGACTACTGTTAAAGCTGTGCCAGTGGCCATTGAACCTTTGTTTATTTAAAGGGGTGCACACACACACAGTTACGCACATACAGTCAATTCCAGCACCTGAAGTTTCTCATGACGAATGTGACACGGGGGCCTGTTTGAAAACCACATCCATACATTCTGACAGTGAAATGTCATCACCACAGATTGATATGCTTTCTTAACTGCTCCGCTGGGGGCTTTCTTAACTGTAAACAGTGATGCTCGGAGGGTAATATTCTCAGCATGCTGCGTACATTTGTTAGCTTCCTTGAATAAGTAGAATAATTGTTTTGGTTATTAAAGCTCCTCCTGCTGGGCTAGGCCTTTTTTTATTGAATTCATCCATCCATCAGTCCGTCATCAGCTTTAGGTGCTCATTGTCCGCGTGCCAGCTTATAAGGAGCCTCCACATATTGAACAGCACAGTGGACAGTGGTCCAACACTATAATTGCATGTCTGTCTTCACCCTCCAATAGGAGTCATTCAGTCATTACTGTTTAATTAGAGGCCTGGTTATAAAGGTAGCATGTTATCCTGATGAGGCACATTCCTAAACTGATCATGCAATTACAGTTAATATTCATTTTCTGATTAACCAGAATAATAACCATGAGCTGGGTCTCTACATATTTTCAAACATCCTTCCTGTGAGCGCCTGAGTCTGATTTACTTACACCCCGCCTTGCCTGCCAACTCACATTTACATCGTGATTATCATAAGTCAATCACACACGTCACACTGTGTAAATAAGACATTCACCTCAGTGACATATGACACTCATAAGTCACCGCAGAGGTCACCAGGTTGGCTATGCATCAGGCACACATGTCAAACAGACAGCCAGGGGATCATGATGGAGCATTATCCACTGACACACTAAATCGAACAATAAAATGATTAAAAAAACAAATTTACATATGATGTAGATGTATGAAGTTTTGGCAGAGGAATAATAAAATTAGGCTGTTATGAACTGCAATTAAACAAAGATATGAAGCACTTCTACAAGTTAAAGTAATTTAGTCAAAATAATAATAATAATAATAATAATAATTTGTTATGTCCAGACTTAAACTCATCTTTTGGTCTTCATCAGCAGATAGTTTGCTTGGCCATTGCTAAGTGAATGTTTCAAAATGTTCGGTAGCAAAAGTGTATTGTGCTCTATTAAACTATTTTCCCGCTGAAATACCAACAGTGTAAAATATAAGCGATTTAAATAATGTTCTAGAAAGTATTTGTTGACTGAATAATTCACTTCTATTACCAATTTTCAATGCTAAAATTACAGTAAATATCAGTTTAAATTAATAGCAAACTGTGGACTTTAATCAGTACTATACATGGAGATTAACGGACATTAACTCTTAGCACAAAGATTAAAATCTTGCAGAACTCACAAAGACTGAATTATTGTATTAATTCTGCAATAAAAAAACTGTTCTCTCTCTAGTGCCACCACTTCATTGAAGGTTTTTGAGTTTAATAATTATGGAAAAACTCGCCAAAAAACTCTCAAAAATTCTCTGCAAAACTTTTTATGATTTTTAAGGTGAATTGAGTCTTTGCACTCTATTTAAATTTGGGTATTTTACTTTAATATTACATTTTTCTGCTGTAAGCCATTTAAGCTGTTACTTTGTTACAATGCAGCATTAATACTGTGCTTACATTTAATTTGTGGAAATGCACTATTTTATAGTTTCCAATATAATTTTATCTATTCATTTGCAAAATGCAAGACAGGATTTAGACACACCTCACAGGATTAGAGGATTTTTCCAAGTACTGCAATAACTTTAAAACCCACATGAGGGCACTGTCCTCTTTATTTAGACAGGGGCTTTGTGGCTTTACATGTTTCTCGCAGCACCATGTCAACTCACACTTAAAATTGAGGAAATGCCTAGACATTATTTTGTACAATAAGCTGCAGCCAAACATAATCTTTGATACTGACAGAGGAGGAAACTCTTTTCTTCTTCAGGTATGTGTTATAGTGTCAGGCTTTGCACTGTATATGGCATTTATGCTTGAGGCCATGCACCTGAGAGAGAAACACAGAGACTGATCTCTGCAGCCAAAGCCTGGTGTTTATTAGAGCTCGGGGATAGAGGAGCACACTGTTTCTCCATCAAAAACCCAGCGGGGAGTGTTTCCTGTGTTGATTCTTGTTTTATAGGATTGGGATGATTAATCACAGTTGGAGTTTTGGGAGTGACATTTAGCTACAGGTATTTATGCAACTTTGACAGGTAAACAAATGAGGAATGTGCCATTTCGTCTAAATTCATCATTCGCTAAGGGCAGGCTCAGTATTGCAGTCTCATCATAACCCAGATCTCTGCGCTCGGAGCCGTGTTATATCACACAGCTGTAGTCAGATCATACCTGACACTCTTTGGTGCATTCACCGACATCAGATAAAACTGCACGCTGATCCTGAGCTGCAGGATGTTCTGATATGTATTCCGGATGAGAGAAACCCAGTTTTTTTATTCTGACAGGGCTGCCTGTGTATGAGAGATACTTTTAAGAAGAAGCAACTTTTTCTTTATCCCTTATGAATTTGGAACACTTTGCAGGTGCATCCAAAAATGGCAACACGGAAAATGTCTTCTGTCATAATGTAATCCTAAAGCATAAAAATGTCCTTCTAGTTTGATCTGCAAAATAAACGTTTAATGCCATAAACAGAAGTTTTGACAACATGTTATTCCTCTTCCCTTTAGCTCAGGCCCATGTCTGCATGCACATGTTGGAACGTGTCAGGGTGATGGAAGAACGCCACTGATACTCAAAGTCTTAATGTGGGCGAGAAAAACAAAAGCCCCATTGTGTCTGTACCTGTGTGTCTCTGTCAGACAGTTAAAATAAAGACATAACCATGATACCAGTCTAAATACTGTTACCCATGTGGTGGGTCTGCTCCATAAACCCCCTTTCTTTGGCAGTCTGCAGTTTTAACCCTTTGATACCTGAGCAGATTGGCTTGATGTCTTTTGAAAACATAGGTAAATGGCAACAGCGACTTAAAAAATAATAATTCTTACAATTAATTTTAAATATAAAATTATGATAATTCAAAATATAAGGTATCTGAAAATTTTCCCTAAATTTCTTGCAATTTTTCCAGACAGTTCTTGTTTTTTTCACAAAAGAAAGAAAACCACTTTGGTCAGTTTTCAAAGATTTAAATACTTGTGAGGCTGTCTCAATGCAGTACAAAATAAGTGATGTTGATCCAATTTTGAAAGGGTTAAGACACACCATCCATATGTGTACGTGCACAGTGAAAGAGACAAAGACAAGAGTGGTGGAACAACAAGAGGGAGGAACAGAAAAAGCATCAGAGCGTGCACAACACAAATTAAGTTGCAAATATGCTTTCTGAGCTATTCTGCAATTTTTTTTTATGGCACACATTTTTTAAAACTTTCCAGAAAAGCTAAAAATACAGATCTAAGAGTTAATCTAAGAGCACGATCTCCCTCTTCGTACAGATGTCCTGGTGCTGCTATTCAAGCCCCTGGCAGCCACCCGATACTCGACTCATGTTCAGACCTCGCCACCACCCTTACAAGACAACGGACATCTCTGTACAACTCTGACTTCCACCCCATTTCCCCTGCTCAAACCCCCCTCCACCCCCCATCACATCCCGTCTGTCTGTCTGCCAGAGACTGTCCGTGTGTTGTGTTCAGGCTGCACGGCCCCATTTAGCCCAGTGGAATATATGTGTTGTGTTTTCCTTTCATTTGCTCTCTCTGCTTCTCTAAGACCTCTTTATTTGCTGTCTCATAACAAGCCATGTTCTTGTTTTCCAGCAGCATGAAGGCGTAATGGTGGATGCTGCAGAATGCTGAAAACAGTTTAGTATCGGTGGTATTTTAAGGAATTCAAGTCTGTTGAGTCCTTGTTTTGTTGTAGCAACCCCCGGGGCTCTTGTTGTGAACATGAGGGTAGTCACGTCTAAAATCTGCATGTTTTGGTCTGTGTGAGTAATTTTATGGCATCTGAGGCAAGACCATTACGAGCCCGGCCTTTGACAGTTTGAAGACGACAGTTTACTATGGACACTGTGGCCAGTAAAGTGAAGTGTGAGCCTGTGCGAGTAAACCAAAGAAATTATACCATGTGGGAATAAATGTGTGTACTGGAACTAAGTAATAATAAAAGGAATAGCATTTGAAATAATTTGACATGTTAGGAAATGTGCTTATTTGCTGAGATTTGATGAGAAGGTTGATTCCACTCTAACATTATCTCATAATTGTAACTTGTGCCCTCATTGGCCTTTATTGAGCAAGTAACATGGTCTCTGGTAATATGTGCTTCTAAAGATTATTACACACCTTGGAGATATTATGTAAAAGCCAAGTTATAGGTATAGACAGTGCAAATAGTGCTGCTGCACTGGGGCCCGTGACCAGGCATGGATAAAAAATGTAGAGGCCCCTGGGCACGAAATCTTGGATGCCCCTCCCACCCATTCACTACACATACATACACACATTGTGCTGTGATGTGACTATCATAGGCTTTTGCATGGCCTACAATCTGTTGGAAACACCTGTAGTTTATACTTGACTTACTCACAAAAAATGTGACCATAGGCTGCAGCCTGTGATCACAGCCTGAATGACAACACCTGCAGATATCATCTGTCATACAGGATTTACACAACATATTTGCAGCAATTAATTCATTAATTTACCAAGTTCAGTCTTGTAGAGCCAGGAAGAGCCAGTGTAGAGAAAAGCATAACTTCTTCTACAGCTGCTAACAGCCCACCATCATTCCCACTTAGAGAATGGGTGAAATCAAAGCAAAGCAGTTGGGCTGGAGCACCAGGCCCCTAAAACACTAAATATGCCCCTGATGAAAAGGAGAACAGCGGAGAGCAGCTGTATGAGAGACGGAGCGATGCATCGTCATATTTAAAAAGAATTCCATCTAAAGTCTGACTAAAACTGAGACTAAAACTAAGTTTTCTGTAGAAGTCTGAAGAGGTCACTTTTCATTACTGAACATTTCACTGTTCAGATGCCGTGGCGCTGAGAGGAAGCTTTCTGTCTGATCCATCGATCAGCTGTTGCGCAGACAGCAACAAAAAAGTAACTATTTCTGTGCATTTTCAGTATAAACTCTCTAACCAGCTGCTGCATGTTGGGTGTCCAGTAAAACACAGGACACACAGCGGTAAGAAATGTGCCCCACAGACAGTGCGCAGTCCGTTTTGACCTCCAACATCATGATCACCAGGTCAGTTCAGCACTATCACCTGACAGTTTTATCTCAGCTGTCTTCTTCCTTTGTTTCCTTTTGTGCTACATAGCATCACTAAGCTAGTATACAGAGAGCTGCCTCCACCCCACTGAGTGTAACTAAACATACCCGCTGTGCAATTAATGCAGCAGAGACTGAAACATTAATTAGATAAATAACATGAGCATATTTAGTTTACTCCATAAAAAATATGCTATAGACCTATTCTAAATGAAAAGTGGCCTTAAATGAGGTTGTGATTGGGCGCCACACACAAGCCTAAAATAAAATTTAATTGACTTTTTTTGAGGGGGGGGGGGGAAGGGGGGCCTAGCCTTAATGGTTTAAATAGTAAGTTAAAACTCTCAGGACTAAAATAGATACGAAAAGGATAAATTGTGGGGTTGTTAAACTCCTTGCCTACCTGCCAACGGGTCTCCGCCATGTCCGCTGGAGCCTGAGTCCGGCTGGCCCCCACATTAGTATCAGGTTAAAAAAATACGTCCTTCCCGCCGCCATATTCTGTCTCTTTTCCAGAGAGGCCAGTTCAGAGAAAAAAAAGCTTAAATTGAGGAAATATGCTCCCTGTTGTCCTTTTCTCTCCTCGCCGTCCCTTCAGCTGCTCCACTGGTCCGCCATTTTTAACCCATTTTCTGTTATGAGGTGAAGCGCTTTAGCTCCGTTTGATCACGTGACAGGACGACGCGACTCCGGCTACAATCTGTCAACACTCCCGAGCTGAGCACAGGTAGGCAAGCCAAGCCGGCAGTCAGACCATTTAACCACAAACGCGGTTGCAAGAAGAGACAGGAGAGACAAAAACAGGAGGAGAAGCTCCTCAAGCTCTCTAAATTCAATTATTTAGGATTTTTTTTTAAGTCGCCAGCGCACAGACAACAACAACAACAAACACGCAGCAGGTAAGCTAACATTAGCAGCAAGCTAAACGGTGGGCTAAATAATCAAATTAGGCTATTGTGTTTTATGTAAATTTTAAAACAAGGCATACATGTATTATGTAGGCTAAGTTGTGTGTAAATTAATGTCTCTACCAGGTGGATAGCCAGCCTATGAATTACTATTGCCAGCTAAGAAGATGCTAGTTGTTTTTAGCATTAGATAATCATTATATTTACATATGTGGTTTTTAGGCCAAACCAGTCAGAGACAGAGCCAGAATTACTCAGACAGGTGAGTACAAGTGCCTTTTTAAGGGGATTTGGGGTATGTGTTGGGCTGCCGTCCTCTATTTCAAAGGTTGTCATTATATTAGGTGTGTGTGCGGACTTTGTAGGTATACTGTGTGCGTGCAGATGTAGCTGGCCAGTTTTCAGGACATGGTGTTGTTTGTTGAAAAGTATTGCAGCTCTCTTTTCTGTCATTTACTATATCTTGCCTTTATGCTGAAGAGGAGTGCCGTTGTTGTTAGTCGTGAGGTTATTGTAATAAAAATGCCCTAAAAAGTCTGCGGTAGTTTCAGCATGACAGTGAAATGGACAGCTCCTCTGCTTTCAGGTGCTTGTTGTTGTGTCTCAGAACTTGGCATGATCCATGCCTCTGATCACTCTTTTTTTGACCTCTTGACTCTGCAAATACAATAACCTAGGTAACATAATCCCACTGTAAAATCCAACACATGGTTCGTACTCTATGCCTAATTGTGTGTGGATATCCAAGTGTGTATGCGCGTGCGTGTGTGCTTCATAACTAAAGGCTAAGGGCCCATCATAATAGCCTGCACTGGGGCTTATCGTTACTAACTTATGCGACTGTATAAAAGGATATACCTATAACTATAGTTCCTATTTTTACTGAATACAAAGTCTAAATCTTCTGTGTGTATATTATATAGGAGCATGTTTTTTCAAAAAAGAAAGAAAAGAGAAAAACAACACATGCCAACTGAATAAGGATGAAATGATGTATGTTACAAATTATAATGAAAGCCTCATCAGTCAGTGATGACCTCGGTTTCAAAAACAGAGATCTGAAGGTGAAGTCATTAATTATTTTTGGCATCTTGCAGGTAACCGCCCCTGAATTATGAACTTGAATGCACCACAAATATTTTAGCATAGAAGCTAGAAGGAAAACATCTGTTTCTATTTATTTCCTAATGACAACTAATATATTACTGCACCTCGAATATTCATAATGGATCAGGGACAAAAAAGGTCAAATTGGCTCTATTATTGGTCTATTATTTTTACACGTCATTAGTATTATAACCTTTTAAAAATAAGTATTTGTAGGTGCACATAAACCTTTGCAACCTGAATAGACATCAATTTTTTACAATCATTCAGTGCAACATACCCCGAGTAAAATGGTTTCTTTCAAATATATGAGAAAAAAAGCAACGAGCAACGTGGCAAAAAATGTCCCACAAATAACAAGAAATTAGTAGAAATGGGATTAAAAAAATAAGAAAAAAAAAACTAGTAAAAATAAAAAAAGCTGTATTTATGATTATCATTTGATATTTCACATGATTTAACCATTTAAAAAATAATAATTTTAAGCAGTTTTCAGGTTATTTCCTTTAGTTTTTTAGTTTTTTTTAATTTTATTCTCTTTATCTATTTGCTAATTTTTGGGTTATTTCTTCTTAAATTACTCATTGCCTTCCTCCCATGTTTTTTGAAAGAAATCAAGCCAATTTGCCCAGGGTTTAAAGGGTTAGATCACTTTTCCCTGCATTATACAGTACACTGAAGTGAGGCTGTTGTGAACACTGCACTGGCATAGTTAATAGCTAAAAACTGAAAATACATCATATGGTGCCCTATCAATATGTAAACATTCACAGTAACTGTATTAAATAGTAGTTCATTATCTCTGTGGCCTCAGAGTCATACAGTAATGAAACCATCTCATGAGCAATGTAACAACATTGAAACTGATAACCTTACCAGATATTTGACCACAGTTAGCATCTCTGAATACCACAAAAAAACAGTTTCATAAAAACAAACCTCAATATCCGAGACAGATATTCAAGATTTTCCAACACATGACATGAATTTAGAGGAATATGACAGCCGAAAACAGGAAACTGTGGCAATAATGTAATGACTACCAATGCAGGTAGAAAAGACTGAGTCACTGAATTTCAATTCTCCGTTCCCTTCTTTCAGCATTTTTACATAAGCTTATGCAGCCTGGTCCAGCAGGTTGGAAAATAGATGAAAACTGTTTGTAGTGGTGGAGAGTGGAAAACATAAACAATGTATCTCATAATTAACAAATCGAAAGGCTGTCAGTACGCCACGCAGAAAACTGCTACCATATTATTAATTTTCTGTTCATATGCTTCACATGCTGCAGCATATAGTGAAGCACCTGGAAACTGGGAAATGAAACTGAGACTGAAAGTGGGCTCAATGAGTCAGTGAGGCGTGCAATTAATTCCTTACTATACTGTATTTAAGATCTTATTTCAAAATGCAAATTGCATGGGAACAAGTCTGATGCCACCCTCAGCAACTGAAAAATATCTCACCATGTTCATGTTTTCAGAGAAAAGTTGGTTAAGATGTTTTCCCACACTGATGCTACCCGCTGCAACATTAAACCATATGTTCTGGTTATGCATTTCTAAATGATGTTGGGTGTGGAATTATGTGCTAGTTTCACTTCTCTGATAGTTTAACCTCAGCTGCATAAAAATAACTGTAACTGTAAACTACTTAAAAGTATGTATTTTTAGTGAAAGTGTTTTTCAGCTGGGGTGCATTGAAATATGACATTTTAATTTTTAAAGTTTCCTTTTCAATGATTTTTTTTTTTTTTTTACACTACATCCTCTTTTTTCATCACAGTCTGATGTTTCCTGGTTTCTACAGACCTTCAGACTGAGTATAGTCTCATTTAATTTAACTATGTAACTAGCAGTGTGGGAGGGTTACTTTTAAAACATATTATATTATAGATTACTGAATACATGTACTATTATATAATTTGTAGTGTATTCTATTAGATTACAAAAACTAAATTAACCTATTCTAAATACTTTGGATTACTTTTGAATTACTTACAAATCTTGTTGAGCTCATTTGTCTTGGTTTTATATACGTATTTATGCCAAAAACACAAGTGTCCTGGCTGTGCATCTTCTCTGCCATTGTTGTGTGGCTGGTGCACTGCACACGCTTTTTAAAAATCTGATTATGTGAAAACCATGCCTCATGTGATCATACAGTGGGCATTCACACCTGGGTCAAATGACTCTGCAGTAGTCACGGGTATTTATCACCTCCGGCTCTGATCGGAAATGATGGAAACACAACATGCACGTGTTAAGCGCGCTAATTTTAGCTCTTTAACTAGCAAGGTGCAATGATGTGCAGCCACTATTTACCGTCATTTTCTACCTAAGCAGCACTAAAACATCGATCCATAGTATGTGATAATTTTATTTATTGTATTATTTAGGTTTTTGCAGTTAATTGGGAAGTTGTTGCGTAAATAACACCTCTTTGACTGCATGCATTGGCAATTCCTGATTCGGAGCTATTAAAGCAAGCAACAGGAATAAATAAAGCAGAGCGACCAACAAAAGTTCAGCTCAGAGCGGCATTGCTGCGTCACTTGTGGCCAGGACAGAAAACAGTGCAATCAAACTGATGTTCGCTTGCAATGCACTCAGTCAGGAAAAGACAAATTGTAAAAAAAAAAATGTGTTCCTTCAAGTAATGTATTTTTAAAGACATTCACCTTATTCAGAATACCACCAAATTAACCTGTAACTGAATACAGTTACTATTCTTTTTGTATTTTAAATACGCAACTTACTTACTTGTATTCTGTTACTCCCCAGCCCTGTTAGTTAGTCTGTCTTTGTTTTCACATGCTGTGTATTAGTTAGAGGAGTGTGTTTTCTTGGGTTTTGTGTTTCTGTGTCCTATGTTCTCTCCCTCCTGTGTTCCTGTGCTGCCTTTCCCTCATTAGTCCATCTGCACACCTGTCCTGCATCAGCCTCATTAGTCCCTCCCTGCTCCAGAGTTTCTCCCCGCCTATCAGCTTCCTGCCTCTTCTTCCCCTTAACTGAGCCTCTCAACACATCTGCGCGTCATCCCCTCGTCGGACTAGTTTGTGATTAACTCCTGGCTTTCGGTTCAGTCTTTGTTTAATTCTTGAGTTTTGTTATATTAGCCCCAGTTTGTGCTTTCCCTTTGCCAAACTTGAGTAAAGAGCGATCTCTTAGAGTTCAGGTTGCTGCTGTTGGGCCCATCTGCTCCACGCCATGACACTTTTATGCCCAAATTCAAATTATTATTTGTACACTATTTAGAGCAATAAAGATTATACTAGAGCTTATCCCATGACATAGATGAATAAAACTTACAGCAGCCACTTTGTACATCATCAGCTACATATCCTGTCAGAATGTCTGTGAGCAACACCTTATCCCTCGCTGTAAGATGATCAAACAGCTTCAAAAATAGCACCAAAACACCTCATATCTAACGCTTTTAGAAACCAGGTGCTGCGTTATATTGCTATTTTTGTTCCATTGCATTTGTGCTGATATATCAAAATGTATTCTGCCATAAGATAGGCACACAAGCATATGGAAACTAAACTGTATCATTGCTCCAAAACACATCCACTTCTAACTATGAAAACTATTATTCACACGCTGGCAAGTTCACTCTGCTTCATTTTAATGTGAACACAAAGGGCTTGCAGCTGAAAGTGCATGAAGTTATCTCTGCAGGGAGCTTTTAATCCTCATCTGATGTGGAAACTATTAAAAGCCCAGCAAGGTCATGAGCATCCAAAAACAAAAGCACCACTAAGAGTCTTTCAAATGAACCTGTGACACACCTGGACTTTCAATCTGTCAACTCTGGCCAACTGCCCAAATTACCTATTTAACCTTGGCTCAGTGTCAGCCTTTAATTGACCTTTAACTGACAAATGTTATCTGCACCATTATCTTCCGGGTCACACTGTTTTTGAGTTTGTGTGTTCAGTGGGAGCCACCAACCATTTGAGATAATGTCTTGAAACTGTAGTGGATGCACTCCAGAGAAAAGATCAAGATAAATAAAATACAAGCAGTCGTTTGCACACATCCAGTGTTTTTTGCACTGTTTTTACTGTCAGTGGATCAACTGGTGCTGTTGCTGCACTCTGCTACTGTATCTTTCACCAGCTGTCTCCATCTCCCCAGTGTGCACGTGTGTTTTAAATATCTATTCCATAGACGCACATTCTTGGCATGGTTCCGCCTGGGAAAATACCCCACACTTCCTTTGTGTTGTAGTCGAACATGTTTCCATACAGTCTCCTGGCGTCTGTGCATGTGTTCTTCTTTGAGTTTATGATTGTGTGTGTGTGTGTGTGTGTGTGTGTGTGTGTGTGTGTGTGTGTGTGGTCAGTGGTTTAAGCTGGCTTCTGAGGCAAGTTTCTGAACTAAAGGAATAGTTAGACATTTTGGGAAACACAGTTATTTGCTCTGTTGCCATAATCTGTCTGTTAAATATAAGGCTGGATCATGTTTGCTTAGCTTAGCATAAAGACGAGAAACAGGGGTTATATCTATAGATGTATAATAATAACTAGATACCAGACTCCAGTATGGCTCCTGTATATTGGAATTTCTCACTTGGAGCAAATGCCAAAGAAAAGCTTCTGGGTTGATGATTTACTACAGCGGGTATGCGGCCCACTAAAAAGCTGAGTACTGTTTCTCCTGCTGGCCCCGCCCACTCAGCTCAAAGACCAGCCTGTTCTGATTCTGAACTCATCAAATAGTGACGAGTTCGTCCGACGTGCAGGACACCAAAAAGCACCTTTTTAGTGAGAATGCCGGACATAACTTGTCATGGTGTTATTATACACCAGTGGAAGGACGGACAGCACATGTTGCACCCAATGCGCACATGGGTGGCGTCCGTTAAAAACACGGCCAGACAGAACCTGTCGCTAAACATGAAACGCATCAGAATGGCGTCAAGTTTTAATGCTGCAGGGAACAACATAATATAAGGAGCACAGGGGGTCAGAAGGGGAGGTGGATGGGTCCCACAAACCCAGACATTGACGCAGGAGTTTGGTGTTTACTCCCCATTTGAATGTGATGACCATGTGCCTTCTTGCCCTAAATCAAACCATTTGTGAGTTTGTTGCCTAAACTTGACCATCCATTCTGTTGTTGCCTAAACACAACCATGTGCCACGTCATCACGGTAGCGGCATCCCGGAGTGTAAACAACAGACGCTGAAGAATACCTAATACCTCGTAATATGTACATGTGGAAGTCCATTGACAAAGCTGCAACATGTGACAAGTTGGGATAAAAATGTGTTGCATAGACTTTACATCGAGTATTTTTACATAAACAAAAACAATATTCTGACCAACCTGTTTACATGGCTAATTACATGTTTATCAAGTAAAAATATGGAAAAGCAGAACAGCTAGGGTCGCTTGTCATTTTGCATCTCTGCATCAAAATAGCATTTTTTCAGTTTTCTGCCAGTGGTGGACTTGTTGGAGCATGAGCTCGGCCTCCTGCTTTCATTCCTTTAACCACCTTCTTAAGAAAGGTCAGCACTGCAATTTTTGCTCTTAACCAAAAAAGTGTTCATATCCAAGTCTCCTACCAACCAGAAATGTGGGCTTTTTTGCATGCATCTTTACCCCAGCCCAGTTGGTTTGTATACAACATATCCATGAAAACACAAAGACCCAACAGTAAACAGACAACAGGCCTTGCGTCAGAAAATGCAGTAATAATCCCAAAAGAGATGCATATTGCAAACTGGCTGTATACATGTCCAAATAATGCTGTTAAAACCCAAATAATACCAGCATATCCCAGATTTCTTAAATATTCCGAATTAGTTCTTTTTTGGAAGTTAGAATTTTCCGATTAAAAGGAATATGCTGTTTCCATGACCCACAACATATTCAGAATAAGTGTCATATTCAGAATAATAGGAGAATATATGGTTACATGGTGGTGCATGTAACTGTAGCCATTGTGATGACATCACTGATTTTCCAGTTGTTTTTCTCGGCTCCAAGAAAGTCTTACAAACATAAAACCCCCATAGATCAAAAATTGGTAATAAAGCCATAATTGACCCGGTCTGAAGTTTTACAGATGTGGAAAATGCTTTTTGGGCCACGGTATTTTACTCCCACACAAAATAAGAGATGAATAGTGGTGTAATCTTTTCATCTGGCAAGAAATCAATAATAATTTCAACAAAAACTGTTCCTTTAATGGTCCAGTGAATTTGATGTAAATACTTGCAGGACAAGAACTCTGCAATCGCAGCAAACATAGAGCAAACAAATAGTTAACACAGTGACTGCCATACAAAGCAGCCAGTCTTATATCAATAATACTATCAAATCTTCCCCAGATGATTCTCACAGTGTTTAGGACTTCACTCATGTATTTGCTGCAGAAAACAGTGATCAAAACCATATGTTGTTTTTCTTGCTTGTGCTCCAGTCAGATATCATCATTTTGTTCTCAGCAAAGTTATTAAATTGTTTTCATCATTTCCTACCTGGAATGACCTCGAAGAGAAATTTCCCCCCTTCATCCCCACTGGTTGGATGCTCTGTAACTTTGTTTCCGGGTAGGAAAATGGCTCCCTGTGGGGAACAAAGAACAGACTGAAAAGGGCCAAACTCCCAAACAGAGCACTCCACATACTTTATTTTCACTGTTACATATTTAACGTGTAGTCACAATGATTTGTAGGATATCCAAGAAAAAGACTGGTCACTTTTTCAGTCTTCACAGGTTTGTGTTAAAATTGCACCTTGTTTAAGATCACACACTTCGTTTTTTTATTTTTACAGTACATTTGCCATTTGATCAATGTACTTCACTTTGCACAACCTCTCCAGCAGCATTGTTGTATGTATGAGCATCTCTGCCAGCTGAGACGGCGATGTACACGTCCCCACGGACAGGTCTGGACAATGTAGCTGAGCTGTTACAAAATGCAGCAAAGTGGCAGCATTATAGAGGATCATCATGTCTCTGCTTTGGCTCTGTCCACAATGATACATCATCTTGTGTGACAGAGAAGGCCAGAGATTCTGCTTTAAATAGCAGCAAGGAGCATCAGCTTTTTCCAGAGTCGACATCTCAACAACCTTAGAGAGAGGTCCTGTCTGTTAGGGAGGCCGTCTGGCAGATCTACTGTATCTGAGTCCTCACAGAGCATAATGAGAGACCAGAGATACCATTACCAGTGAAAGGATGTTTGCATGTTTATCTCCAATATTGCTGAAATCAGGAGGGTCACAGAGTCTGTTTGCAGGTGTCTGTGAATCCCTTTGGGCCGCATTAACATTATCAATTGTGAAAAGTTACTGCATTTAGATGTACTGCACTTACGTATGTTCAAATTTTAGTTGCTTGCACTGCTTTACTGAAGTACTTTTTCTTCAACAAATACAAATTATTACTCTTTTACATTTATTTGACAGCTACAGTTGTTACATAGTAGTTTGTTGATATTTTTTCTATAAAACATATGATTGCATAAAAGTATGATACACTGATATGGATCAAACTATCCAAGATATGGAGTCATTAAAATAAGCTCCACAGTAGTCATTCAAACACTTGTTAACGCCTCGAAACCTGGGCAAACTGGCTTGATTTCTTTGAAAAACATGGGGAAAAGTTAATGAGCAACTTAAGAGGAAATTAGCAAGAAATTAGAAAAAAAAAAGTACAAGAAAATTACCTGAGAAATTAGCTTAAAAAAAAGACAAAACAAACAAAAAAGAACAAAAGCACTTGGAAACACTTGAAAAGTAAAAAGAAAACACAATCCAAAAACAATCACATGACCTAAAAAAAAGCTTAAAAATTACAATAATTCTCTACAGATATATGCAATTATGAAAATCAGAAATAAAGTTTTCTGGACATTTTCCCCTAGCTTTCTTTTTTTCTTTTTTTTAAAAGTAATTTTCTAAAAGGACATTTCTTGCCAAGTTGCTCATTGCCTTTTTACCAATGTTTTTGAAACAAAATTAAATCAATTAGCTCAATTAGTTCAAACACTTGTGAAAGGCATCTGAGCACATCACAAGAAAAATGATGCCAATCCAGGTTTCAAAGGGTTAATGTAAAAAAAAAAAAATCATGCCAGTTCTAACACTCTGTTACATGTTAAATCAGTAATCAGTAATAATAAGTCAGTAATAATACAATCGTGTAACACTTATATGGGCTGTTGAGATTCCTTATTAGTATTTTACTTTTGAGTTTATCTTTGAAGTACATTTACTAATGATACTGCACTTTTACATAAAAGTATGAATGCTAGTCTTTCACTTGCAATATGATTAAAGTATTTTTGCATAATGGTACCCCTGCTTTTTAGAGGCACATTAGGTTATTAGTTATTGAAGCAATCGACAGAAAAGAAATTTGCGGCAGTGTTAATAATTAAATGTTATGTGCATTTATTTACACAAAAATGGCAAAAACTCCCTGATTCTGACTTCTTATATGTAATCATTTTGTTGTTTGGTATTGTTCTGTGATTGCAAACTGAATACCTTTGGGCTTTAGTTTTTGGCCAAAACAAAGAATTTGCAACCCAGTAACAAGAAAAAATTCAGGAATTATATGTTTCGGCAAACCTTAGATATGTTAAATTTGTATGTCATTATGTAGTTAATATGTTGAAACGTTACGTTTCAGCAGTGGTGCGGATAATGTGTGGTTCGGTTTAGGGACAAAAAAAAACTTGGTTAGGTATAGATCATGTTTTGGTTTCAAATACCAGGTTTAGGGGGAACAATACTGGACAGAAATGCAGCGTCGTCTTGGTAAAAACAACCACTAGCCCTGCCAACTGGTTGAAACAAAATACCCACATGTGGAGCTTAAAAAGCCACGAGGAACACAGCAACGATTGGCTAAATATAACCAGTTTTGTTGTTGATCTCAAGCAGTGGTCTACTGCTTGGCAAGCATCTCGCCTAGGTGTCATGCCATCCACCGTCCCCTCGACCTCCCAATGATTAACTCAGTAATTATGTCAATTTAGGAACGTTGATATCATGCATATGAAGCGCGAAATGTTACGCATTCGTGGTTTGTAGAGACGTCTGATGCCAATATTTTGTTCAGGCAACTGGGCTGTAATTTGTATTTGTTTAAATGGGCTTCTGGAAATTGTGATAACATTTTATTGGACAAAGATAAACCAGTTAATTGATAAAATAATTCTGATTCAGAAACGGATCATTATTTGCAAAGTTACTAACGTAGGAGACATATTTTGATTGGATACACCACATACTAATCTATTTGGTAACCATACCAAGTAAATCACCCAGTACTTGCTTGTGTTAATCCTGTGAGAATGACAAAGTAATTACTCACTTCATGTGGTCTTTCCCTAATAAGGGTGACTATAAAAAAGGATTACAACAGAGCCATCTGCAGACTGACCCCTTTATGTATTCAAACAGTGACTTTTCACTTGATTAACAGCTCGGACTTCAGTCCCACGATGCAGCATCTGACAACCATTAGCGTGCCCTCTATCTGGGATAATGTTAACACAGACAAGATGTGCATTGGTGACAGCGTCAGTATTAGGGACCCAAGCACATTAACAGGATCTGAGGGGAGTCAGTTTCCTTCCTGCTGAGAAAGAGAGCTCTCTAATGAGCCATAACTGTGACAACCAGGAAGTAGAAACCCTACCTGAGGCCCCAGATGAAGTGCTTTAAATGGGGTTATAAAGATGGGACAGACATGCTCCGAAATGGAGGAATGAGGGAGAGAAAACTTGTTTGATGTGGTTGTCAGCAAGAGAATTGTGAGAATCTGTGAGTATCTCAGGATTAAGGTGTCTTTTTTTTCAGTGAACACAGATCTTTTTGTCATGCACATTGTACTGATTCCAAGGAAACAGGAGATGGCTTAAATGAATTGTGTGGGTGAGATAGATTTCATAAATGTAGCCCTTTGGACTGTGTATATCCTTAAAAAAGAAGTTTTGTAAAACCACAACACCGCTGATATTCCTCTTCTCTGTTTCTAAGCCACTTCCACACTTTCCATACTGACATCCTCTCTGGTGGCCTGTTGTTTGCTGCAGACAAACCCAACCACAGACAGAGTAATATTTACCAAGCAAAGAGTACGGTAGCCTGGCCTACCCTATGGGACAAAAAAAAAGCCCAACCCATTTTGGGGTGTTTTCTGCATTTTTATATTGTTGTTAAATAGTATGAGGTCATTTTTTGGAAATGGTGTAATGACACAAACCCAACTATCTTTTGTTCTCGGCCAAAAAGCTCTTATACACACATATGGGACAGAAGAGGCTCAGTGAAATCTGTTTGAGAAAGGCGACAGCAGGAGGCTCAGGTTTTCAAGCAGCGGCCCAGCCTGTCAGGGGGGCTGCTTCAGTCCAACAGTATGCTCCAAATGAAATCAAATTTGGAGTGTTTTCTCAAACTGGAAGCAAGTAACAGCGTTCTGACTGTGACTCCAGCTCTGTTCAGTTAATGGCATCTCCACAAGTTTGTCTGACCAGCATGCACACACACAGCAGTAATTAAACCCAAATGTGACGCCCTTCCTGGTCATAAAACAGACTGTGAACATTCAATTTTGTTTGGTGACAGTTATAGAGTGCAACAGGGTGTCTCATAATTCCCCTGGCAGCCCTGAATGTCTCATTACCACTTAGGTCAGATTGGCTTACTTGATAAAATGATTGGAAGACCAACTTGCTCTCATTCCCAGTTCGCTTTGTCAGGTTAAGTAAAAAAAAAAACTAAACAAAAAAAATCCCCAATGACATCTGGTTTCACATGGGAAATGAACTAAACTGTGGTCCCCTGGGTGAAAATCCACGTTGACCACGTTGACTCTTCATACAACATCATTTGCTGTCAGTGTCAGGTGCTGATCATATGGGTTTACACTGTAGGTAGATGAAAGCCCTGTGCGTCAGTATTTTTAAACCTAGGGATTGAGAACAGGCTGGGGAGACACAGTGACATGACATGTGATAGTCTATCCACTGTCTACCCACAGGAGAAAATGCTACAGGAACTGAAGTGATCAAAAACAGTGAAATTACAGATGCTATAAAGCAGGAGATTAACAGCAGGGCTGGGTGATAATTCTCTGAGGGTTAATCACTACCAGTGACCTTCTCCATATAAGTAGTCATGTGATCCATTGTTTATGTAAAAAATATTGATTTTTGCTGCTTTAAGAATAGAAAATATTAGGCCCCTAAAATTTCTCCAGGTTAAGAGATTGCCTTGGCTCAAAAAATAACTACCCGGTTTGTTGAGTGAGTGTGGACGTGGCAGAATAATAAAATGTAGAGCAATATATTATGGACCCGAAATTGATTTCAGATAACAAAGAGATAAAAGCCCACACTGAAGTGAATTAAGCAGAAGTTATTAGTGTAACAGGTCATTTAGGTGCTCATTAAGCCCTGGCTGGTTGATCTGTGATCCTTTTATCCAATAATTGCTGTTGTACCCTCTCAGATTACTGACCTCTCAGACAGGGGAAGTCAAACTCAGTGGGAGACCTGGAGATGTTATACTTTTTGCCCCTGTGGACTATAGTATGTGCGCAAGTGCATATGTGTTTATTCTCCTCACTATCCGAGTGTCTACTTTTGCTCTTTAAGACCTGTCTATTCAAGTGGCAAAGAGTTACTGACGCTTGTTCTGCTTTCATCGCTCCACTGAGTCCATCAATCCAATAAATGTCATCATTATTTCACAGTTATAAAACAGGTAGCTCTGATCTTCAGCTCTGACTGACTGAGCATCGTTCAAAAGCCCAGTAAAACACTCAGTAAACCCACAGCTGCGACTGCATAACAGTCACTAAAATATTAATATGCCAGTCAAACGCAATAGGGTGGAAAAAAAGAGGACTTCTCCATGAATTTTTATTCAGTTTGTGGATTAACTGCGTGTTAATGATGTGAAAAGTTAGACATGACAAACCAGGAGAAGATGATATTCAGGAAATTAACAAAAGGGGAATTAAAAAGTTCTGAAAATTGCAAAACAAGGCTGTAACCAAAATGTAACCATTTTCAAAAACTAACCAAAGAGGAATGATCACACATTAATGATCTATTACTTAGTCTTTCTGTATTTTTTGTTTTATCTGAAAGAGTTGAATCATCAGTCAGGCTTTTATGAAAATCTCTAAATACAAACACAACATTGGACCTTCCACCAAAAAGCTGTAAAATGTGCAACAAAATCCTGACAGGGAGCTGTAGAAGCAGACAACAAGGACAAGAATGTTCTGAAGCAAATCCATCAAAAACTACAAGATCCCTAAGAAAAAAAAAAGTTTACAGTGATTTATGTGCAAGCAGCTGGAAAACACACGGTGTCCTGTCACTTTCTTGCAGGAATACCTGTCACTGCTGCTGCTGTTGCTGCCTGCCTGACGCAGAGATCTTTTATCTTCATCCAACAAGGTCTCCTGTATATAACGTTTCATAAAAAATCTTCTGCAGAAACCCGTACCGTTAGTCTGAGCTTTCTCAAATAGGGAACTGTAAGGATAGATAGCTGAATGAATGTTTTTTTCTTTTAAAGAGAATATAAAATGCCAAAGCAATTACTGTGAAATCTTATTAAAAAAATAAAATAAATAAAAAGACACTGAAAGGAGACACAGTCCTCTGTAAAAATGTTAGCATTAAAAAGAAAAAGAATGTCACGGTTCTAGGACTGTAGCTTGTACGACCTATCTCCTCTCCAAGATTTTTATACCTCCAGGCTGGCGATGGCCATGGTCGGAGCCATTATGTTTTCGGGTTGTTGTTGTGTCCCATTCTCATGAACATCTGATCTCAAAAACACCTTGAGGGAATTTCTTCAAACTTGGCTCAAACATTCACTTTGACTCAACCATGAACTGATTCAATTTTGGTGGTCATAGGTCAAAGGTCAAGGTCATTGTGACCTTATCCATCACAGTCTCGGGAAAGCGTATGTGAAGTACACGTGGAGGGAGTTTCTTCAAATTTGGCACAAATGTCCTCTTGCATTCAGTATTAACTGATTACAGTTTGTTGGTCAAAAGTCAAGGTCACTGTGACCTTGTTCTTTGCATTCTTGTGACACAAGCCAAAATGTTACAAAAGCTGCATATTAGGCTTGGCAATATGTAGAAAATTAGATGTCATGATATTTTTGACCAAATACCTTGATATTGATATTGCATCAACTTTGTAGGATTGACTTTGGGAGCTTTCACAAACTATTTAAATAAAAAAAATGTAAATAATCATTAGTAATATGGATATAACAATTAAGTTAAAAACAAATATTAGAGCAGCTAGAACAGACTGATGAGCCTTTAAAACCCACGCTCTCATACCTAAATGACAGAATAGCCAGATTTCCACTGATATTCCAAAATGACTTATAGGACCAGCCTCCAACGGTCGCTGTTTATCTAAGACGACATCTAGTCTCATGTCACAACATCAATAAAAAATCAAGGTACTGCCCTGCCCAACATGTTATATGCAGTACTCTATATGCATGGACAAGTATCACAAAATGCACTTCAAAGCTGCAATGCATATCTCACTAACAAAGGTTCCTCCTCTGCAGTCCGGAGTGTCTTTCAATTACTTTATTTAACCGTATGAAATATATATGAGTAATGTCTGAAACCTTATTAAAATCAGAGTGCTCCTTTAACTTTATGTTCTTCATGGCTTTATCTTCTTCCGAGGCCATTAATCTGAGTTTGAGTTATGAGTTTTATGTGTTTCCTGTGAAATAGTTTATAGCTTATTCAGCTGAACTCCCAGTACCAGCACATGTACACCTTTAAAACTGGAGCACAGCTGCAGTAGGTATCACTACTTTGGCTTGCAAAGTATACAAATAACTAACCACAAAACAGGCAGGAGGTGTATTCCTGTTCATTGACTCTTGTCCAGGGAAATTAGTTTGCAGCTACATGTAGTTCAGCTGGACCCTCTGTTACAGTATAGTCCCATCTTTAAAACTAGAGCACAGCGGCACCCAGCACAGGACGCAGAGTAACCATATCCATGTTCACTAACTAATTCTTGAATTTCAGTTTGGCTGTGTCCGACACTGTTTGTGTGATCAATTACTAATATCTAAGCATTAAATGATGAATAAATACTACTGTGACACCTCATTAGATACCTTAACTGTAGCAGGTTTTTAAAATCATGGAATAAAGCAGTCCACAGTCTGCAAATTAAAATGTACCAAAGGAAATTAATGACACAGATTGAAACTAGGTTGGTGAAAAGTACTGTAAATACTTATGTGTAAAGTTAAGTTTAATCCGAAACGAAGACATTCTGAGCAAATGATGAAACTGGGTTTTTTTCCTCTGGGGAGCATGAATACCACTGCGAAATTCGATGTGATCATTCATTTTCGCGGATGCTTTCTCATGGACTACAATCTTGGTCAAGGTGTACAGCTTAAGCAACAATACCATTTGTTATTATAACATCTTGAAAAATATTGAGATTTATAGCTTTAATTTAAAAGAACATGGTTGCAACAAAATCCCAGAAAGCTGCTGTAGTAATTTAGGACAGTATCAGTAGAGATCCTACAATACTGCCATATCAGTCTCTATATATTGTCCACTTCCCCTTAAAAATGTGGTCAGTTAATCACTTTGCAACAGAGAAACTGGTATAAAAGAAAAAAGATCAGGGATACTGTATTGCAATACAGCAAGGTCCCATATTAACACATCTTAAAAAACATCTTTGGAATGTGTATTGTGCATTGTGTGTATGTTTTCTTTTTGTTGTCTGCATATGTGCATATAGTGTATATTGATATATGTCCCTTTGCATATGGGTTTCACCTTAGATGCTCCACCTTAAATGTAATTTATACCCTTAGATGTAATTTAAAATCCTTTCTTCCTGCTAAGCTCTCTCTAAAGCCGATGATGTGGAGTACCTTACAAAGACATGCTATACCAGTTAATATCAGCCCTCAAGAAAGGCTTTGATTTATTGGTCAGTTTCTTCACAGAAAACCCCTTGAAACAGAAATAAAGATGATGAACTCATGAATTTTTAAACTACAGAACTATGAAAGATCTCTTTTGTGCATTTTTGATACCAGATTCAACTCTTGGCTCTCCCTCCAGGGCCTCTGAGAAGACACAGGATTAAATGACATGAACTGATACTACAGATGCACATTTTTGTCTGACAGGTCACAGGTCTTGAGAGACTGACTGAGCAGCGACCTGCCACACAAAATAAGAAGCACCTGCAACTAGTTTTCATTGGAATCACAAGACTTATAACTTGTAACCTCAGACAAAATACATGTAGTAATATTAGGTTATCTGGCGCCACCATATGTAAGAGAAATCTGAGCTATACCATTTTCCAAAAACAATGAAATCTTAAATGATTGTTGGGAGAAAGCAGGGAGCAAAGTCAACGGTAAAAAAACCAAAACAATGAGCTGAAAGACAGAGTCGGTCCCCTTTAACATTGTGTGTTTCTGCAAACCACAGATGTGTAATATTTGTACATTATCTTGTTCTCTTTACTTTTCAACAGTGCTGTAATTATGGTATGGTTATGTTAACACAAAAAACCTAACGTATTGGTTCAAAAATATCAAAATTACACCTACCTACATCACATTTGAAATATGGATATGATGCAAATGAAACGTACTTGTAATGCATCGGTGGTTCTCAGAAACGTACAATGCCAAAACTTTCTGGCGACTGGGCTTGAGGTCATGATCCATTGTTAATATAAAAATATTGATTAGTGCCACTTAAAGTTCAGTTCACAAAACTATTTATGACTCTATCCAGTGGGACAACACACAGACTAACACATGCAGCCATTACAAAGTAAAGTTTTTTAAGTCAGACATGATCTCTTGCCTTGGGATACCAACTGAAGCCCCTGTTGTGTCAGGAATATTGATACAGCTCCTGCACCAGCTGCATACTCACTACTTGTGAGGAAATGTTCTCCCCCACTTGTACAAATACCACTGCACCTGCACATACCTAAAATTTATAGTAGTGCCCTGTTACCACCTCAAGGTATTGGAGACGGAGAAAGTGCTCGGAAAACAGAACTTGCTGGAACTTGTTGCAGGTCCAGTGAGAGTTAATTGACTTTTCCATCCATCAATACAGAGCTCATTAGACATGCAGTCACCATACAGAGAATAGTCTCTGTATTTAGTGTGCGTACTAGGAATACTGACAGCCATAACTGTGTAATGATTAATTTTTTCTTGCGCTAATGTATTCAGCCTGAAGAAAATGTCCAAATAGTATTGTCTGACCAAAGTATTAATGTCAGAAAAGATGTAGTATATACTGTAGCTATTAGTGTATCACTCATGCTGACGTTTGTAATGTGCGTGTAGGGTAAATGTGACACATAAATGTAAAGTCTGTGTTTGTATCTGCAAGCAGATAATGATGTAAGGTGTGCGTTTAATGACGTACACAAGAGGGTGTTTGGATAATGTCCACATTATTGTCCACATTCCTCTGACATTCAAGTCAGATCACGCCTGGATGTGATGTGACTCACTGCAGCCCTCACACCTTACAAGTACACATACGTTCTGCTGTGATCAGATGGGACTGTAAAAGTCACAAGCCTAACTGTTGTCTGTGTTTGTCAGTGTCAAAAGAGAATACAGAGCAACTACAGCAGTGAAGGTCAGACAAACGGTACAGTGTTAATGTTTCATCAAAACAGCAGCGAGATGACACAGTCTTGCAGTACGAATAATTACAGAACTGCAGTGGCATTTTATTTACTCCCGTTAAATGCCAAGGTCAAACAGTTTCCAGCTCAAGCAGGGAAAACAAAGGATTTTCAGTGCATTATTGCACTGTTGCATTATTGATTTTATGCAATTTCTCATTAAAGTACTTTTCTGCAGATCATTTTGTCTGAGTTCAGACACAGCCCCTCTCATGCTATGAATACTAACCAGCTTGCTTGTTGTTGCCAGAATTGTAATATCCCAATTACATTTTAATATGTCTCTCATTTCTTAATACATAATAATACAATAAAATTGTCTCAATGTATTCATTCACAATTCTCTCATTCATTCATAATGTTAACTCGCTTACTCCAGCAGAATACAGATACAGAGCTTAGTAGTTTAAATTACAATAATCATACAATATCACCCACTGAATGAATACTGTCTTTGTTTATGGCTCAGCCAGATGAAATCTGAGTGCATGTCTGTGTGTATGTGTATGTGTGAGAATGTGAGTGAGGACATGCATGCTTGTGCGTGCATACATCTCCATGGGCGAGTGAGGGCAGGCAGATGGCATGTTGATGCTAAGCCCACACGTGCCGTACCCTACGCATGCTTTTCGGTGACCCTTCACCTCCATCTGACTCCCATTCCTCAGATTCCAAGAGTTGCTTAGAGAGGTTGGGCCAGACTGTATGGGACACAACATGGTCCCCTATATTGACAATAATAAAACTCTCTTCCTAATTATGTTATCTGCAAACATCAGAATTTATCAATAGGCAGCAGCACTTGAAAACAAAGTCTTAACCTCTTTCTGTGTAAAGTTATGTGCTAGTATTGCTTTCTTTATTTTTTATTGGATTTGTTTACTATGTAATATGCACTGCACATGCAGACACAAAAAAGGTGGACACAGCAACATAATAAACACCTGCGACCCATTACAACAGTCTTGCAACAAACACTACCACTGTAAAATGGTTCAACTGAATCCCCATGTGTCTGGAATTAATCAACTTATAAAATATCAAAGTCAAAAGTGACAAAGCAGCTTTCCAGGTTAATTTTTGGGCCAATAACTTACAAAAACATTGTGTGCAATAGTCCACCCTCCACCGTCTCTTCCCCTTACTCTCTCTTAAACACACACAGACACACCTCTGAAAACGCTGAAGGCCCCCTTGTCTCTTTCCTCAACTTGTGTCTTGCGTTCTCATTTGCTGTAGCTAACCTATGAAGTCCCTGACAGGTCTAGATAATTAACATGCTAGATATCTGGGGAGCGACTGCAATGGGGTGATGCTCTCAGGCTGCACCTTTAAATGGTTCACACAGAGATCTCGAGCACCGATTTGTGAGCGCAGAGTCACACCTATTTGCCTCTGTTCTGCGATCAGTGTGTTTTTGTGTTGTGTTTACAATTTGTTTCCACTGCCCCCAAGTTGCCATAAAAAAATGGTTATTTCAAAATTAATAATTGGCTATGTTCAGGCAACTAAGACTATTTTGTTAGAGTTAAGGGAAGCTTTTGGCCTGGGTTACAAGGGACCAATTTAGGTGTCAACAACACTGAAAGGGGTCACTTATAAGGAAAAGAAAACTTGGCCTTAGTGTTTTAATACTGTTGTGGGACTGCTCATGTCTAATCAGTGCAAGTTTTGTTGGCATTTGTGTTTCCAAGGCAACAGAGAGGGCCAGATGTTCCTGCTCCCCCTGAGGAAGCAGCAATTAGGCTAATGTGACAGGTAACAAATGGAGACTTCACTGCACGTGAGAGAATTAATTAATAGCTGATCTAAATACGGCTTCACACCCCTGCATTTTGTGATTCAGGACAGGAAGATTTAACTCCCCTGCACACACTCTAAGTTAAGAGACATATCTTTGTCCCCTGATATTGTCCGTCAGTGTTAAGTTGCCTTCACACTATAAAAAGTTTTCTCTTCCCTCACTGCAACGTAGGGCTCAGAGTGTAGACACTTGCAGAGGCAAAGCACAGCGCAGGTATAAGACCTCTAAGCAACAGTAGTTGCAGTCACAGACCATTTTATATTTGGGTTAAACCTTAAAGAAACATAATAAAGTTTCATGTACAGTTCAATGCACTTGCGTTTATTTGTAAAGAAGGCCTTTGCAATACCATTCAGACCAGATGCTTTTTAGACTAAGCATAGCCTCTGTCACTGAGTGTAGGCAAAATTAATATAGATAAACAGCTAAGCCAACTTAAGCATTGGATTTCGCCAAGTTTGTACACTATATGCATATGCCTATTCATAATCCTGGTAGCCCCATCTGACTTCTGACATTAGACCATGCATTACTTCTCCTGGCAAGATCATGGTGCTTTAATCTTTATTCTTAAGTCTTTAATCTCAATGGTTGCTCTGTTAGTCTGACAAATGTCCCTTTGGACTATAAGTCCATTTCTCTGACAGCCCATCATCCCATTTCATGTCCGTTTCTGTGAAATCCATGATTATTGTTAAGAAAAGATCATGTTTTGGCTTTAAACACCAGACTTTGGTGGCACACAATTCATTAGAAAAGCAGGGACGCATTGTTAAAAAACACCCAGATTCAACTTCGCAGCATTTAGGGCATTGGTTTTTGGGATACAGGGCCGTGGTAAAAAAAAATTTTTTTTGATCCAGTGGGACATTTTTGCTATACATGTATACTTTGGGACATCGGTAACTCCAGAGTAGTTATCTTGTATTCTGTTGGATACTGTCTTGTCATGGTTGTTTCTGTGCTCGGCTACGGAGGTCACAAAGATTTAAGGGCTTTGAACACACTGCTCTGCTCTGACCTAGTTTTATTGAAATTTCCCATTCTCTACAAAAAGTAGCAGTTCCAGGTATCTGAAATTTATGTTGGCTCTGTTTCAGAAGCAGGGAAGAAAAGAAAGTTACAGAACATCGAAGAGTAGCTGAAGTAAAAGGGACATTAATGAATAATATTTCTGGGAAGATAAATATAGATGTAAAGAATATTTCAAAGGAAAACAAATTGTTTCCTGTCTTTGTCTGTACATTATTGTGAAGAACTGCTCCACAGCATTTGTATCATCCCCTCAGGATATTCACAGCACCATGAACTAAAGCAAATCTGTTGGTGCTCCTGTTTTAAATACGCTGCTTCAGAACTGGAGCTACCCAGAAATAGCAGTGAAGAGTATCTCCTCTCTCAGTATCTGGCCAGTGGCCCACCTTCAGGTCTGGAGCTTTAACCTTCAGAGACTACTGCTGCTGGTGTGGCTTGGGTTTGGCTGAGCCGAGCTCGCTGGGAAATCATCCAGACAAAGATGTGTGGGTAGAGGAGCAGAATGAAGATTTCAAGTTTCCTCTGGAAAAAGAGGATATTGTTTGGGTGGAATAGATATTAGAAATGGCTGTGGTCCTTTGTGGATTTTCTTTTTTTTTTGTGTGCAGACAAAGAACAGAGCTTCTGGTGTGAGACAGCTGGCTTCTACAGCTGAAAGGGTAAAACTCTGCAAAAATAACTGAGTAGTTACCAAATCAGAGGATAACTGCCAACTAATAAATAGAGTGCCTCGGGGGTGACATGTTTCTGTAGGCCAACCCTGGTTCCCTCGTCAAAAAGCCTATGGGATTTTTTCATTTGATTCTGATCATTGCAGTAAATAAGCTCTGTGGTTAACAAAGGTTTATGATTCCTACACATTTTGTTCAGCAAGATAATCTCCACAAATGACAACAACTTTCAGGATTTTTGAAGCCTAAATGCAGTCACCAGAAGTAATGTAAGGCCATGCAGAACTACATTATGGTCACTTCACCATGAGGCTGTAAAGCTGTTTGGCACAGCTCGATGTGATGATGTTCTGCAGTCTCATGTAGCCACTTGTTTGCACTGCTTCAAATTGTATTTTATGTCATTGAACAAAAAGTCTATTTAAAGCTTTTAATGAAAAATCCATTCTAAAAACCCACTGACTTTGAGACGAGGAAACCGGAGGTGCTGATCTGCTAACACTAGGACTAATTCCAGGCAATGAGATGTCAGATTACTCTTTTACTGGTAGTCTGTTTTCAGTTGTCCCTACCTCCCTGATACTTAATCCTTGTAAACTGATCTCTAAGCAGCCCTAAAACAAAAGTAACATAAATCAGTTACAGCTCATTCTAATACCTTTTTATCCATGCTGCCAGTTTAACTTCACCAAAGACAGTTTGTTGAAAACATGCAGTGCCTTATCGAACTAGCCCTGTAAAAGCAATCATTTACTTTTCTTCTACATTTCCGTTTCTCTGTGATTTTTCACCGTAATGAGAATCAAAAGTCTGTCTGTCTGCTTCTTTGTTGGGTCTGCACATGCTCGGTGCGAGAGGCTGCCAGGCTACAGTAACGTTAGAAACGGCCTTATTGTCTGCATCACTCATTGTCTCCTCTTCTTTCTTTTGTGTTGGCTTCAGTGACAACAGGCTCACAACAGTTTAATTTGACCTGCAGTCAAAACAGCACCTCTCCTTGGAATCAGAGTCGGATCTTGTTGTCTCATTTGCCTGTGAGATGTGTCAGCTGCGTAGAAGCCAGGTGTCCATTGTTTCATTGAGCACTTTGAGTGTTTGAGATGAACAGAATGTATTTCTTGACTCATTCAGTGTGATGGACAAAACATTCACACAAACCTTCTCACATTTTTTCAGACTGCAGTAACTATTTAAAAAAATGCACCAGATAACAATATTGTTGCAGCTTAAGCTTTAAAAAGAGACAGACTGACTTTTGTTTGCAAGAACACAGCAAAGTCATTTTACGTGTCTGTCGAAATAAGACAGGAAACCGGGACATAAGCCAAACACTTGATGATAAACCACAGCCCAGTCGCTAGAAGAACATTTTGTCATTGTACATCTCTGCAAACCATGCATATGTTTCATTTGTTTCTTTTCATACGCATCATATCAACACTTTAAAAGTGACTCAGTTCTGACTACACGTGTATGAGCTGACTTTGTCTTCGGAAGTTTGATTGGAAGGTGGATGGTGTGACTGCAGACTACTTGTTCGAGATCAAAGAACAAAACGGGTCGTTTTTTAGCAGGACATCTGCGGCATTTCCAGTCGTGATGGCACCAACAAAAGTGGGTGTTTTTAGTGAGACATTGGTGGTATTTTCAGCCTTGATCGTGCCAACAAAAGTGGGTTTCTTTAGAGACATCGGTGGCTTTTCCAGCCATGATTTTTCCAACAAAAGTAGGTGTTTTTAGCAAGTCATCGGCAATATTTACAGCCAGGATTGTGCCGCTAAAAGCAGGGTTTTTAATTGTGAAAGTGATTTTTTTGCCTAAATATAAACACACTTTCACCACAGCATTGTTGAAACATAAAGAAACATAAGAAAATTAACATATCCATTACATAATAACATACAAATATTAGAAATCCGTAGCGTGCAGAAACATACAAGTCCAGCATTTATTCTGTCGATTAGGTTGTTAATACTAATCATTCTGACCATTGACAAGTGATTTGAATAAATTATATAAAACCCCCAAGCTCTATTTCAACATTGAAATATGTTTTTTTTCTATAATAATATAACACTACTATACACTAGTGTTTTTATTTCATTAATTCTAGTTTTATCTTAGCTGGTTAGCAACGTTTTTATCTGGCATATGTGACACACAATCTGTTTTTGTTTCATTTATGTCCATGTTTGTCTTACTACATTGCCTTTATTTTTAGCTGAAAAAGCTGTATTTGTCAGTGTTTTCATCTGGTTAAATCCAGGGCTGAGAGACTATCTGTAAAGTAAGGGGGTGACTTTGGCCGGTCACACAGAGGATTGGCTTCTGAAAAAGATGAAGCATTGGAGAGTATCTTTAATAGAATCTCCAGTCTGGTGCTGAGCTGTGATTTGTGGCTCACACTGATCATCTCGCGTGAAGAGAATGTAGATTCTATCTGTTAACATGTTGTGTTTGAAATGTTTAATATTCTCAAACTGATATCTGCACATGTCTGAGATGTATAAAAAAACTCTTGTCCAATTCTGGGACTTTTTGACCTTCAATGAATGCTAGGCTAATCAACATACTCATTTACTGCAGCGCTTCTTATTTACTCATATTCATATCCGGACTGGACAGACAGCTGTGTGTCCAGATGTGACTCTTTTCCCTTACTTGGGAGCATGGTTAACTTGTTCCAAATCAATTAACCTGACTGAGAACAGGTGCAGGAGCTGGCACAGCGCATGGGAATCAGATAACGCCCAAATTTTTTCACCACTTGCATGCACCTCTGATATGATCAGCTGTTTATAGTCGCAGTCTGCAAGTTTTTTTTTTTTTAGCTAACAAGTAAGCTGATTGCTGGAATCACATCAATTTGGCAGCTTGGTCGGCTCAGAAGAGATTAAATACATTTGTTGATTTTGCTGACAACATAAAGTTATAAAGTTCCATTTACTTATTTCTGGTATTTGATGATGCACAATGGATTAATGTGAATATTCCCACTGCAAATACAAGTTCCTGCTTGTTTAAAGGTCTCATTATAGCTGTGGTCGAGGTATTATGTTTTTTGGTCTAGTCATCCATGTTCGTGACCACAATATATCAAGAAAGCCTTGATTTTCTTCAAATTTTGCACAAACATTCAATTTGGCTCGGTGAAGTACTTAGATATTGGTGATCATAGGTCAAATGTCAACGTCACTATATCCTTGTCTGTCTCATTCTTGTGAATAATATTTCAAGAACACCTTGGGGGAATTTCTTCAAATTAAGCACAAACCTTCACTTTGAGTCAGGGATGAACTGATTAGAATTTGGTGGTCAACGGTCAAGGTTACTGTGACCTTGCAACCACCTCATTCTCGTCAACACAATATCTTGAGAAGGCCTTCAGGGAATTTCCTCAAATTTGGCACAAGCATCCACATAGACTCAAGAAAGAACAAATTATAATTTGGTGGTCAAAGGTCAAGGTGACTGTTACCTCACAAAAAATGTTTGTTTTTTTTGCCATAAGGCTACTTAAGAATTCATACACTAATTATGACAGGATTTCACACAAATGTCTAACTGGATATAATGATGAAGTGATGATATTTTATATCCAAAAGGTCAAAGATCAGCTTTACTGTGACATCATAATGTCACGCAAAGACACTTTTCTGAACCTGATATCTGAAATTTGACTGGTGTGCAGAGGCACACAACCACCAGGCGGGTAATTCTAGTTGTTGCTAAGAGACAAAGCAGTCCATGAAATTTGTCATATCTGGTGTCATTATTATTTCAAAATCATTTAGCCTTACCAGGGCCTTGGTCTCGTCCTCGTCTTTGTAATAGTGGAGCTGGTCCCCTCGCAGAACAAACCAGCGACTGTGCCAAGTCTTGACAAAACCTCCTTGCTTCCTGAGCCACCCACACCTGATGACACTTGGCCGTCCCTGCCTCTGTGTCTCTGTACTGGCCTGACCTCCGCCACGCTGGGGACTGCCATGGGACACGCACTGTTCGTCCATTACAGCAAGTCTACTCTGCAAAAAGGAAAAACAGTTTATAATTGTGTTTACATTGTTTACAAGTTCCAAGTTCCAAGTAGGCAATAGGTAAACAAATACGTTCTGCAGCATATTGCAAACAGATGATGCAGAATTCATCAAAGCTGTCTTTTCAGACTCAGTGTGGGTGCTTGGAACAGAAAATACAAAGAAGAACAGTGATTTTCAAACTTAAATCTCCCTATTCTGCAAGATTTCAAACAAAAGAGCGATAGTGAGTGTAATAATTACAGTCATTACAGTCCAACACAAATGTGGCAGCAACAGGTCTGTCCAATTAAACTCCTCATTCAGTTCATTTAATGGAAACTGTTTTTCTAGTGTATGGAAACAGGTTTTCTATGTTATTTTTAGCTCTAACAAAATTCATCACTTGTCTTTTTCAACACCCCCAATGACACCTAAGCTGTCTACACCACTTGAGGCAAAACATTTTTTATTTTTTGTGTGTGTTTGGAGGAATGTTGAAGGGCTGTTTATTTGCTGTGGTTTGTCGTCATGGGATATTATGGAACTTGAAGCAGACAGAGTTGAGTGTTGAGTGAGTGCATGGAGACAAGGGCAAAAGAGGAAGTGTGGGAGGAGGAATTCATAAAGCAGATAACAAGACCACAGGCCAAACCGCTAATCTCTTTTATCTTTGTCTTTTGTCACCCACCTACATCAGTTGGCCCGGCAGACTTTTTCTTTTCTCTGTGTAACATTTTGTCTCTTTGAACCCTCAATCAAGTTTTAATGTGACAGAACTGTTAATATTCAAGTAGATAAAATCTGATCTGGAGTCTGTATTGTATTGTAGGTGTATAATTATATTTCAGCAACTGAAACTAGTGTTAAAGGGCAACTTTGGTGTTTTTAACCTGGACCCTATTTTCTTCATGTTTTTGTGTCTAAGTGACTAAAGTAAAGAACAGTTTTTGAAACTGGTCTAGTACTGAGCAGGTCCGCTGCAGTGAAACAGGCTGCAGTGTAACCACTCAGGGCATTTTTGCACCATCTGTTTACATCCAATAAAAGTGCTTGCTTATAATGTTTATTTGAATGGAGTTTGGTTGCCAATGAATTTGTAGCAGTTTCTGGTTAAATAAAAAAGGTTCTTACTCTATAACAAAAAGGTCTATTGCTGTAAAGTACTTTACCTAATGCTGTTAGATATTTAAAATAATAGTCAAAGCATGACAGTGGCAAAGAGAAACACTTCTAGTGGATGTAAATTTATGGTGCACAAATGTTTGAGTGGTTACATTGCAGCCTGTTTCACAGCTGTCAGCTGCAGCCCTCTCGCTCAATACTGAACCAGTTTCAGAAAGTATTGTTCTCATCAGTCACATGAAAATACAGAATCCATGTTGAAAAATACCAAAGTTACCCTTTAAGGTAAGGAAAGATGTAACTAATTTTTAGCCATGCTAGCGTCATGGTTGTATAGATGCCAATGTCAGTTGGTCAGTCTACCACTGGCTCAGACTGAAAAATCTCAACAACCTTTGGATGGATTGCTGTGAAATTTTGTACAGGCATTTATAGTCCCCCAAGGATTAATTCCTCTGATTTTCCTCTGACTTTTTCTCAAGCCTCATCATGAGTTTCACGTTTACAATTTTAAGTAAAATGTCTTAACAACCACTGGTTGGATTGACGTTTCCCATAGCACACATTTGGACTTTTTATAGAAGGAAAAGCACCGATAATTCTAAAAACATTAATGACGGCTGGGTTGCATTCAAGTGTTCAAGTGAGAGTGACAAAATGAGCCAGCACACAAGGAACCTGGAAATCAAAGCAGCTAAATTAAATTCAGCCATCCTTAATTTAATTCTTTACACTTGTGCTTTTCCTCCTATGACGAGTCAGAATATCTTAACTGAAAATGTCCAGTAGACCTTTTTCACCTCAGACGCTTAACTTTAGTGAGGAATAATGTGAAATTCAAAACATTAATGGTGACTCAGCTCCACTTAGAGTCCCAGCAGGCTTTTCCAGAGCCACAGCATGGCTGTAGACCAGGGCGTTTTCACCCCTGTTGTTCATTTGATCAAGTCTTAATCAGGGACCAGTTAGTTACAAAGCTACATATTGGCCTGCATTTGGTTTTCATCCACACGGCAGCATTTGCAAGCAGACCACCTCTTCAACAAGGTCTCGGTCTGGTGGTTTTGGTCTGCAACCGAGCATGATAACTGTGTTCACACCTGCCTAAACGAACCGCATCAAGGGTGTAAACACTTAAGAGTTCAACCAAAAAAAAACAAGGCAGACGTGATAAAACCCCTAAAGTGAACTGAGCTCTCATGGAGGCAAACAGAGTTTGGTTGTTTGGTCTGCATCAGAGTACATATGAGCTGTCACACCAGCCCAGATGAACTGGACTATACGCTCGGTTAAAAGTCAAGTTAAAATGGCAAGACAGTTCAAGTATGAAAGCGCCCTAAAGTCTCAGTTAAAGTTAGATGACTAACACAAGACTATCACACAATTAACATTGAAACTGTGCAAATTGAAATTACAAATTTAAAATACACCTAATGGAAACACATCAGTTTAAAAATAAAACAACTCCCATTTATGACAAAAAAAGCTTTTATGCTTGCACGAAGTGGTATTTCAGGTGACTGGAAAAAGCCATATTTTTCAAAACTGCAATGGAAACACTTTTTTCCCTTTTATAGGTTGCATGAGGCTATGTGCTTCTCAGTAGAAGAGTAGAGTAGCTAGCTCCCTTTGGCATGATGCAGCAGGCACTACAAGAGGTGTTATTGCATTGCATTACTCTTCAAAAGTTGAGTGGATCATCCAGAAGTTTTTAATTCCTAATACTCTTCTGTGATATCATGGACTATCACCTCCCAGAAATCCCTCATATGTGGCCGCTCCCATGTATAAGGGGCTTGCCTTCCCATTGTCGCTCACATAACGCACCTACGTCACCTTTGATTGGAAATAACAACGACTAGTATGGTGGCTGCAACAGAAATAAAGTTGTTAATATTTTGAACACCCATCGCCATGTTACTTGAAATGTTATCACGCGTGGAGAAGTCGCGTGGAAACGCAGTCATCTTGAAATTGTGTTGACATTTTGATATTTATTGCTTAGGTTTTGTGCAACTCTGTACTGGAAACCCGCATACTGTGTTGACCTGTTGTGAAACAATAGGCCTAAAAAGTCAAACATACAGCACAAGATGGCTTCAATATATCTATTATTTCAATAACTGATTTACAGCACTGCCGGATTAATTGAAGTCATAGATTACTTAAAAAAAAATGTTTTTCTCCATTGAGCCTCCACATGTAAAGTCTTTGCATACCCCTCCCTACAACAGAGTCAAAGGTCAATCTCACTTAAACAGCAGTGCCTCTAGTAGTGATTCTTTGTCTTGATCAAAGGAATGTCAGCAGGGAAAGCACTGTCAGGGAGGTAAACCTTGACCTTCTGAAGAAGAGGGTGGTGCCCCTGTTTTTCCAAAGTTACAATATGGTCACGCACTTGTATACAGACGAATGTGACAGATATCATTAGCTGGACCTTAAGCCCTCACACACGTCAACACATATAGCACATACATGTGTACACTTATGAACAAAACTGCACGTGGATTAAATCACTCCACACATATTGTTTCCATAATAGATGGTTTAAACCTCTGCATCATTCAGTGACACCACTGCTACAGACTGCTGCTGTCAGCTTAAAGCAGTGCCATGTTATCAGTGGCTCCGGCTGAGCTTTCCTTGGTGGAAGTCCAAACAGCCCACAGGTCCAGATGAGGACCAGATGCAGCCCAGCAGTGCAGCAAGTGCAGCAGGGCTGCTGTGGTGATTTCAGAACTTTTTCTGGTTTCATGCATCCAAATAAGCGTGTCCTCTGTGCATGTGCATGCACAAACATGCTCACTTCTCTGCATTCCTATAAGGAAAAAAATTGTTGGTTTTTTTTTGCTTGTTTTGCATTGTGGTGGCCATGATATTATCTTTTGTCCATCTCTTGCTCCATTTTCATGCTGGATTTATGTGGGGAAAAAAAGTGTTTGGTGCTAATATTTCAACAGCAGTGAAAGCTATCATCTGGGCTGAGTTCATTCAAGGGAAAATTCTTCATATTGTGGAAATTAAAGGGAATTAACCCTGTCTCCCTGCTGGTTGTTACACACTTTATCACTTTATTCTTTTAGATTATACAGTCTCAGAGACACACACACACACACACACACACACACACACACAGCATAAATCACAGTCTAGGGTTAATACACCCATCTGTTGATGGAGTCACCTGCTGTGTTGCCAGTCTGGTGCCACAGCCCCTTTACAATTTCATGCCTCCTGCACAGAGCCTAGTTAACAGCACTGCAGGGACAGACCTGTGCTGCTAGGACGTGAAATGGTAAATAACTCAGTTGTTTCCTAATGTGAGTAACTCCAAGCTAGCTGAGAGTAGAAACACTATTTAAAATTTACATTACACTGTAGTCTGGTCCAGTGGTAATAAATTCCCATGCAGGGATGGAAGGCATAATCATTACTAAATCTATAAATCAGCAGACAAATGGAATAAAATTAGTGGAAAAGTTAGTGGTTCTTTGGCCTCATGCAGGGATGGCATGATGAATTATAGCCTTTAGAAAGTTACTCATTTTAATTTTTATGTCCCTGCTAAAAGCCAGTTTGTGGGTTCAAGCAGACATATCCAACAGAGTCATGGGGAAATGATGCGTTAACAATAGCCATAAAGTAATGAGTCTTATATTTTATGAACAATATGGAGATGAACTCTGGTGGAATAAGCAGTTTTTAAGTAGGCACTGGAAGAGCCCATGCACTAGTGTGCGGTGGTCAGTCCACCAACAACATTAAACATTGAAGTTTGTACAGATATTCATGGTCCCCTGACTTTGTCTTTAGTGCTATTCAGCCCAGTAACCAGAAGAAAATGTTGTTTTTGTACATTTCTGCAAAGCACAAATATGTTAGGTTGCACTCATATTTTGTTTTAACGTTTCTAAAGTGACATAGTATATGAGCTGACTTTGTCATCTTGAGGTGGATGGTGGTTGGTGCATATTTTAAAATAAATCATAACATTGGGTACTTCACCAGGCCAATGAGCTAGCTAGGAAAGCAAATAAATTTATTTGGGTTAATAAAGCTGATTTTTTTAAACAGTTTATTTATTGAAATTTCTCATACAAAATGCAATCTGAAGGAGAAAACACAGAATTTTTTTTTGTCAGCATACAATAAAAAAACTACTACTACAAATAATAATAATAATAATAATAATAATAATAATAATAATAATGATGATGATGATGATAGTAGTCATAATTAAATTTAATTAAATTAAGATCCCACAAGACCAGTCCCTTTCACCCTCACCACCTGACAAGGGCCATAATAAAAGTATTTATAACTACACTGTAGTTCAAGTACATGTCAGACATATCTTGTTGTTATCCCGCAAGAGACTAAGAAATATTTCCCATGTGATATTGCAGATTTTTGTGACACAATAACCCAACAAGGGCTAAAGGCATTGGAGTTGACCTGGTTTTCAAACCTGGATTTTATATGTGCCCATTCTTTTTGCAGACACTAATGATGGCATATGTGGTTGTAAGCACATTTATGATGCAAACTGCAAAGTCTCTGCAAGAGCACATCACTACCTGACTGTTTTGTCCATTCAGCAAACAGCCTCCCAGTGGTGTATTCTGTGTCCCTGTAAAACACCTGTCTGTGCAGGTGTGTCTGTACTGCATCTTTGTGTGTGGCCGTAGTGCCTCAGTCTCAAAAATAAGCAGCGAAACTAGATATGTATTATTTCCACATAATGCCAACAAGGTTGAAAAAAGAACACCTAAAAAAAAAGAAACACCACTCGTTTAAAAGGCAAATGAATGATTTCAGAGCTGCTATCGTTCCTTGTTTAAGAAAAATGTTTTAACTGTTACTCAAAATTGCTTGAGGGGAACTGATTTTGTGGCACAAAAAGTACAAGTTAAGATTGACATTGGCATAATTTTCTTTTTCACATCTGATGACGACATCAAGAGAGATCTCTAGACTAATGACTGTGGCAGTATGATGGAGTGTTTTACTTCCAAAGAGGCAATAAACGCTGTACGTTACCATCTGCTCATGTTTGGTAACACTTGATTTCGTCTCGAGTATAAGGATATGCCAGAATTTTCTCACAGTACGGATGAGAACTTTGACCATACTAAACAGTCAGTGGGAAGAGCCACACTGACCTTCACTATAAAAAAAACAGCTCAGTATAAAGCACAGACCACCACACACACACATGCACTTAGACACACCACAAACACTTGAAAGGACACCACAGCGATAGTCACGAATCAGCCTCCTGAGGTTTTGTGGCTTGCACTGTAATTTCTTAGCAGGATGCAATTTATTTGCGACTCTGTGGCGGTCAAAATAAAAAAAGATTCCACAACTAAAATAAAAAATGGAGGGGTGGTCTGAATTTTCTATGAGGGGTACAAATCTTCCAAAACACCATTAGTGTTTATCTTCATTTTGGCACTGAAGGTTTTAATATTCTCTGTCTGTCTGTGTCCATCAGTAAAATGGATGCTGAGCCAGGCCATCTCAGGATCAGGGACGCCTTGTTGTTGGTTTGAAAATATGCGTCTGTCAGTGAAATAATAAAATACAGCTACTGGACGTGTCTTTAGTGATGAAAGCTGTTCTCAGAGCAGCCAAGAAGGCACTGGATTGTACAATGAATCATTTTCTATTGTTTCCTGGGACACAATCATTTGATATAAACTGATACTTGTGATCATGAGCCTGTGCATGATAAATGCTTTATATTTTCTTCATGTGTAAATGTCAGGAGTACCATATGTTGGATATGAATAACATTACACCCATACACAGTTGAAATATGGATATCTAGGGGTCTAAACAACAAAGAAAGTTTGATGAGATTGTAAAATCTCTGAAATGTGACACTGCAGACCCTCCTGCACACAGGACTCCTTTCACAGCATTAGGAGGTTGCTAGTTTTCAGTGCTTGCACAGACTGTTTGTTCCCCATATGGGAAAGTACTGAAGCTAACAGCACACAGAAAGCTTGAACTGCTGTTTGACACGTCTTTGTTTGAAATGAGCTGCTTTGGAGGGTAGGATATTGAGTCTGGCTCATCCTTTGGGAAATTAAAGTTGTGCTAGGGAAGAGTTTTTGGGGGGTAAAAATACAACAGATTTACCCAAATCATATATTTTAGGCTGTAAAAAAAGAGCATTCAATTCCAGTAATTAGGACTTTACAGACTGTTACCCAAAATGCCAAAAATGTTGGTTATCGGGTAAGGACAGTGGCAGGAAATTTTCTGGAAGCACAGGAAGTGGCCGGTCGCAACAGCCGCAAGGGAGCACTCTGTTGAGGGAAAAGAGCATTTCACAAACTTAGATCCACTATTTGTCCCATCCTGTGGTTGCTATAAAGCATTGCAGGCCGAAAAGAATGTGCTAAGTGCATTTTACAGACATCGTGTGCCACATCTTGGGTGATCTTTGAAACAATGTGTCCTTTCAGACAGTTCATTCTTCGGCTGAAAGTACAACTTGTGCTGTCAGATATCATAAACATAGCTAGCTAGCTTATTAACTTAACATTAACTCCATGAGTTGGTTGAAAAATCTCTAAATGGTTACACAATGTTTCCAGTATGCTTGTTTTAATTTATTTTACTATTGTATCTTTATAGGGGTCATAAATTTGCCCTTGATGCCTGTATACATGATTTTAAAAGACTGAGGCTAAAGTTGCCTGTGCCATGTTGCATAGATGATAGCTGTTCTGAAGGTCTGTTATAGAGTTGCCAAGGACTTTATAGCCTATAATAAATCAAATTTTTAATACATGTTGATGAAAACTCAGTATTAATGTGCCATTTGTGTTCATATTAAAGGTTATCAATGACCACAGTGATGCAAATAACCTTCAGCCTGAAGCATTAATGATTCACTGATGAATAACAGACATTTATTTGTGTGCTTTAACATGTGGCAGACAGTGCCATTGCCATCTGTCTGTCTTCAGTCCTCAGTTTTTGCATTTTCAGCAGCTGCTGTACTCCACAGTGGCCCCCGTGCCTGCCAGTAAAGCCAGTGCCAACTTTTCTTCGGATGATGCAAAGGTCAACAGTGCGTTAAGCAGAAAAGTCAATGTGGAGGATTAAAACAATGGTACCATTTAGTCCCATTAGGTCAGATTTAAAAAAATAATAATGATAATAAATCTTTCTTGATAACTAGAATTGTATCTTCTATGTGTCTGTATTTCTGCACATTAATCAACAGATTAACTATTTCTGTTTCTGAAAAATCAGCTTTATTACATAATGTCCCTTTACCAAACCAAACACCAGAATAAATGTTGGCATTAGACGTTCTGCAACCATCGCTATGTTACATTTATACATTTTATATGTAGCAAAAATGTTAAAATATTTGTTTGTGTTTCAGTTTTCAACACTTTGGTTAAGGTGTGGTTAGGTTTAGGCACAAAAAAAAACCTTTGTTTTGGTTTAAAAAAAAAAAGAATATGTCAATACCCAATAGTGTCGCAACAACCACCCCTGGAAATTTGCCAACATCACCTTAAAAATTGTCAGTTTTTGTCAGCCACCACTGGGAAAGTGCAAACATTGCTTTACAAATACCAGGTTTTTGTTGTTGCATCCACCACTGGAACAATGCCAACACCCCTTATAGATACCTAGTTGTATGGCTTGGTGATATGGCTTTAAATTAAAATCACAATATTTTAATTCTATATTGAAATACACAAAATATATCTGGATATTTTTAATTGTCCTGAAAACTAATGTTAACCATTATAATACAAAATTATTAAATGAGCTGCTGTTACAATAAAATTAAATTAAGCAGCTACTATCATATACACTATTGTTATAACAACATTTAATAAAAAACATTAATATGGAAGTTAAATAAAGTGCTTTTATAAAGAAAAAAGTATTGTTATAAACAAATTAGTCAAAGTGGGACCCATGGTGCTTTTATTTTGAAGGACCCGGCTCGTCTCAGGCCTGAAGTGTTGACGTTTTTGCTGTGGACTTGGAGCTTCCGGTCAGCAGTTGGATGTTAGCAGACAGGTAAACAGATAACACAGCATCTTTAACCGTGAGGATTTATTCACTGTGAGCAGGCAACAAATTAGCATCTCTCAAGTTCAAATATTACTAATGTTTCCAACTCGTGCTTCGTCGTTGCAATATGTTACTAAATAGTTGGGATCGGAGCAAATACAAACACACGCCTCACCTGCTCACACTACCGCTACTACCCCTCATTAAGCTAGACTGTCACCGCAGCACTGTTAACTTTGTTGATTTGTTCTCTGTAAGCTGAAGACAAAGTAACAGCTCTCTAGTTCATGTATTAATAGTATTTGCAAATCGCAGTAGTGCTCCATTGTCACAAAATAAAACTAAATTATCACGGTCTGGAGCTCTGCAAAAGCCCTGCTTTGTGTGTGTTTGTCAGAGAGCCACAGAGGAGAACAAGAGAACCGAAACACTGATGGCTTATAAAAACGACGTGACAATTTATAATTGATGTTTGCGATGTAGTCATTTTATCTATCGCACGTAGAACAAGCTGCGATACTTCGACTATATTCAATATGACCCTAACCCTAAAAACCACAACTGGAAAAAACATGGCTGGTCTCAAACAGTGGTTTGCTGCTTGGCTTGGCAGCTGTCTTGACTAAGTCTCACACCATCCATCATCATACATTCTTGCTCATCTCATACACATTTATCACTTTAGAAACGTCGATTTAATACCTATGAAGTGTAAAAAAAATCTTACATGTCTGTGGTTTGCAGAAAGTACAATGCCAACATTTTCTTCTTGAGAGTGGGCTGATTTTTCCCCAAGTATATGAAGTTACCAGTAAGATGTGATTGGTGGACCAGCGGGATGTGCCCACTGCATAGCGTGTGCAAGTCAGCATGTTTGACAGCTGATTAAATCCACCTGGCAATGACATAAACTCTGTCTGTGTTTCGTTAGCAACCATCTCTCCGAAGGTTATCCACATCAAAACCAGCTCATGCGATAGTCTACTTTCACATAATAGAAAGAGTGATTCGCGTTTGTTTGTTTATGTGCACAGTAACAGCAAAAAACAAGCAAAAGAGGAAACATGAACTTGTAATTGCCAGTCAGTGCTGTCAGCCCTTTAAATACCCCTGAGCAACCTTCCCCCTCAAAGTCTGCACAGTAGGGCCTCTATGACCCACATGTGTTAAAGACAAATATAACCTCCGCTTCCAAAGCTGCTACCTCGAGAGCAGTCTGTTTCTGTTAGACTCCTGCTGAAAAGTCGCAGAGGTGAGTGGAGGGCATGTTTCTTGCTGTGCTGCTGGTGTGCTAATCGTTGGATGGGATGTGAAAGAGGGAGGGCTTTAGAGCAGTCACAGATGGAAGTACTCACACACGTGGAAAAAAACCCTGATCCATTGCTCCATCCAGCACACAGAGTCCAGGTCTATCCTGATTTAATGCTGAAGGGGGTCAAAGTGAGGTCGCGATCTGAGAAGCGATCCTTCAGTAAGCGGTAGTCCATGATCAGTCACAACCCACACAACTGTGAGTCACAGAGAGAAAGGTGGATGGATGAAAGCGGGGAAGTGAGGAAGGGAGGTGAGGCTGGACCATATAATGTATCACAAACACAGAAGGATCGGTTCTCGGAGATAAATTTTCTTTTTGCTCCCGCTGCTAAAACGCCAATAAACTCCCCGGCTTTCATGTATGAATCAACATGATGAGTCAGTGTCTATTTTGTCTACACACCAATTTAGACACCATATGTGGCCCCCTTCATAGTCTACAATGCAGCCCTTTTGGTATGATACACCCGCTACCCCATCACTCGCATCGCCACCCCTCCCTCTCTATTTTCCTCCACGCCATGTGTCACAGTATGTCTGGGAAAGTGAGCAGCGGCTCTGTGAAAGGAGCGAGGGTGAAGACTTCACATTGACTCATTCTATGTGTTTGACACACTGTTAGAACTCAGCGAATGATACTGTTTATGTGTCTATCTTTTGTATGATGCAGTAATGTGAATACAAGGAAATAAGATACAAGATGCTACGGTCACAAAGTTAGAGGGCGAATTGAAAATCTCAGGGGTGATCATAGTCATTTTCCCCAGAGATGTTATTTGCCGTTGCAGTTTGAGGAAAGCTGACTCTGCATTTTAACCTTCATAAATGTCACCTTGATTCTCTGGGTGAACTAGCCCGTGTCAAGGTAATTTAACAGATGTTGAAGGAGAAGTTTGACATTTTGTTCTCGCTCAGGCTGAAAGTTAGATGAAAAGATTGAGACCACTTTAATGTCTCATCCCAACTCATCAGATATCGCCACTTGGTCGGTGTCGTTCACATCTACATATGACACACTGGGTATCCTCCTGTGTCTGTTGTTGGCGTTCCAGGATGGCATGTTAATATAAGCCTTTTAAATACATAGTGTCTTTTTAAGACACATTTCCATTTTCACAGGAAATGTACAGTTTATGCTTGTTGGAATCTTACTACGTCAGTAAAATGCCTCGTATTTACTTTTATTTACTTGCGAGCACAAGCATGTGGTTAGGCTTAGAAAAAACATCATGGTTTGGCGCAACATTCATATAGGAAGCGAACAGTGGGCTTCCGGGTCAAAGTCTAGGTCTGTTGGATCAGTCCACCTCCCCTCCCTTCCTATAGTGATTTTCCAGCTTCTTGTTTTACATCGTCACTGGCATATCAGACTGGTGCAAAAAGTGCTGTCGGGCCGTGTTACTATGTGAGCCCAGACGGTGCCATCTGGCTGGGTGTCTGATGCTAAAATCACTACCCAAGTGGTGGTAGCGATTTGTGGAGTTGGGGAAGGGGAACAGGCTGTAATTTGATACAACTGTGAGCAGCCAGTTAGCTTAGCTTAGCATAAAGAGAGAAAACGGAGGGAAATAGCTTCCCTGGCTCTGTCCAGCAGTAACAAAATCCAGCTATCAACTCCTGTTAAGCTCAATAACATCATGTTTAATTCATACAAAAACTGCAAAAGCATAAAAAGATCAATAATTGTTTTGCTGGGATTTATCTGTTCGACTGTCGACTGCCTCCCCGCAGTTGCCAAGCACCTACTGGAGACTCCAGGAAGTTCATGTTTCCCTCAGAAACACCATTAGGCTTTGAAGAAAATTTGACATAGTGGCCAACTGTTGAATTACAACGTCACGTCATTGGGCCCAAAAACTTTTTCCCCAAAAGACTTTTCTCATTGTGGAAGAGACGTCCAGAAGTTAGCTGCTTGTCTGGCTTCAGTCTCTTGATCACTTGCTCTATGGGGCCAACAATGCAGAAGATCCGGGTAACTTTATACCCTGGAAGTCAAACTTTTTTGGGCTTTAAGCACTATTGAGCAACTTTCCTTGGAATAAAAGAGGCTCTGCTTTCATCACGGTATCCAGTTCTCTTTATACATCCATGGCCTAGCAAAGAAATAATAATGCTGAACTGTTGTTGTTTTTTTGCACGTCAGTTTTTGTACGGTTTGAACAAATTATAGTAAAAATGCTAATTGGTGAGCATTTGAGGTGCTGGCTGACAGCTTTTGTTATGCCAAAGGCTTGCTGTTTTCTAATGCCCAGTCTTTATGCTACGCTAACCACCTGCTTATATTTAACTGGCAAAAGTGAGTGTTATCAGTCTTATCATCTATCTGTCAGAAAGCCAATAAGAGTATTTCCTAAAATTTTCCTTATACCTATGAATTCTCAATAATTTAATCTTGTCTCCAGTTTTGCTGCAGTTTCAGTCCATGCCTCCATCCCGTCCTCTCTCTCAATAGCCAGATATCACAGAGTTAGACCTGGGAACAGTCGCGTACAGCAGCTGACACAGGGAACCTGATCCCTGGGCTTTCCAGCACCACAGCTTGTGCACTGCAGACATTCCTGGCACACGGGGGTCATCATATCTCCCCTCCTTTTACCTCAGCCCATGCCTTGTTTGATTTCACATCTTCCTTTTCCATTAGCAGGTGGGGGGAACAAGTTGCAGAGACCTCTTGTCTGTCCTCTCTTCTGTATTATCAACACCAGCCCTCCTTTTTCCTTTCCTCCTAACTCTTATCATTTGAAATCTTTCCTCATCTTTTCTGCGTCCTTTTTCCATCGTGGATATGCAAGTAACTGCACTCAGCGTCATCCTTGTACATGTGGCAGAACTGGCGCTATTAATCCAGACATAATTGAGTTTCCTTCTCTTTTTGGCCAGCTGACAGCCAGACAGGGGGTCAGTGTTTTGGATGGCACATGCAACGGTTTCGCCATCTGTATGTCTGCACCAGAATTAGTGAGAGTTGAATTTTAATTACATGACTAAAAGTAGAGAAATGTATGCTTTCAGCAGTCATTGGTTACAAGCAGACATTGTAGGTAATATGCTCTAGATAATGTTGCATTAAGCAATTTTTAAAATGTGTTTCACTGATTCCACTGTGGCCCACTCATGTGTGACACATCTAAATATATAACTGAAAGTTGTGCAAACATTTCGATATGTCGCTTACTGCTGGTGGCAGCTGAATGAGTTGTGTCACTAGTTAAACACAGTGGAAATACATCACATGAATGAACCATTTAGCCAGTGATCAAATCCATCACAAAACGAGTAATTCTGGAAGTTAAAAAAAACCCAAACTCCTCACCCACCCATCCCCAAAATAATCAGTCACCAAAAACAAAAACACAGTCATTGTTCAGTAAATTGGAGGCAGTTGCTGACCTTCTCTGCTGGAGGTCTGGGATAATATTTGCTGCATGTACTTTAACACATGCAAAATATTACAGGAAACAGATCCCCTAAATCAGCATTAAATGTCATAGCAACTGTCCTGTACTCCTACACTCGAGAATGTGCATTATGCATTTTCTTTAGTTCAGCTTTAGTTATACCTGCAAAAATAGAAATAACACAACTTAAAGTGTCACTCAATGCCTCTAAGATTGAATCAGGCAGTCAGATCATTTACTTACAGCATCTTCACAGTCCCGCAACGTGCCAAAGTGAGTAGAGGCGTCACATAATCACCAATATATAACAATACCTCAGTGGCAGAAACATATTATAAAACACAAAGAGCAGACTCACCTGTCAAATAAACAGCCTGGTTGAATCCCTCAGCTCTGACGTGTGGTGATGCACACCCACTGTATCCAATCCAGTGACAGCCAATCAATCAACATCAATAGAGATCCTGCGCTGAGCTCAACTTGTACTCCAGCTCAGCTGCTGCTGCTGCTCCCCTCCTGAACAAAGTCAGCGTGTGCAGAGTGGATTGAGTTAGCCGAGGCTCAGATGAGCTGCTATAAACTTTTCCCCTGACTGCTCACACCATCTGCATGCTGAGAAAGTCTCCGCTGTGACCAGGATGGCTGTCGCGGTCAGCACAGTCACACATGGGGCAGCCTTACAGCGGGAGTCCACCCAGACACATGCACACCCACATGCACACATACACTCTCTCTCCCAAAACACTGCAGCCTATGCAGACTTAACTCCTCCAGTCATCCTGGCTGGTGAGACACTCACACTCAGTCTGAGCAGACTGTGTATGTTGGTTACAGAGAGGAGGAGGAGGAGGGAGGAGAGGGAGGGGAAAGTGTGTGTGTGTGTGTGTGTGTGTGTGTGTGTGTCAGTGAGAGAGCATGTTTTAGGAAGTCTGAAGATGAGAGCTCTGACTGAGCCGTGCTCAAGCAGTGCAGCTGACTTTCTCTTCAGATTACATACAAGCAACTGGCATTTTTCAAACTCTCACACTGTGTCCAACTCTCCTCAAAATCTTAACAGCCAAGAATTTCCCAAACTTTGTTACGGTTCATAATGTGGAATATAAATCCTGAATTTCTCATATGTCATCCGAGAGCTATTCAGTACACAAACACAGAAAGCTCCCAGGTTTAAAGCGTCTTCAAGTTGTCGTATACAAATGACTGCGTGCGTGCAGCTCGACAAACATTTATTCAGTGACGCTATCCTCACTTTGGTGCAAGTCCAGCTGTATACACACCAGTGGAAATTGCATCTTGTTTACGCGGGAGTGGTCTAAAAATTTCCTACTCCATAGTCTTGCAGTGGTTCCTGCTGAATGGGAGCATTTCACATTTGGCATGTAATGTACAAAACAAAACATGCTGAATGTGTATGATAAATGGAGACAAAGGTAAAGCCTTTATACTGTTGTTTCAGCAAATTACTGTCTGCTCTCGCAAAGTGAGGACATCTGACATGTACTTTACATTCCTGAGCTCAGTCATGCCATCATAAAGCTCCGTATTGACTCCTCGCAACCTGCTCGATCACCAGACACAGACTATTGATTTATGACAAGAGAGCAGGCAAAATTAAATAAAAAGATGTTACTCTCGACAGAACGGTTATCGTGTAGGCTCTGAAATGAAAATTAAGTATTTATATGTAATTACATATGTAAAAAAAAAAGTTAAAGGTCTAGTGTGTAAGATGTAGTGGCATCTAGTGTTGAGGCTGTAGGACTGACACCTTTGCTATGATGTGCCAAGAATGTACGGTAGCCAAAATACAAATGTTCGTTTTTGGCTACAATAGAAACAACATGGCAGACTCTGTGGAAGAGGACCCAATGTGTAAAAAAAAAACCCAGGTGATTCTGAGGTAATAAAAACACAATGATTCTTATTTTCAGGTGATAATAAACAAATGAAGACATAGTTATTATTAAATACTATTTCTGCTGATAGATGCCCCTAAATCCTACATACTGGATCTTTAAAAGGATGGGGTTTCCAAAGAACTGCTCACAAGATAAAATGTTTTGAAAGCACTTCAGTATAGATGACAAAAAAAGAGGATGGAGGTTTATGTTGACTGAGATTATGTTGTTTTATAAAAGACAAAAAAAGTGAATTAAGATATATATTTTCCTATCTACAAAACACTGAAACATTCAGGGTACAATTTGTATTATCACCACAAGACACATGCAGAACCATTAAACAGTCAATGTATCCGCGGCACGTGTCCGCCACATCCCTGGTCCTGGAAAATGTACTCATTACTGATGAGGGAGGAAAATTCCAATCTATGTAGGAGGTGGCTGATGTGTCAACAATAATTACTTCCTCAAAATCAAATTAGTGTCAGAATTAGTTCATTGACAAACTCACATCCAGTACAGTACATATGAGAATTGGGGGTAAGGTAGCTGGGGTAGTGTAGTGTTTGTTTTGTGATATAACTCAACAAACAGGATCTTGTTTGGGTAAGTGAGGTGTTAAAGGTTCAAGTGTCGAGTCAGGCCGAACACATTATCGATTGATCTGTTTGAACTGCAGGCAGGCTCTGTCGGTGAAGCAGAAGTGAGGTCAACTTTACATTTGGATTAGCGTCAGTCAAACGATTGATCAAAGAGACAACAGCAGCGCAAGAATGTGTCCACAGCTTCAAACGGACACTTTCTGATCAGATAACCTGTCTACACTTTAGTTTCGCATTTTTAGATTGTTCTCTAGTGCAGGGTTACCTGTGCTCGTACAGGACATGTTGCATTGATGGCACATTTGCAGCTGCCTTGGTCAACATGCTTTTTGTGACAGCACAATCTGTCTAGATTGGTGGTTCACTGGTGGTTCCCAACATTTTGGCTTCTTACCCTTCGAAAAGCAAATCGCTGTTTACCTGAAACACCTCATCCCAATTGATGATGACAATTGTGTTTTGTGAACAGTTCAATGTGAAGTATACAGTATTTCAGCCTTGTCTCAATCCCAGAGCGTCAAAACGCGCAGCTTGGGCAGTGTCCCTGGTGTCACTTTAATGACGCAGTGTCTGTGTGAGACGTACTGAGTTTTCCACTAACTACAATGTAAACCCGTCTGCGCTCAGAGCAACAGACAGAGTGTAAAAAACATGAAAGTGCGCTTAGCATAGGCAGAAAGGGAGGTTAATGGCTGCAACAAAAGCAGAACTTTCATCCAGGAGAGTCGTGTTTGAGACAAACAAACAACAACATCGATTACGGTGTTTAGAGCAGTCAGAGCTGAGTGTTTTTTGTCGACACTGGGAATATTTTCCTACCTATAACCAAGTAGTTTTGTTGCCTAAACCTGGCTGCCAACCCCATGTTAATTTAACGTTTGTGTTACTCTAAGCGTGTTTTTTTAGCAACATCCATGACTTTTTCCTAATCATAACCAAGTGATTTTGTTGCCAAATGCTAACCACCGACCCCATGTCAAGATACACATAAAGGCCGCTTCACCATCAATTTAGTAATGTAATGGGCTTTGGCCTGAGCCACAAAATTTTACGATTCAGGATGAGATCATGTTGAGTTTTGTACTCGAATGAAACACAAATTAGAAGAAAGTCAGAAAAAATAAATATAACTTTGCTCAAAAGAAAGATTTTTTTCTTGTTATCCTTAGTCCTGTCAGATATATCTTGGGACCCTATAATAGCCATCCTGGCACTAACTGCAGTTTGGCCAAAAAATAATCAGCTTCCATGCTGACTTTGTAAAGCACGCTTGCTCTAATACACAGTAATGATTCCCTGTTCTTGGTTGAACACTTTTAGCTCCAGATTTCTCTTTGTTATGTTTTATTACCTTAAATAAAAATTTCCTATGAAATTGAATGGTATGTCATTAAAAGAATTTTTTTTTGCAGCTGTGCAAAGATATTTATATTCAATAGCCAACAGAGAGAATGAAATAAAATCCATTCCTCTCAATAAAACCTAATCTCCACACAGAAGATGAGTTTTCTAGGTGCTGTTAAAAGCCTCATTAGATTAAACAAAGATGAAATGAAATGTTGAGAACAAACAACAGTAGGCTCTGAGCCATCTGTCCTCAGCCATCCTTCAGCATGTTTTATTATATTTGCTGGATGTGGAATGCTGAACATGAAACACTGTGACCTTGTGACGTGAGAAGTGGCCATCTGTAAACAAACTGGAGCTGCATCTACTCCCATGAGACACTCTGGGGGACCTTATCCGATAGGAGATAACTCACTAGATGAGAATGGATGAATCCTCACAGAGGACGCCTCTGGGAATAACAGTGTTCTCAATGGCTCTGCTGTTCTCATGGCCTTGCAGTCAGAGGTTTCGGACAGTTGGTGGCTTCTGGAAAGATAATGAAAATCTTTGGAGGCCTGCAGCAGATAGTAAGAAGCCTTTCTCAGTGGACTGAGACGACACCAGAACTCGTCTACTGTGGTTACATAATGTTAGGACTTATGATGTTGCTTCATTAGTATGTGGTATTTAGTTTTGTCTCCTCGCTGCTCTGTACTTACAGCTCTGTATCTCTAGGTAAATATTCAATATATTGCAGTTTTAGTGTGTGGCATTTAAGTGCCCATGAAACAGCTATTTGAGTGCTATGTGATTTCACGTATTTAGGGTGCTTCCTGTGAAAACCATGCTGTCCCATTATAGGTGCCTTCAGAAACCCTTACTCTGAGTGCTTGGGTGAGTTTGAGAAGGCATTTAATTAGAGACAAAGTTAGTAACTTTTTTTATTTTCCAGGAGATGACAGACTCTTATATACCATTAAAAATACATACAAAGCAAAATTATTTTTTCTCATTATTGGGCCAGATATTGGCATACAGTTGACAATCAGTGCAAGACATAAGTGACATCTATTTTGATTTCATAATGTCTTTCACAATGGATCAGATGACTACTTATGGATGTCGCTAGTAGTGATGAACACACAGATAGTTATCTTATATAGTTATCAGATAGTTACCTTTATAGCTTCCCTCAGCTCATTGATTTGGTGTTAGAGCCCATAGTTTCACTGTTTTGGTTCACTCTTCACGCTCTCAATAGTATTGTCATCACAGCAGGCGCATCTTCTGTCATTGAAAAATCTATAAAAAACCAACTGTGGTCTACCTTCTCAGCACCAAACAAAATACACACAAAGTCAAGCATTTAGCAGCGAAATCAAACCAAATGTGTGTTGTTTATATATATATATATATATATATATAAATCATATATATATAAATGTGTATGTATATATATATATGTGTGTATATATATATATATATATATATATATACATATATAATATCAGGTGCAGAAATGTTTCCACGTATCTCCTGGATGTGTAAATACTGCAACAACTTCAATTAGTGGTTACAGCTTGCTTCTGATGCCCCCAAATGGCCAAATCAGTTTTTATTTAAGAGACCATCACCAGCACAACTTTAAGTGGCAAATAAAAACTTCGAAGTCTGAGGCGTCTATTGGCCGCAGAGGGGTTTAAGGCACCAGCCATTAACTCAGTTTAAGTGGGTGGGGACCTTCGCAGCATGTCACCCCATCTCGCTCTTCCCTCATTTCCTATCAGTTCTTTACTGTCAAATCTCGAATCTCTAAATACATAAAATGAAAAAAGAAAAAAACATATTGTAAAAGCGCCTATAAGAAGAAGTGAGAGGTCATCATCATTCATGTTGGTAAGAATCTGTGTGAGGGAGTACACTGTGTTGTTGTTTTGTGAGGTCATAGTCAGCCCCAACAATGTTTCACTGCTTATTTCATTTTGTCTCCTGAAGTCAATGGAGACAGAAAAATACAAGGAAGGTCTGGCTCCTCATAAAAGGTTCAACACAAACACATAGACCCTCCTCCTTTCTCCTCCTCTCTGAGGTGAACTGAAAAATCAGTTATTTTGATTTTGACTCTATAAATATCAAACGTCTTTTTTAACCTGTACATCTGTACATCTGCCAAAGTCTGTTCTTTACTATTACAATAACCTAATGTCCATCAGGGATTGATAAAGCTGGTCTTTTTCTGAGTGAGGATGGTTGTCTTCTACAGATCATGTCCTTCTTTTTCTTGATGCAACATTGCTCTCTGGTGGTCACATATAAAACTTTTGGAATTACAACTTCCAACTTATTTGGAGCAGTATTTCTTTGTCTTTCAACTTCTGCACACACATTTCTTTAAAATTCACAAGTTTAATTTTTTTTTTATTTAAGACATAATTTGTAATAAGACGTATGGCACTATGGCTGTAGCCTATAATTAACATCAGGTCAATGCTGTAAAATTATATTAGACAGACAGACAGACAGACATAAACCCAAAGGAAGACAAGCCAGTTAAAATCTCTTATTGAAGGATCTGTCAGAACTTGGATCCAAACTCAATGACAAATTAATGTAAAATAACTATATGATACAATACCATCAAGGAGCCACCAGAGGTCCATGTGTCACAGTAAAAAGAGCATACAAAAATGTTGTACATTCATTTCAAAAACCCATTCTGGACTAAACCCCTGTATTACAAATTTCACAGCACCAAAGGACATTTCTTATATTATAATGATAGACATGCAACTTTTGTATTTTGCAAGTCCTAAAAAACATTATTTGAAGTGTAATAATTGTGCAGCCTTACAGCAGATACCAAATATACTAATTGTATTACAAGATAAGATTTAAAAACGTACATGTTCATACTTTCAAATCAGTCGCCTCACTAAATAGATCATGAATGCTATACCTGACTCTGTCTCACACCTTCAGTAAAAATGTCTGGAATGTGCAGATGTTATAGTCATCCGGCACGGTACCGTTTGCTCATGATACAGGCGACCGAACAAACACAACAGAGCTCTACACTGCAGATTACTGTACTGAGATCCTGCAGAGTGATGTGATGAGTTTATTGCTTCAACTTCTTAACAATAAGTGTATTTTGATATCTAATGATTCTGGTATTAATTTAATGGCATCTACTCATGGATGAGATGATTGTGCTTGTGACAGCGTGAGATTTAAACATTAATGGTGTTCTCCTCAGCTGACATCAGCTAGCTCGGTGGTGCGAGGTGAGCTAGTATTAGATGCACGCTTCCCTCTGCGCAGTGACACTGTTGGTGGGTGTAGTTCGGTAGAAAGAAAATAGTTCCAACATGAAATCACTCACAACAAGGTCTGGGGATTATCTTGAGTAACCAGGTCACAATTTCTGGAGAGAGACATTGCTATTGAGTTTTTTTAATGTATTTTTTGGTACTTTGAGCACCACAAGCTGAGTGCTGTCAAGTTCCATTATATTGGAGAGAACGCAGACATCTCTACGGCCGATATATCTCACACACTCCCTCACCAGTGCTCAAAAATGATCTGAAGTGCCTCCCCAGTTTTGCCCCCCTCCCCTCTCATAAATAACAAACAGACCCTTCTTATGATCAAAATGCATCTCCACCAATCTTTAAACAGGAAACCAGACCTAAAATTGTACAATTGCACAAATATATTATCTGACAGTTATGGATTTATTTCTTGACTGGCAACCGTTACAACACTGCGACCTTCCGTAATTTTGATGTGTGATTAAAAAAACACTGCTGGGAAATGTTCCTCTTTACGTCATATTGACCAGAAACAAGACAATTCCTCCAGGGGTCAGAGATCTGTCAGGTCGCTGAGGTCAAGGCTCCACACGTTTACTGAGATGTTTCTGAGAATCGTTTCAAAAAAAAAAAAAAAAGGAAGGGGGAATCCTGGATTTAAGGAGACAAAGAGTAAATTAATCAGACCGAGACCCATTTTCAATCAAGTAACATGACTGCGTGTGAGTCAAAGTGCTTCATAAGCCTCAGTTTAGATATCTGCTATCAATGTAATCAATCTCCCCACTTAATTTCCTTGTTCGCGGTGTTTACGTGTTGTCTCCATTGAGCCTTGTCATTCTACAGCTACAATAAACAACCTGTTGAGGCTGCGCCAAGCTCTAAATACCAGAACATCTATTTGCAGTAAATCAGTGTTATTTACTACTATGTTCACGCACCTTTGTTTCTGCAGAGGCGGCAGTGACGTGTTCGGGGAGTCAGATAAAGGGTATTTCTCACCAACGCTTTCCTGTTATTTTCCAGGGTCCTTTGTTTGGTTGCGAGGCCTCGGCCTGTCCGTTCTCAGGGGAATCAGAGGAACATTTGAGCCTCGAGCACGTATGAACACTCCGGCCCTCATACGCAGACTGCTCCCATACCTGCTTGCATCACTGTGTGTGTGTGGGAGTGTGTGTTTGTGTGTGTGTGTGAATGTGTCACCTTGTCCTTGGATTTTACATCCCTGCAGTGAATTCATATCCGTTTCAGGGAACGTTATCCTTTATATGCCTTTGAATTTCACTATACATGAATTCATATTAATGCTCTGGTTTTAGAAGTCACTCTTGTTGTAATTAAAAAACAGAATGAGAGAAAAAAAACATTAATTCAAAGTTTGGTGCTGCAGCCTTTGTAGTTTTAAAGCAAATTATGTGTTCTCTTCCAAAAAAATAATAATATGAATAATCACTCTTTGTTTCCTACTTTTTTACTAAAGAGATGGCTTGAAAATTTGAAGCGGATCATAGTTCTAAAATATCACATTGTCATTTTTTTTAATTTATATGTGCATAAAGTTTGAAATTTCTCATAGGCAGCCTCTTTGTTGATGGGTGTTTACATGTTGAGCTTTCATTTTAATAATAATTGAATGAAGCAGATGGGAAGTGTCCTCCTCTGTCTCTCGACAAAAGAACGTAGCCTTTGCAGTTGTGTGTCACCTCCATAAATTCCAAGCTTTTTCAAGAGTGTCTTGAATCCTTGCTTTTAAATTCCTGTCCCGGGCAGACACAACAACAACAGGAAGAAGGGACATTTTCACAGGTGTCAGGAAGCACAGGAAATAAACAAGCTGAATACTGGAAAACATTTGTGTACCAGTAAGAGTCAGAGGTGAGGCTAATAACAGATATTTTTAGCTGGGACAGGATTATTTTTACAGCTTCGGACAAAATGTTTGATATGATTTTTATCTGCACAGTGACGTATTAAAGGAGGACTTAAGAGAAAAAGCATCTCCCTTTAATCAAGGCTGACTTATCATGTTTGATCATGAGTGAGGTTTCATAACCTTTAAAAGTCACAATTGCAAATGCATAAAAATCTTAACTGAATAGTTGTGGTAATTTACTGCATTTATTACCAAACTATATGCATTTAATGTTTCAAAAGGCATTCCACAATATGACTACAGAGGACCTTTATTGTTATATTTTAAAATATTACATTCCTAACACTGGCAATCGAGAACTGAATTCATATAATGGGTATAAAGAGAGGCTGAAGAATGGACAAGTTTTGTTTTTGTTTTTTGATATTTTGAGATCATGTTGAATTTATGTTGAAGAGGATCTTTGACGTGTGCGCTTGTGTGTGCAATAATTTCATTATTTTTCAAAGAATTTGATGTGTCTACATGTTGCATCACCTGGAAGATATGAAAATTGCATGGATCCAAACACTGAGGCAAATTAAACTCTGAATATTTATGTAAAAAAAAAAAAAAGAGGAGGAAACACTGATATTCTCAGGGAGACATTAGAGAGATTTATTTATGGGAGGTGAAAAAGGCTTCTCTGAACTGGATGAAAATGCTAAGAAGTCTGGATAGAAATATGTCTTCTGAGTAGAAAGAATTTTCGTTTCCCATGATGATATGAAGTGGTACATCCAAACACAGGAGCAGAAAGTGCTGAGAAATGTTTCAGGCATCCTTGACTCTTAAGTCTTAGTTGGAACGCCCTACTTTCTCAACTTCCACAAATAGCAAAATATTCTTTGTTCCCATGCACAAAACATTTCTCGGTCGTGGAAAAAATTCACCACTAATAGCATAAGAAGAACTGAAAAGCAACGACTGGCTTCATGAAAGATCACAGACAGGAGAGAATTTGGGGAAGTTTCTCTGTCTATGCAGCTGCATGGAGAAGTTTTGCCTATAAATGTGTGCTAAAATACAGCCACTGCAGACAGGACCTACACAGTCACACAGACAAAGTCATAAATAGAAAGGATAATATTTTGAGATATTGCATAAAGTCTGTCTTAAAAAAAACCAAACATATAATGTTATTTTCTTCCTAAAGGAAAACATTCATTATTGTTGAGCTCATCTCACAGACCCACTGAGAGTTTCACAGTTAGTACAGGCATAGGTGTAGATTTTGGGGGGATGCAGGGGACACGTCCCCCTCGAAATCAAACATGTTCAGGCACAAATTGGTGCATAAAAATTCACCAGACTGCAAGAAATTAACTAGGCAAATCGATGCTCAGCATTTTCTAATGAAGGACCAGAAAAATCTCTGTCTACGTGTTGTACACTCCTGAGGTAGAGGCACAAATGGGCCTTAGATTTTTGGATACCCCTACCTAAGACAGAACAAAACACAGTTGTGTTTTTTTTTATAATTTTGTCTGTTGTTTTCATGAAATTGACAGTTGTAACAAATATTTAGTACAGCAAAATTCAGACAAAAGTGATATATTAATTCAGCAATAGGCAAAAAAATGCAAAATTTAACCATTTTGGAAAAAAACTAGAGCCTAGAGGCTTTTAAATACAAAGTTGCAACAGGAAGACATTTCACACAGACATCTTTTTGGAAGAAAGTTAACTTTTACTTAAGGTAATATATGACGGTAGGTTGGCATTGATTAATTTACGAAACTTTGCACAAAGACATAGACGTATAGTGCAGTTAAGCAAAGTAAAGTGAGAAGATGTAAAATGTATTTGCTCTTACGCTGTTTAAACCAGACACTCCTAGCTCCACTATAATAGATACTGTTACCACTTTTGAAGATTTCAAAGTTTATGTGCAGTGTCTGTGTTTTTTTTAGGATAGTGGTCTGATGCAGATTCTTTGTACCAACTGACAGTATTTTGCACAATTTTTCAATATCTTTGAATATGACAGCCATAAGTATTTATTGTTTTTTCAGATAACTGTACTGTGGTCAGAGTGAAAAAAGCACGGAAACTGCGTTATACATGAAATAACATCACTGTTTAACTTGCTCCTGAAACCTGACACCTCTGAGCCTTCACAAATGCATCAGTGTTAGAGTGCAATCTGGCCCATCCAGTGGGCCAGATTGGACCCACTGGTGGACCAGTTCTGGCCCGTGAGCCATATGTTTAACACCCCTGCTTTTAATGCTTTTGACTTACCTCTGTATTCTGCTATAATCATGTTTGAATATTCAATTCAATTTATAATTTTTCCAAACTTCTTACACCCAACTTCACACTTTGTCATTTAATAAGTACTTGTCCCTCCCCTTGGGTGATTGTTTATGTGTCTTTTATTGTACATCATTTTTATTTTATTTCACTATACCAAGATATGTCAATCATATTATAATTAATCTACTGCATCCTCCACTTATTCAGATGCCATTAACCTTTGGCTGAAACATAAAACAGCAATTGCAGTTTGTAATTATTGATAACAAATAAAACTACTAAGAGTTTACCCTGTTAACACAGGTGAAGCGAACAGACAAAATTGGCAATAAAAATCAAATTACAAGAGTCAGTGATAACTTTGGTTTAATTGTAAGAGCATTCTTTACATCGGCTGGTGTCATATACATGATAGTTTCTGTGTCCGCTTTTCATATGTACAATACAAATAAAATATCATGATGGAAAACTTCAAAATAGTCAGTGGATGAATGGATGAAAAATATTGCGGCATCCAGTTTGAAAATAAATACGAGATCCTTTTCTTGTGACTCTCATTTTGTCAGCAGTAATGTATGAAGGCACACTAAATGAGACCATCAGGTCTACTCTGAAGCTCATGGGTACAGGCTAACAGGATAATCTGTAGAAACAAGTGAAGAGCAATAACAGAAGAAATGCAGACTCTGAAGAAAATAACATGATCTACATTTTTCATTAGAAAAGATGCTTGTAAACCAAGTAAAACTTCCAAATGCTGTAAAAAAGTTTTTCATTGTTGAACATAATAAAATATATTTTTCAGTTCATTTATAAGTTAATGCTACATTTACACTGAAAATATTCAGTCTTGTCAGCACTTGTCAGCACTTGTCAGCGAGGGTTGAGCCGCTTCGGAGCGGTGGATCTGTCCGTGTGTTGAACTGTGTTCTGGGCAGTGCTGACCTCTCCGGAGCCAGCCTCTCCTCCTGGAAACACAAGTGAGAGAATTCATTTGCGTTACTTTTCAGAACTAAGATTCACCCAGAATTTACTAAACTCCAACATTTTAAACCTGAAAAAAATGTCTTAATTCATCAAAAAATGGGAAGAAGGCAATAAGTAATGTAAGAAGACACAAATTTGCGAGAAATAAGTTGAAAATTCATAGTAAAAAAATAAAGAATGGAAAATGCCTGGGAAAAAGTGCTAAAAAAATGTCTGTAAAATAATTTTAAATGGGTAATCATGATAATTCTAGATATAGTTTTTCCTTAGCTTTTTCTTTTTTTCCCCTCAACATTTTTTCCCATCCATTCCATTTTATTTTTTTTTTAACTTTTTAAAAACAATTTCAATTTAAATCTACTTGTTTCTTGCAATTTGTTAAACATCTCTTTCCAGGTTACTCATTGCCTTTTCCCCCATGTTTTTGAAAGAAATTGTACCAGTTTGCAAAAAGTTCAAAGTTTGAAGGACTTATGAAAGATGTCTGAAAGCAGCATAAGAAAAAGCAATGTTACCCCAGATTCCAAAGGATTAATACAGCAGTATGAAAAAAATGTTATTCTAAGAAATATTACAGTTTGTTTGTTTTTTTTCTACCTTCTTGAGGGTCAGTCTTGAGCTTGCTGGCAATTTTGGCAAAGAATTTGAGGGTGAGACAAGCTCCTGTCTCCCTGTCACAAATGCCGCCTTTGCAGTTGCATGTCTTGCGGCACTCAACCCCATAGGTCCCATACAGGCAGTCTGTAAAAAAGGAAAACATTATTTTAGAATAGTCTGCTTTGTCCTGCAGAGCAAGCACGAAAAAACATAGCTCACTGGTTCTGAGATGGACCAATATTCTTTCGTGTTACAGACCTATATTCACATATAAAATAGAGATAATCAGTGATTGAGATATATATCTAAATGTTAAGTTGACTTTAAATTTACGCTAGCTGAATTTACTTAATTTTGTGAAGTTGTTGCAACTTAATAAATATAAATGAAACCACCCTGTTCTTTGTAAGTGTTAGCAACTACAGTTAACCAAGTTAGTCTGACTAAACTTGATCATAACAAAGAGGATTTTTGGAAACAATGAAGTTAGGAGATGTGTGAGTTCTTTTTTGTTAACATGTTTAAGAAAATACAAATATGATTGACCAGTTTGTAACCAGCAGAATACAGATATATAGCACGGTGAACTTGGTTTACTGAAGTTGCTAAAACTGAGAAAGATTGATTAAAGTAAACTTGTCATTCTGAAGTTGCATTAACTTCACAGAATCAAGTAAATATAACTACATTTTAAGCAAACTTAACAATTAGATATAAAGTAAACATGAATTAAGACTAATAATCATATTTTCTTGCATTTTTCAAGACAATCATATTCCTAGATTTAAAAAAAAAAATAAAATCAATATGTCAGATTTTACAGTGTACTGGGCTAACCACCAAGTTAAATGTCTAATTCTTGCTGGAAGCAAGGACACACAGGTCTTCACATGCTCCTCTGAATATATGGCAGTATCTATTCATTGTGATTAATTTCATATAAAGCCTAAAAGACTAAAATAACCTAGTGGGACTCTGCATTTGGTGCAGCAGAGCATCACATATTCAAACTGCAGCATACAGGCAGAAATAGCTCACCGAGCACATTAAAATGTTGAATGTACCTTTGCAGATCCCATATTCGTCCCCATAATCGTCCTCGTCTTTGTAGAACTCGCAGTATAATCCCGGTCCGCACTTCACCCCGTGCATCCCCGACACGGTGCGGTAACAGTGCTCCCCTCTGCCGGCTGCACAGACCTGACAACAGCCGCAGTCATCCAGGACGGTCCGTGTGCAGCGCTGCGTCCCGCCGCACCGCTCCGCGCTGCATCTGTCCGGGCAGTTCACCGCGTACTTGACATTGGCGCCCCACGCCTCAGCATCCCGCACTATGAGTGAGGACAACACTGTGATGAGGAGAAAAGACATGACTGGGTGCGGGTAGGAGAGCTCCTGGCAGGGCTGCTGTGTTTTCCTCGGGAAGAAGAGACGGAGAAGCGGAGCGCCTCTGGGAGACTTGTGCCGAGTGACCTCTGGCTCATCAGGTTGGATGGTTATCAGCGATGAACAACTTTGTTTTGTACATGGCTTTGCCCTCGTCAATTTCCTCATTCCGGTGTTGTCGTCCTTTTTGCCAGTCAGCCCCCTTTTTAGAAATCCGGCTTGGAAGTGGGATTAACTCTGGACCGCCATCCAGGAATTGAAATTCGTGTGACCTGATGTCATAAATTATCTTTGGTTTGTTTTTGTGCTAGTGACTGACGGAACCCCCCAAACCTCGTGACTGCCTGGCTCAGCTTTGAAGAATCACATTTGGTGTTTTTAGTCCCAACATCCTATGATTGAAAGTCATAGTGGCAATATTTAACACAACAGAACATTAATCCATTTTAGCTCAGTCAAACGATCTTGTTGAGTCACATGAGAATGAATGAGGCCATTTTAAATGAGGTTTTGTAAAAGATTTAAAAGTGGAAATGAAATGAGAATTAACAAGCATGAGCTTTACAGTCTCTTGGGTTGTAAAAGTAGCACAAAAAAAAAAAAAAAACAATGTAAAATCATGGGCACTTTTGAGTTTAAGCAGGGGCGTTTCTAGAATTTTAGCACATTGGGGGCTCAGCCCGGACCTCAGTAGGGTGGTTTAACTTTCCAAATTAATTTAGAATAGTAATGGGAAAAATATTCATATTTCTTAGTAACTGATCACAGAATACTTAACAACTGCTATTACATATGTATTTAAGTTAACAGTGGTGGAGCGTAACTGAGTAGGTACTTAAATAAAGTATGAACGGACTGACAGATTGTTACGCTTTTGTTTATTTTAAGCCCATTCTCATTTTTTAAAAATATATTTGTATTTGCTATTAGAAAAATTGGCTATTTAGAAAATGTTCGGGGCTGAAGCCTTGGGCACTTAGGCCTAATGATGCCACTGAGATTAAGTAAAAAGAAGTAACATAATAACAAAACATGCAAACAAATGTAACATGTGAGAGCAGTTTAAACCACTAGCCTAAAGTTTTCAAGTAGAATCTGTCTTGAACTTTTGATGATTTTTTCAAAAATATTGTAATTTAAAAAATGTCTTTTTTCAGTTAATTGATTGATGATACGGGAAAAATGTAATATTTTCATGGAATAAAGCAAATCATTGAATAACACCCACAACCAGATTATGAATTACAAATGTGACACAAATGTGTGTAGCCTAGATATTTACAGTTTATTCAGACTTTATATGAGCTATCTGACAAATATATTATGATTAGGCCATTAACATTAGTTGAATTCACCCATCACTCGTACTGGTAAACCCATAAACCCATTGCTGGTCTCTGGGCAAATGTGTGGCTTATTAACTGCAAGTAACTTAGCTATGATAGCTAACATTATTGATGGCTGATTGACAAATTGACCCGAATTAATGCAATCAGTGACATTTTGTTTTAGCAAAATATTGTTTATTTCCACATTTTCAGTTCTTGCACAAAATGACATTTTGATGTTACTGTTACCTTTTCATGTATATACTGCATGAAGTAAAGTGTAGTTACCGATACAATGTTACTGCAGTAAGTTTCCCATCCCTTCTGCTGGGGTACGACAACACCACTTGGACAAACCACATGCAGAATTGCAGTACAACGAAATATTAGAGCTGGTAATAATGATAAGCTTTATTTGTAATCATGATTACATTTGATATTGACTGCTTCAGATGGTGATATGTGGTTGCCTTTTGCAACATAGCAAATTTTTTTAATTTAGATTTTTTTCCCCGTATATTAGGAATTTGTATATTTGAATGATGGAGATATGGATCCCCATTAATATATATTGTTACCACCTCCTTGAATTCAATAAAGTTGGGGGACTCAAAAGCAGCAGAGGCAGAAATAACCTCATGTTTAGGCTCCAAAATACTGAATCCTACATTTCCCATAATGCAACATCATCAAGTTTATTTTCTCAGACCCGATAAAGTGCCCACGTCTATGACAATGGGGCCACATTGGGGATTTTTTTTTAAAACATTTTTTCAATTTAAACAAGATAGCCAACCTGTTGCATGACACCGGGGACAGTGGTTGCCAAGGAGGCTGCCTGTGCACGCGCTTGTTTTATAGTTTGCTGGCAATAGCCTGTGTTTATTTCTGTAATATACGCTAATATCCCCTTTCTCGTATGACTTTATTCTTGTAAAATTAGGACTTTTTTTCCTGTAAAATTACAGCTTTATTCTCATAATATTATAAGTTTATTCTCAGAAAATTAAGACTTTTTTTCTCATAAAACTTCAACTTCATTCTCGTAATACTACGACTTTTTTTCTCATAACATTACGACTTTATTATTGTAAGATTATGACTTTATTCTCAAAATCTAACATTCTCTTCTTTAACGTGGCCCTAATCCTCCACTGTACAAGTCAAACAGGATATTATCTACAATCTGAGTTTAAACCTCATGACAAATAAACTGTGTAAAATAAGTTGATTTCCCCTTTAATTAGCATAATTTAATGTATTTGAACCTGCATTTATTTTTATTGTAATGATTTTAATACCACCTCCCTAAAAACAAACAAACAAAACAACCTTAGATTAATATAGACATGAAATATAAGTGGGACTGTATGAGGTGGGAAAAAAAAAAAATTAAAAATAAAAATTGTTGATGATCCTCACTCCGAGACACAAGGAGGCAGTCCTCCAACACTGGCTGCCATCAACGCTTAAACCCCCCAGCAGCAGACGAAGAAGAAGAGGAAAGAGGAGAAGGTTGATATGATATTCACGTCCAAGGGAGACCTCACCGGGACGGGACAGGTAACGCAAACCATTTATCTGCGGGGCTTATAGTGAGGGTAACTTCCATGTCTAAGGTGTATTTTATTTTAGTCGCAGCCTCGTTTACATGGTAATGCGACGTTAACGAGCCGCGGGAGTGTTTTGCTGAGAGCTGTCAGCCAACAAGCGGAGGGGCTTGGTCGGTTTTGACAGCCATGGACCAGACTAGCAACTGCACTGCAGCCAGCCGTTAGCTCAGCTGTCACCGCAGATGCGATAATTATAATGTAACCGGTGCTTGTCAATGACACGGCGGAAACTGCGTTTCTAATTCACGTATTAAGCAGTTTGTGTCGGTGTAGCGAATAGCTAACGTTTAAATGTAACGTTAACACAGAGCTAACTATCGCCAGAGATGAAAAAATACCGCTACTGAACGCTGACAGGCGCTTCAAAGTAAGAGGCTAGATAGCACGGCTAGATAATGTCCTTAATTTACATTAAATATTTTGTCGGCTAATGTCATTAGCATTAATGCCCGAGTCGGTGTCTAACTTCTGACAACACGACATTGTGAGTATGCAACGGTGTGTTTTAGTTCACTGTCTTTTCCTTCAGTGTCTTCAAGATAATTCCGCTGCTTTTAGACATTATGTAGCTCTTATTGTTGTGAATAATCATATCCAGTGCTAACATTAGCTAGTTATGTTATTAGTCTCTCCATCCCATTGTCTAAATGCATATTGTGGTCAGGGTTGTCGTGGCAACCGAGCAACCCAAACGTCAGTTGGGACAGCCAACTTCCTCCAGCGTATTCTGGATGACTGTCAGGCCCCCGGATCACCTCCAGCAGGTCCTGGGTCAGCTTCAGGGGTCTTCCCCCCCATCCAGAGTCATCACAGGGCTGCAAAATAGAAAATGAGGAAAATTCAGGGCAGATATTTTGCAGGAAAAAAAATAATTTTGCCAACATGTATTCTCATTCTGAAGCTGCACAAACCCTTTTAAACCTGGAGCAACATCACGTTTCTTGTGCTGCTTTCAGACCCCTTTCACAACATTTAAACCGTTGAACCCGGAGCAATTTGGCAATTTGGTGCGATTTAAAAAAAAAAAACATATATATAATTTTTTAATAGATTATGCAGATGTATTTTTTAAGTAAAAAGTGAAGTAAAAAGAAAAAAAGCCAGACAATTTACAATTTTTAAAATTAATAATTGTTATATTTTTAACTACTTTTTGAAGTCTTATCCCCCTGCCCCTTTTTTTCTGACTAATTTTCACATAATTTTCTTGTACATTTTGCTAGTATGCTGCTAATTTTTGGGTCATTCCTTTTGTTGCTCATTATCTTCTTTACTTGTTTTTGAGAGATATCAAGCAATTTTGCTCAGGTATAAAAAATGTTCACTATTTTCTAACATTTTAAAGAAAGAAACGATTAATCAATGAATATAAGAAATAATCAACGACATTTATCAATAAGGAAATAGTTGCCGCCAAGGTTAAAATCTCATATTGTTTAATTCATCATCATAGTGCAATAAAGAGTGTGCATGTATTACTGCAGCTGATCCCACTAACCAGCCATCAGTATTGTGGCAATTTTTTGGAAAAACAAGACTCTTAAAATATACAACATTCAGATACACATTGTGTACTGGCATTTTCCTCTGCTCATGCATTGTGCTGTATGCATTTAAAGTCAGTCATGGATATTGATTATTAATGTATGAGTGGTTTAACCATTAGTCTTTAGGCCTACACATAAGCTCATTATGTTTTTATTTTCATAGCTTAATGGCAAGTTGCTGGAATATTTAGCTTAATTTGTTATCAATAACAAAGATGTGTATTGTGGTTGTGTGTGTGTTTAAATTAGGAATACTCCATACAAACTGACATTGGTGAGCTGTACAGAAAATACCTGAAAAAAAATGGGAAAAAATATTCTTAAACGTTTATGTCCAACAATTCCAGATAGTCTGTAATCAATGATGGTTGCGCCTTACATTGCTGGTGGTTGTCTGACCCAAAGAGCTCACTGCTATATCAATGCTCGCTGTTATTTTTGGCCAGAGTGGAAACCATATAGCCCCACAGGCCTCAGGCAAGGCAGGAGAGACGAGGCTCTGTGGTGGCCTGCTCACATGTTTAGCAGCCTGTAACTAGCATTACTCTCGCTCGTACTGGTTAATATTTTTTTTGCAAGTTTTAATCATAGAATGAGTCTTAACCATGAACAATCCGAAAGGAGATGTCTGCTCTACACCTCAAGAGCTGATTCCACTATATTTAACTCAAAAATGTGAGTGTTACTGAACAGGAATGACAACTTCCCTATATTGAACTCATAATAGCACCTGGTATGCAATGAAGGCATAGTTTTGCATTGATTACTTGCATTAAATCTGCTCTTTTATATAGTTCAGTTTTATGTAGAATAGGTGGTTGAATATGATTTAACATGGGAATGCCATGCAGCTGATATTCCCATGAAATCACCCTCTAAGATATGAATGCTGGTCTCTATATTATGACTGTTATGGGAACTGTCGTGTTTTAATCTGCACGTTTCAAAGCACTGTTGAAGGGCTTTTGTATGTCATCTTCTACATGGCGATGGCAGAGTGTTTCTTAGCTGTTTTTTTTTTTATTTTTCCTGTTTTTACAATTCACTTATAGCATAAATTAACATACTTCGTAGTCGTTCCTTGTAGTGACTTAATTTTGCGTTCTTTTTGTGCTTTGTCTTGTTGATTTTGTATTTTTTGTCCCATGTTGTCTGTCATAACGTTTCTGCCTGTCTTGGCCTCTTGAAAAAGAGATATTTGATCTCAAGAGTTTTTCTCTGGTTAACTAAATTAAAAGCCCAGTTGACAAAACTCATCTGATGAACTAAAAATGCAAGATGGGAAAACCAGAATCTGTATTTTTTTTCCAGGAAAGCTGTTCCTGTGAACTGTTGATTTGCTTAGAAAGCAGACAAAAACGTATAAAGACAGACTGGAGGTTAGGTGGGGTTGTATCTCAGAGTGCTAGGTAGCCAACTTGGAGATGATGGCTGTGTTGACAATATAAATGAATTGGAAAGGGAATCAGATTATTACCACTTGTGCCTAACCTGTCATAGCAGGTTTAATTCTTTGACAAGGCCATATTATATTATGAAACAAATACTTAGATCACACTCTTTTGTAATGGGTAGCACAACAGCTTGTGAGACAAAATTCTCCTCATTAGTGTGGGTGTGTTGGTTAGTTGTTATCATAGGGTGAGCTGACCTATTTCAGTGATACCCACTGGGCCTATGCCACTAGCCTGGATGTACTGTATGTTGGAAAAGTGCCAATGCTAAGGAAAAACCCGACACCTTCTCTTTGAATTTACTTGGCAGGAAAACGCATTAGAACATTGCCTTTGAGCTGCAAATATTACTTGTAGATTTATAACAGAAATAAATTTGAAAAAAAGAGCCATTTCATTATCTTAATCAAATGTGTGGGAATAGTAGGTGTGAATTTGATAAATCTGCAAATATACAGGCCTCATTAGCTCGTTTAATGATATTTCCCTCTTTGTTTTGCAGGTGTACATAGGAGTATAGATAATGCTCAGACATGGTGCCTTGTCAGACCCATGTGTTGCTGAAGTGGCAGGAGCACTTCAATAGCTCCTGGGCAGCAGAAGACAGTGTAAAAACAGCCAGGAGGCATGGAGCTGCTGCTCTCTACAATAAGCTCCTCCACAACAAGGAAGTTGTGACTCTGGCCCAACCTGTTCAAGAACTCGTCGGCCCACGCCTGCCAGACTTCGAGTGTGAGTCCAGTGCCGCGGCGGAAAAGGAAGAGTACCTGTCATCCTTGCTTCACAGCCAGAGATGGCTGGCTCACCGGATGCTGACGCAAACCTCCTACACTTTAGGCCTCCATCACAGGCTGGTAGTTCTCCAGAGGATCTACTACGCACTTCACAGCAAATACCATGACAAATTCCGCGTGCAGCTGCCCTCCCAGTCCACAGATAGTGGCACCGAATGTGGGCAACTTGAGCTGGCCTCAGAGCCCTTCCTGCCAGGGGGAGCATCCAAAGTCAAGTCGGGTACAGATGTTCTGATAGAGATGGGTGTGAGGACAGGTTTGAGTCTGCTCTTCTCGCTACTGCAGCAGAACTGGAGGTATGCAGCCTCCGTGCATCCGGAGTCGGTGCTTTGCAACGACGTGCTTGCCACAGCGTCCTCTGTGCTGTCCTCTCTGCCACCGCTGTCTCTGGCCAATGAAAATAAGATCCCGTCAGTTGGGCTTGACTGCCTGGCACAGGTGGCAGACTTCCTGAAGAAGACGTCAGTGAGCAGCGGGACTGGTGGGGCTGACCCGACTGGTCGGAGGCTTGCGCTGGAGCTGCTGCTCGGCCTGGCCATGCAGAGAGGCTCTCTAAAGTTTCTGCTGGAGTGGGTGGAGGTAGCCTTGGCTGCTTCTATGTCCACCTCTACACTGTCTTCCTCCTCCTCACTGAGCTCCCAGCACTCAGCTGGTGTGGGCTTTGATGTCATCCATCAAACGCTTCTCCAAATGAAGCAATATTCGGTACGTCTTCAAATTTGTCTTTTGTTGCCTTCCAGTCTTTTCTGGTGAATTTGGAGTAATCTTCCTTTTTTTATATTTTGTCAATATTATCATTACTGGTATGGAGCAGTCCCTCCAGGATTTCGCAGGATTTTTTTTGTGAATGTTGTGGCCTGAAACACCTGATTTTACAGCAGATTTTCTTTAAAAAAAAGAAGCAAATCAATACACTGCACGGCAGTACAATGACATGATACTTTAACCATTTAAAATAGTCAAATTAGCATTAGGTGGGGCCATAAGTGCAAGGTTGCGCAGAATTCACAGGGATTGGTCAAATTTTCGTTAATTGCTGCAATTGCAGCATTGCAAAATCCTAGAGGGACTACTATAAAGCTAGTTTCCTGCTGAAACTTAATAAATAAAGAAAATGTGTTTTACAAATGCCCTATGATTCACTAACACAGTTTGGTGTGCAAACACCATTATCAAGCAAATGCATTTTGTTTTGCAAATACAGAACATACCAATCAACATGCAAGTATATGTAACAAGGTTAGCTTTTATCTATTAAAAGAGCCCATTCCCAAATATGGATGCATTATAAAAAATGGCATGGCCTTTGGAAGTAATTCAGATGTGAAAATAACTCAGTATGTATAATTGTTCTTTGCACACTGGAAATTGTAAATGTGATTTTTCTGTTTTGCCTTGCTATGTTACTTTAGTAACAAGTGATTTCCATTAATTTATTGTGGTTAGTTAATGAATTATATGAGGTAACTTACTGTGCATGCATCTCTATGAACATACTGATAAAGCAGGGAAATTGCTCTTCACTGCCACATCCATGGCTGCTGTTCTTTTTATTTAGTCTCATTTGAAGCTTGGAGTGATGCGTTAGTGTGCAGATAAGGATTAAGATTGAGCCAGTCTTCCTGCCCTCCCTCTATATGCATATTGAGTCATGCTTTAGCAGGCTAATCAGCTTTGCAATATTTCTGGACAAATGACAACAACGGCTGGGTATTGCCAACAACCTCATGATTGATTTTACCATCCTGTACATAATTTATAACTCTGTAATAAATAAAAAAGAACTCCTAAGGTGTTACACAACATAAAACAGACTAAAGATCAGCATCTACTAGAACTGGCATCTCAAATTTTTACCTCTTTGTCTTTCTTGAGTTCACCAGAGGCATGTTACTGCTTTGGGGAAGAGAGGCTTTTCTTTTTGTGATATATGCTTCTGGTTAAGAAAGAAAGAGTGCATAAAAATTGCACCTTTCGAATGTGATAAATCAGAAAATCCAAACCAACACAATAACTAACACACAGCGAATCACAGGTTACAGTAAAAATAGACACTATTTACAATGGAAGGCTAAACATAAATCTTTTTTCCCCCAGGGTTTCCGTGGGGACTCCGTTAATACTCAGGTGCTGAAGAAGGATGCAGATGGGCTTTGTCGACTCTCCCAGGCTGCTCTCTGTCTGTTTGAGGAGGTAAGATAAATTTTTGTCACCAACAGTGTGACATACAGTATAGGCACTATTAAGATCTTTTATACTTTCCAGTTACTGATTTTATAGACCTCCCCTTTCCTCCCTTTTTGGCAGATTTGTAACCTAGCATCCTACTGCCTGTGCTCCTGCAGCACTGATGCAGCAGCTCCGGGTTCAGAGACTGACACCGTCATGGTGTATGTGTGGGGCAGCAACAGCAGCCACCAGCTAGCAGAGGGAACTCTGGAGAAAATCCTGCTGCCAAAGCTGACACAAGGCTTCAGTGATGCACAAATGGTAGGTACTACTACATGAATACTCTCAGGATAGGACTAGCATTTTCCACTTTACAGGTTTACTTACTGTTTTCAGAATTAAGGGCGGGGCAGCTGTGATGCTGGCATTATTGGCTAATTGTCCTGATGGTGAAGCTTTAGCAGCTGTCTAGAGTTAAAAAACAAAAAGGTCAACAATTTATAGGGAATCAGTTGTATATACTACCACTTTGTAGCTGTCGACAAAATGAAGGCCCAAGAGAGCAGAAATGTTTGATTCCCTGAGCTGCAGGATTTTTTCTCAAAAACTGTAGAATGAATTCAATCTATCTCCTTCCACATTTTATGCTCAGATGACACCAAACTTGCCACACTGCATCTTCAGACTGTCTTCCACAAATGAGCTATTGCATTAAAATGTGTTAGTGTAAACAGTACATTAAACACCCACTGCAAATTTATTCTAAATAAATCTCAGGTGTTCATGATAAAAAAGGACATGGTTTTGATGACATGATAGAAAGAGTGTGGTAAATGTCAAAATTGTTTCAAAAAAACACAATTTTTGACAGTATTTTGAATTCTGTCCTCTTTGTAAACTATTGCACTCAGTGTAAATAAGACCATCTTTAAACACCAGTTTTTCACTCATGAAGCAATACATTTTTGTAGAAACAAATAATAGATGCCTCTATGTTGTCTAGATGAAGAACGAAAATTCGCAGTTTTGTTTTAATAATTGAATTTTACATTATTTTGAAATCTGCCTTTACATGCAACCCTGGTGATTGCTTAAGTCATAGTGTGAAGCCAATCTATGGTCTCTCACTTGGCAGTTACCTCTCCCTTGATAACAAAGGTGATGACTTCGTGCCCTGGGTGATGCAGAAAAAGCAAAGCAATACCTACTCAGGCATTGCCTTGTGTAGGTTAGAGACAGACATTTAAGGGATTTTTTAAATTCAATTTTAAAAAAAATTAAAATGATTATTGTCTGGGTGGTTCTGTTGAGGTACCCTCATGTTTTTGCCTCCTCTTTCTTATTTTCCTCTCATACTTGAATGTCCTTATATTTCTTCACTTTGTCTTTCTTTTAGATTGAGGCAGGCCAGTATTGTACCTTCTCAGTATCTGCAGACGGTTCAGTGAAAGCATGTGGCAAAGGCAGCTACGGCCGTCTGGGCCTGGGGGATTCCAACAACCAGTCCATGCCAAAGAAACTTGTACTGGAGCCACACAGGAACATGAAGAAGGTGTCCTCTTCCAAGGGCTCTGATGGACACACTTTGGCAATCACTGTAGAAGGAGAGGTAACAAGTTAAAATTACTACTGATACATACTGTATTTCACAGCTCTGCAATTGCAATTTTTTGACAGTTGACTCTATTTTCATCCCATAGTACATTTAAGGTGACTTTTTCTCAAATATTTAAAAAATGTAGCATACAGTAAATTCTCGATCGCAACGAAACTGTCAAATCAGTCTAACAACAGCATGCCAGTCATGATTTCACTTCCACTACTGTGTCATTAAGAATTTGATGACAATTTGTAATTCTTTGTTTTCTTGAATGAACCATGAATTTTTCAAAATATCTCTTTTAGGTGTTCAGCTGGGGAGATGGTGAATATGGGAAACTGGGCCATGGCAACAGCGCAACACAGAAATACCCCAAAATCATACAAGGACCGCTGTTTGGCAAAGTAAGCCTACAGAAACACCAGCTTGTTGGGGAAAAAATGGATTGGGATTTTAGGCGTTCTAGTTTTAAGCCATGTGAATTAACATAATTTTTCATACATTGTGGTATCTCTGCCAGGTTGTTGTTTGTGTGTCTGCTGGCTACAGACACAGCGCTGCTGTGACTAATGATGGGGAGCTATATACTTGGGGAGAAGGCGACTTTGGCAGACTTGGTACGCTCCATAGTTTTCAACTTGTGCTCATTTGTCTCAACAATTTCAACGAGCCTCTCCTTTGATACATTAGCTACAATCTCTGCGGTCCTGTGTTCCTCCTCTGAGCAGGTCACAGTGACAGTCAGAGTCGGAACGTGCCCACGCTGGTGAAGGATGTCAGTGGTGTCGGGCAGGTGGCTTGCGGGAGCTCCCACACCATTGCTGTGGCGCAGGATGGACGCACTGTGTGGTCCTTTGGGGGAGGGGATAATGGTATGTTGGCAGATGACTTCTAGCTTGATTTAAGCCCATGATGCATATTACAGTTGTGTGTAATCTTGTTAGAAGGTTTTCATTTCGATAAAGATTTTTTTTTTTTTTAGAAATGCTTAAAAAACACAGACCATGTCTTTTTTACTTAAAAGACAGCACCAAAGTTGTATCTTTTGTTGTCTGTCTTAACAGAAATATTATGAGCTAGTGTGAACTAATGCTGGTGCTTGGACATGACTCACCCTTGCAGGCAAACTAGGTCACGGAGACACCAATCGCGTGTATCGGCCCAAGGTCATAGAGGCGCTGCACGGATTCATCATCAGGAAAGTGTGTGCTGGCAGCCAGTCATCTCTGGCTCTTACCTCTGCAGGACAGGTGAGATGCAGCATTTTAAGTCAAATATGGATTTCTAGTGTCAAAATTGGCTAGTGCCATGTAACAGTTTTGTCTAAAACTGATCTGCCGTTAAAAAAGCAGTGAGAATTTCAAAATGTCTCACCAATTTTTAACTAACCTTAGCTAAACTAACTCAAATCCGTCTATATATATTTTGAAGAAGCATACCAGCATCACCTTAAAGGTGTATAAGCAAGCATTGTTGGCGACTGCGCATAGTATCATTGGAGAAAGTGAAAGCCAGCGCCAGATTTACTTAGCTTGGCATTTTGCCTCACTATATTTGTTATATTGACTGTATTTTTTGGTGCTGCGTCTGCAGTTTTCATAGCTTCCTCTTGGATGCATGCTGCTTGCGGTCTGGCACCTGGTTGCTACCCTTTCATAAAGTCCTGACCTCACCTGCACACTGTGCCAGGGAACATCCCAAACACAGCAAAAATAAGAATACAATACAGGCGAATGGTAGAGTCACTGCAGATGAATATCTCTTCTAGTGGATCATATGTGACGATAAAGAGGGATTACTATAATTTGTTGTTGGTGGTGTTTTTATTGGCTGTGGTGGTGGTGGTGGGAGGGGGGCATGAGGAGACAAAAGGAAATTTATCTTTTTTTTCTTTGTAATTTAGGTGTTTGCGTGGGGCTGTGGTTCGTGTTTAGGATGTGGCTCCTCTGAGACAACCTCTCTGAGACCCAGGTTCATAGAAGACCTGAGTATCACCAAGATCATTGATATCTCATGTGGAGACAGCCACTGTCTGGCTCTGACGCATGGTAAGACACCTTCAGCAGACAATAGTCAGTGATTCAGATGATTCTGAATTTTTTAGGTTATTATTTTTATATGGTGTAAGAAATATATTATTTATAGGTTTTGGTAATGGGATATTACAATGTGCTCTGACTGCATTGTATGCTGATCATGTTTTGTCAGAGAATGAAGTGTATGCCTGGGGGAACAACACCATGGGCCAGTGTGGGCAAGGCCACACTTCAACACCAATTACCAAACCCAAGAAAGTGCTCGGTCTAGAAGGGGTGTCCATCCAGCAAATCACTGCTGGCACTTCTCACAGCCTGGCTTGGACCGCAGTTCCAACCGACAGGTAATGCCTCATCCGATCAGAAACAAATTTAAGTTTTTTTTTCATAAGTCAATGTCTGTTTTTTTGTTTGTGTTTCCTTGGTATTGTGGAAGATATGCAGAAACTCCTGTGATCTCAGCAAATATATCAGAGTGGCTTCTCAGCATTGTTTTATACTGCTGAACTGTTGTTTTCCCATCCCCTGTCGAAACTGTTTTATTAGTTCAGACATGTTTGTGCTTGAACAGCCCTTTTAAGTGGCTCTGTCTTATTGACAGGCAACTGGTGGCGTGGCACAGACCCTTTTGTGTCGACCTGGAAGAGAGTACATTCACCTATCTGCGCAACTTCTTAGAAAGTTACTGTGACGGCATTGGGGACGACACACCACCTGCCCCATTCTTATCTAAAAGGTATGAAATAAAATTAACATAGCACTACAGTCTGCTGTAGGGGATTTTATTATTTCTCTGAGACTTTATTCAGTCCTTAATCACCTGCTAAAAACTGTTCTGTGTGGCCCGATGAGCTCTGATCAGTTATAATGAGTTAGAGCTGTTTTCACCCCATTACTTCACCGCAGGAGGACACACAGACTCCCATCCCTTCACGTTCCCTCTTAACCACTTAACCAACACTCCTAATGCGCTCTTATTGTATTCCTCAGGGACCACCATCAGTTTCTCTTGCTGTGCATGAAGTTGTTGTCCATCCACTTATCTTTGGCCCATGCTGGGGGCACTGGTGCAATGGTTTTGGGGGCTCAGGGCAGGCCCCTCAGAAACCTGCTCTTTCGACTTATAGATACCAATATGCCAGAATCCATACAACAGGTAAACTAACAGTCTGTTTCATACTAGATTTGATAGACTAAGTGTGAAGTGGATTGGCAGATCCTGTATGTGCTAATTTTATTTCACTTATTGCCTGCAATAAATACTAACCATTGATATCCAGGTGTCTCTTCACATTTTGTTGACATTTCTGTATGTCCTCAGGCAGTTCTGAACACGCTGTCCATTGGTGCGTCCCTGCTGCTTCCTCCCCTGAGGGAAAGAACTGAACTGCTCCTGTCCCTCCTCCCTCAGGGCCCTCAGAGCTTGAATGTCCTCTCCAAAGGACAGGTATGTTGAGCTCTTGTGTGCCATTTTAAACATTACATTATGTTTGGTTATAATGTCAAAATGTGCATTTGTGGCTCAATACGTTATCAGCCAGAAATGTATTTTCTTGGTGTAAATGAGGGACAGTTAAATAACATATAAACTACCTTAAAAAAACAAACATTTATTCTTTCTTTGCCGCTTGGCTTCTCTCATTTGAACTTTAAACTCTGATTCAGGTAGTTGGCAATGAATGCATGGATGGATGAAGCTAGTAAACATTGTGTTTGTGGAAATCACAGCACCAAGTTGGAGCGTTGCTAGGCAATATGTGTTTGCTTGAGTGGTGTAAAAATTTGTTGCTGTAAAAAAAATGATTTCTTCTCCGCAGAGATGTTTTTGGCACATTTGAAATTAAATGATCAAAGTTATCTCTTCTTCTTTCTTCTATGTCTCTCAAAGCGTCTGCAGTTGGATATGGTTCTCAGCAGCCTTCAGGATCAGAGCCATGTAGCTTCTTTACTTGGTTACAGCAATTTTGGGGAGGTGACAGCCCTGGGACCCCCTCTGACCCCCGCTTTGTCCATGCGGCCCCCCTCCTCATCCAGCTCTGTTGAGGCCTATGACCCTCTGCACTTAGCAGAGGTGCTGCTCAGAACGCTTCTCCTTAGCATCGGCTTTTACACGGTATGAAAAAGAGGATCCTGTGATTTTGGTATTTGACTTTTGATACAGGTAGTTGTTCCTACTACACGCTTTCTGTTATTGTTTGTGTTCATGCAGGAGCGGGCATTTGGGGAATTGGAGAAAAACAGTGACAAGCAGCTATCAAGTGATAATCAGGGACAGACTGATCCTCCATGTCACTTCCACCAGCTGCTGTCTGGACTCCACAAACACTTGCTTGCCCATTGCTACATCCATTCCAGCCCAGAGGTATTCACATATATTTGAACCTAAAATGTTACCCAAAGCTCTGTAGTCATATAGTTGCTTATATGTTCACTCTTATTCGGCTATTCTGTAGGACGACAGCAGTGTAACGCTGCTTCGTGAGCATCTTTACCTGCTGCTTCCTTGTGCTGCTGAGACACTCAGGAGATCCACCAAACTGCTGAGGGAGAGTTCTCTGGATAAACAAATAATCAAGAAGCTGCACAGTAAGAATAATCGCTTTTGGCAAGTGTGTGTCAGTATAACCCAGTTATTCTGCTGTCCCACATATTTTTGTCATTATATGAGTTGTTTGTACAGAGTGCTTTTATTCACAAAACACACTTAAAATCCCTTTCTTAATGTTTTGTGTCTTTATTATTAAAGACCAGTGGAAGGACAATTTTAAACATCTAGAAAGCAATTATCTATGTATATACTGCATGTATATGGTAGGTTTCTGTATACAGAAGACAGTATCAGATATAATTAATAAGGGTGTAAAAAATCATAAGTTTCATAATGATAGAATATATAATGATTGATTATGAAACAAAATGTGTTGATACCACAAAGTCTGCCAAAATAAGATTTTGCTTTGACTCAATTTAGGGGAATGCATTCAATATGAGACAATATCAGTAAATATTCTCATTTTCTTTTTCTTGGCTGCTTTCCTTTGTTTGTCTGGCGCTAGGCCGCTAGCACTACTTGAATCTTGAGGAAGGAGGTGTGCTTGGACAGAGAGTTTGACACAGACGTGCCAAAAAAAGACTTTCACTTTGCATCAGTGATATTGGTTAATTTATCATTGAATCAATGTATTGATCCTGATTAATGTATCCCTTAAATGATCTGTCTTTGCTTAATAATACAGTGACATGTTGAGGTCCATTGGTTTTTGAGTAGTGTGGTCAATCAACAGTGAGGTGTCAGTGGATATGATGACAAGCACATGAACATGTTCTAAAACCGCGTATTGAAATGCGTGTTGTCTATCAGTATTTCTCAGTTATTATTTATCAGTCCCTCTAATCACCCTCTCTCATCTCAACCCTTGTCCCAGTGGTGTTGTACAACTCAGTGGCTGGCAGCCTGCTGTGCCAAGTAATGTACTCCTTGCTGCTGCTGCCCCTGGGCACCGTTCAACCCCTCTTGCACCATTTACTGGCCTTGTTGGAACAACTCAACGATTTTAACAGGTTGTTACCAGAGACCGGCCTCCTGGAGGTACAAGAACTGGAGATGGAGGCTCAGAAAACCTGTTCAGGTCAGTGGAAATTTGATCAGTGTTTGACCCATAGATTTTACCCTTGATAATTGTTGTTATTAGTGGTTACAGCATTGTCAAGGGTATAGTTGTTTTTTTTTTTTTAAAGATGGCATGTTTTTATTCTTAAGATTCTTCCCAAAGACAAGATAAACAATGACAAGGGATCTTCCTTCCAGATAAAAGTGAAGAAAACACATGCATTGGACAACAGCAACAGGAGGAGGAGTGCAAGTGGGTCTGGCTGTTGGATCTGGAACGGTCTGTAGCGTTGGCAGTCGGCCGGTGCCTTGGTGGTATGCTGCAAGGCCCACCGCCCTCACTTCAAGAAAAAACGTCAGAGTTCTGGCTATCAAATGTCCTCCTCAGGAACGGGCTTGAGATGGACTTTGAACAGCTGGGTAAGAGAACTCACTGCCTGCTCTTCATGCTTTCATATGTGCCAATGTTTTGGCAAATAGATACCAACTACACGCAATGTTCATCCTCAGATAATTGTCTCACCAAATGTGTCCACAATCTGTTTGGAACCACTAATAATAAAACTTAAGTGCTGGCCACTCGAAAGTGTGGCAAATGTTTTTAAAGCCAGTGGGCAAAGAGGATGATAGTAAATGAGTAAATAAACTGTACTATTCTTAACGAAGTGTGCAGTTTTCACTTGCTTACTTGTCCTATGTCTCTTGTGGTTCTGTAGACTCTAGCATGGCATGGCTGACTGAGGTGGTACTGTTGGGCAGCAGTGATGCCAGGCTGGCAGAACTGAGTCTGACTGCGGAAACCAGGACTTTACTGGAGCTGGCGCTGGGATCCTCCAGAGGACCCGCAGGTGGTCTGTGGAGGAATATGGAGGAGTATGCTCATAGCAAAGGTACGTTGTCTTACATGTTTCTTTTTTTGTGTGTGCCTATGTCTCCAAGTTCATAATGTAAATATCCATAATTGACCAAAAGTGTTGGAAAATTCATGTTTAATTCAGAAATTATAAAAATGATGCACCTGTACACATGTACTTTCTGAGATAATTGCTGCACAATTCATCTAAGATGTTTTTGAATTTTAGAATCTTAAGCTCTTCTTTGTTTTTATGACTATGTTGAAATCGGGTTGTGTTGTTTTGCTGTGAGAGCAGAATGGGAGAGTGGAGGCTCCTCAGGCGACTGTTTGCTGCAGAGTGTCTGTCGCTGCAGTCTGGCTGCTCTTCTGAAACACACTGGGCTGCAGAATGAGGCTTGTTGGCAGGACAGGTCAGTAAAAAATGTAATGTTTATTGAAAGGCCTCTTCCTGTTGTGTAAGATCGTTACTGCAATGCAGAGCAATGCTAATTATCTCCTTTATTTATCCACTTTTCTTGAGACAGATACGAGCCCTGTGAGATGCTTTTAGACGTTTATGAAACAGTTTATAAAATCAGAAGCACTTTGTTGGCCCATAAAAACTCTCCGAGGATGTCCCAGGTGCAGACTGCTGTCAAACAGGTAACCTTACTAAAATGTCATAACCAATCACCATGCAATGCAACTATTTTTGACAAAGTTAAACAATTTCAGAACAAAACAGTGATTTAGAAACAATATATAGTTTAATATTTGTTGTGTAAATATTACACTTCTATTCAGTGCAAGCAGAGTGGCAAATAAAACATTTGCATCTTTGCATTGCGTGGAGTTTAACTTTGGTGACCTTTGACTTGCAAAGTTGCAGCCTCAACCAATAGCAAAGAAGTATTTGAAGTATTGATTGATGCTTTGTTTAATCAGCCAATTCTGTATGATACTGGCCATGAAAAATACAAACACAAATGCTGGCTGGCTGACAGTGAGCTGGAGACACTGAACTGAAGTTTTTAAAGTGGTATGATTGTTTGTGCTGCTGTCACAAAGAATTTCCACATTTACCTCTGAGCCTAGCGAATTCCAGTTTCCAGAGTTACTTTGTTTGTTCCATCATCCATCATTCACAGCACTGGGGATAGTAGCTGCAAAGAATTTACATTGCCATTTTTTTGGGGGAAACAAAAGCGTTAATCTATTCCTGTTTTAATTGCGCAATGGTTGACGCACCTTCTTTGCGCTGTAAATCAAGCCTTCATTTTCCCGCACATCGCACCTGGTGGCAGACATAACTGCATCGTTAAAGTGAGGCTTATAGGGAACCAGTCTAAACGCCAATGGTGTCATTACGTTGTGACTACTATAGCCATTACCATCAAAATCAACTTTATAATGGATAATAAAGTATAAGCAAAAACATGTATATATTTTTTTCCACAATCTGTCACAGAATATGGTTGTTGGTGGGTTGTTGGTCAGACAACTGTCTGTCACATCAGAATGCCCCTAAAATACATGGTAAATCATTCAGGAATATTTCAGGAAAAGTGGACACCCCATGTACAAAGCCTGTGTCCTTGCTGCAGCAGCTGTGGGTTCAATTCCATCCCCGACCTTTTGCTGCAAGTGTCTGAAGGAGGAATTGGAGAATTTCCCTTGAGTAATATCAAACACCTGGCCAGTAGCATGACAAAGGCTGTAAAGGTTGCCTCAAGGGAAGAGAGTGGCACTGTGGGTGGAGTTACACCAAACAGTGCAATCATCACATTAGGTTCAACAGATTTCCCAGTAACCCTCGTTAGTGATCTAAAGATTTTCCCACAGTAAGTTTGTAAAGAAATGTATATTTTCGCAATTATTGCACTTTATTTTTATACTTTTTTGTTCAACAAGCATTTTTTTTATCATTTATTTTCCCAGAATAAAAATTTACTCTATTTAACTTGTTTCTTGTGTTACAGACCACTCCATCTCCCCAAAGTCCTGATACAGACAGGCAGGAGCCAGGCACCTCAGTGGAGCAGGTGGGAAAAGATCATGAGCAGCAGTCAGGAGGTCACTGCAGCCGGGAGGTGCAGGTGCCGCCAACCCCCACAGCAAACCACAACCAAGAAGAAGTGGCAGAGGAGGACACATTTGGCAACAGTCGTATGAACCTGTCAGGTTAGAAATGCACATTTCTGCCCTTTTTCTAGCTTTCTTAAAAATGTATTTCTTTTCTTTTTTTTAGTGCTTACAGGCAGACAGGCCCAGACACAATTACGCATACACACAACTCCTCATCATCATAATGATACATCTGATCCTCACACGTCTGCCCTGTCTCTGCAGAAGTCATAGAATCATTCATGGCCACCCGCGAGGCCATGCAAGTCCAGCAGAACGTGACAGTGTACGAATCCTTTGGCACCTCCACCCTCCCCAGCAGCATGGAGAGCCCAGTCAGCCCAGAGAGGGAGCTGGATCCCAAGCAGCAGTGGGAGAAGCAGAGGGACTCTGAGGAAAGCTTGTCTTTCCCTGCCGCCTGCCATCTGGTGGTGTCCCGCTGTCTCTTCCTCCTGCTCGGGGTCAGGCCTGCTTGTGTGGAACCCAGCGATAAAGAGAACAGTCAGGCGACGAGCGCTGGAGCGAGGTAGAGTTTGTGTTTGTCAGCGTCTGTTTGTTTTTGTTTTTGCAGTGCAGTTGCTGTTACTGCACTCACTATCTGCATCATCCCACTTTTAGGAAATCAACACCAGAATTGTTTATGATGACTGCTGATGGCCGAAAACAGGTGAGTCTTGCACTCTACAAAAAAGGTAGTGCCATACCTTCTTATTAGTGCTAATGTATTGTTTTTGTCTTACTTAGACTGACCAATCCAAAAATTCATTGGGATCTTCTAAGAATAAAATGGGTAGGTGCAATATGTTTACTCTAAAATAGCTGTTCAGTCAATGCATTTTTATCTTTAGGGGCACGTATAAAATAAAAAGTTTTGCATAGAATTTTGTGATAAATATGGAAACACAGAGACATAGCTGTTGCTTGTATGGCTGTAGCACAACAAGAAAGCAAATTAAGGTGTATCAATAAATGTCCAACTACTGTTTATAATACTGTGTCATCCTAACAAAGATTTAAAAAAAACTTTTTTTGTGTTATCTCATCTTATCTATTAAACCTATCTTTAATTGTAATGATATTGGACTTGTCTCTTTGGATCAGCAAAAACTGTTGAACGTCAAGTCTGAGCCTCTTATTGAAAATCTGAGCAAAGCTTGCTAACTCATTAATTTGATTGTTGTTTTTTTTGACTGCACAAAAAAATTCCATTTTTTTTTCATACAGGAATTAACACTGCATGACTAATTCTGTAATAAGTGTTGAAGGAGAATATCAGAAAACACAAAGTGCAATGCTGGCCATTATTCTTGTGGTCTGTCTGTTCCAGGCCTACCTCTGTGTTCTCTGGGCATCATGAAAGACGCCTGGGATCGTCTGCGGCAGTGTATCAGCCCGACCACCACCATGTCCCATTGTGGCAGCAACACTTTGCCTATTCTAAACCAGGTGTTCCACTTTGTCTGTGGAAGCCTGGTCCACTTGTCATCGCCAACGCTGCCGGGTGGACAGATGAATAGTCAGGTGGATCCGAAGGCCATCACTTTTGCTATATTGCAGCAGCAACAGAGGGCTGAGGTAATAAAATTAGTCTCTTTTACATGATATTGCAAACCAAATAGGTTAAATGGAAAGTTCATCCAAAATGCAAAAATACATATATTTTCTCTTAACTTTAGAGCTATTTAGATTGTTTTGGTATGAGTTGCCGTGTGTTAGAGATATTGTCTGTAGAAATGTCTGCCTTCTCTCCAGTATAATGGAACTAGATGGCACTCAGTTTGTGTTCAAAGCACCAAAAAATCAACAGCTATGTCTTTTTTCAGAAATCATGACCCGCTTACTCAAGATAATCCACAGACCTTGTTGCAAACAGTTTCCTTCAGGAACTATTTTATTTCTAGAAAACTACACCTGCCAGCTGAATCACTGTGCAGAAGGAAGTGTGCATCTACTGCTAGCTCACCTCGCACCACTGAGCTAAGTAACATTACAGCTCAGCCAATGAGTACACCATTAATGTTTACACCTCAGTACAGGCTTATTGTTTATGAGTTGATGCACACTTCACTACACTTCTGCATGGTGATATGGTTTGCAGGTGAAGCTCAGTTGAAAGAAAATAGTTCCAACATGAAACTGCTCACAACAAGGTCTTTGGATTATCTTATGCAACTGGAACATGATTTCTGGAAAGACACATTGCTGTTGAATTTTTCAAATGTATTTCCATTAAATTTAAGAGAAGGCAGACATCTCTACCACCGATATCCTCAACACTCAGCAACTCGCACCAAAACAAATCTAGACTGATAAACAGCACTACAGGTAAGAGGAAAAATATGTATTTTTGATTTTACAGTGAACTGTGCCTTTATTAACACTGCAGAGAAATTAGAACAATCTGTAACACCTGCAGCTATTTGTTCATTTAATTGTTTCATCATGCATTCTGTGAATTTATTGAAAGGTCCTCTCTTTGTTGTGATCAGTTGCGTCTGGAGGCCTTGTGTCAGATGTCATCCTTCCTGTCTAAGATGGAGGAAAAGAGCAGCGGGTTCACCGTCTCCCCTCAGTTTCCTGTGTTGTTGCAGTCCGTGCAGCTTCAGTTCCTCTCTGGATGCTTTGCTTTAGGAACACAAATCATTGGCTCTCACTCCGGAGCCAATTATGAGGCGCAGCATTACATGGTACATCTAGTAATCAAGCCATCACAATGTTGTGATGTTTATGAAAAGATGGAAAGAAAAGAATGAGCGAATGTTTTAATTCAAGTCAGATGGAGAGAGGAGAATCACTGAATATTGTATTCGTTTGATATGTTTGTTCTACGTTAACATTTTGTTGAATAAATGACTCTCCAATCCCTGTTATTTGATCCAGTTGGGTACGCATTCAGCTTCTGTGGATACGCAAAGAGAGCTACAGTCTGCAGCCCACACCTTCTACCAGCAGGTGGTGCTTGTCCTCAAACAGAAAGTCCAGTTGGAGAAAGAACATCCAGGTTTGTTCATTTTGATTTACATGTTTTGTACAATAACCTCCAACTGCAGCAGTTTATTTTTTTAGTTTGCATGCAGTTGAAACTTTGTCTCTATTTTACCCAGGTTCCTGCCAGCACCTTCTCCTCGCCACAATGTTTGCACTGAATTTCTGCTACCAACCAGTGGACCTGGTGCTGGTTATCAAATGTGGAATCCTGGAAATTCTTTCCTCGTTGACCAACAACAGCTGTGCACTGATGAACCAGGGCTGGTTTGCAGCCTCTAAATCTGGGTCCCTGCTGCTAAGTGGGGCTGTTAGACTAGCTTGTGCCCGTTTACTTCAGATATTGACTGTGGCTGCAAGGTGAGAATGAAGAGACTATTAACAGCAGCAAGAATTTGTGCATTACTTCTACATTTTTTTGTTTTGATTAATTGTTGTGTCAAATTGTCCTTTGCTCTCAGTTCCTGTGAGGATTTGCTGCCTATGGATGTATCCCAGGCTTTAATGGAAGTGATGTGTGAGCAGCTCCAAAATATCCTGTTTACTTTCCACCAGCAGCAGACAGCAGAGAGAGGAACAGCTGAGAGGACCGATCTGGACTCCAGCAGCAAGAGCGCAAATCTAATTGGTGTTGCAAATTTAACTACATTAAACATTACTTAAATATTTTTTACAAAGAGCACAATGAAATATATTCTTTTTAAAGACATATCTGTCAGTTGTAAAGCATTTTAATATCCAGTCTGTTTGTGAGCATAGTTTTCCTTCTATTTTTTGTTATTTCAGGAGTGGAAAGTAGCAAAGTGGTTGAATCTCAGCTCGCAGATTTCTTGGTGTTTCTGAGACGCGTACTGTCATTAAGAATTATGAAAAGACTTTCTACTTTTGTCAAATGGATTGATCCACTCATGGCCATTATTTCACACAAGTGCTCTTCAGGTAAGACAATTTAAAATATTGTTCATGGTTCCTAACAGTTTAATATGGTTCTCTTTAATTCTCTGTTCATCTCCACTGTCCTCTTTTCAGGATCTCCACACTTCCAAAACCTTCGTACGAAGCTTTTGGCCTTCCATGTTTTAGAAAGACTGTTACCTGCTTGTTCTGAATCTACTCAAATTCAGCAGGTATGGTGTAAAAATGTGAATGTAACATGTGGAAGAGGCTTAAGAAGACATTTATGCATTTATGAGTTTAAAATTGTGATAATGAAGATGTTATCCATTGAATTTATTTCTTTTCTCTGTTTTCTTGTAGATTGTTAAACAACTCTTTCAGCTCGTGTCTGTATATATGTGGAAGGAACCACTAGCTGACAATAACCACGAGGAGACGGCTGAAAAAGACAAGGGGGTAATACAGCAGTATTATACAGTACAATATACAATGCACTCTAAAGTAGGTTTGGGCAAAATGGAGAAAATCAAATATCACGATGTTGTTGTTTTTTTCCAAAGACCTCAGTATGAGTATTACAATGATATTGTAGGATTGACTTTTGGTGCTTTCTCAAAATATTTACACAGTGACTTATTTTTTAAGATTATTCTTTGGGCTTTTTGCCTTTATTAGATAGGACAGCTCAAGCGTGAAATGGGGAAGAGAGAGAGGATGACATACAGCAAAGGGCCGAGGCCGGAATTGAACCTGCAGCCGCTGCGGCAAGAGCATAGCCTCTGTACTTGGGGCGCCCGCTCTCCCAACTGAGCTACTGGGCGCTGCATACACAATGATATATTTGATGAATGATCTGGTAAAGGCAAATAATAAAACAGTCTGTAGTGCAGCCTTAAGACCAGGCAAAAACTATACTTATGATATTACAATATCCAAAATCCAAGATGATCGATATAATATCAATATCTTATGTGTGTTTTACTATATTAAACTACTATACAAGCAGTGGGGTTGCAACGGTATGAGAATTTCATGGAACAATAGCTGTCTCAGACAACATCATGATTTCACTGTATCTAGTATTATTATTATTATTGTCATCAGTTACAGTTACCAGAACACATTAGGGTTTGTGGTTGAATAGGTGCATTTTTGTAATTGAAACCTGAAACCATTTTTTAATGGTCTTGCCCAATTATCTGCATACACATGAGTGCTTGCTCATTATAGCCACTAATCTGCCGCCTGGAAAACGAAATTAGGAAAAAATTGATCAGACCTTGTGTGTAGGAAAAATTAGACAGCCATCCGTCTTAAGACAGTGTTTAACTTGTCCATTCTGGGCTACTGTAAAACAACATAGCAGACTCCGTGAGATCTTTCCTTACTTTGAGGTGTTTAGGAACAAATGAAAACAGAATTTTGAATATTAAATACCATTTATGCTAGTACATGCTCCTAAATCCTACACACTTGACCTTTAAATGTGTCTGCTTTTATTTAGGCATCCTGTTCTCTTGAGTTGCAGAAATCATTGCAAGTATTATTTAAACTGTATGTAAATGACTTTCTAGCCTAAGCTTTGTATTAGCTACATTAAAACACATTTCAGCTTATTCACTGTTTGTTAAAAAGTGCTTCCAGCCTGGCATAGCCCTCACAACGAGATCAAAGAAGGTGTCAGTGATGTTTTGCGACAATTGTGAATGAACGAAGACTCAATACTGCAAAATACTGTGTTTAGGAAAAAGTGAGATGCAGTCCTGGCAGTCATAAAATTGAAAACAGCAGGGCCTCTTGATTGAACAGATGGGCCTGTTCTCCATGGTGGGCGTGGAATGAGAGGTGGAGAGGACAGAGAAATAACAAGAAATTTAATTAGTGTCACATTTCAAAGAGCATCTTCATAAAATACAACCCCAAAGTATAATATGATCATTATAATTTCTAATGACTTATAATTTATTTGCAGAAGAACTCTGTCAGCCATTTAGTTTGCTGTAATTGTTTTCATGAATCTGTATCGCTTTGCTTTTTTTTTTTTTTTTTGGATTTTCAGAATTTTACATTTAGTTTCTGATTATGTTGAGCGAAGCACTTAATGTTCTTCGTATTTTACAGTTGACTGCAACATGTAGGCGTATGATGTTACTACTATTACTAATTGCATTATTATTTATACATTTATTTGGTGAACAAAGCTGCTAAAGTGTGCTTTTTTTCCCCAACTCATGTTTTGCAGAATCCTGGCAGCTATGACGAATGTATTCCCATTGGAGATTTTTCCTTTGACCCACATAAGCTAATCTGCTGTTCTTTGGAGAGTGGGAACATCCTCTCCCATGGCTCAGGAGGGAAAGGTTATGGCCTGGCAACTACAGCCATCACATCTGGCTGTTTCATTTGGAAGGTAAGGCCTGGATCTACCTAACGGAAAAAGAAAGACACTTACAATGATCTTTCTTTATTGGTTTTTATCCAGCTTTTGCCACAGAAATGTGCTGAGATGTGTTGTTTAACACACTGACCAAAACATCTCTCCCTAGTTCTTCATTACCAAAGAGAACCGAGGCAATGAGGGCACATGTATCGGCGTTTCACGCTGGCCGGTCAGAGATCACAACCACCACACGACCACTGACATGTGGCTGTATCGTGCCTATAGTGGCAACCTGTACCATGGAGGGGAACTGGTCCGCACACTTCCCTCCTTCACCCAGGGTGACACCATCACCTGCATCCTGGACATGGAGGCTCACACCATATCATTTGCTAAGAATGACAAGGTCTGACCAGATACTCACTCTCAGTATTCAGGGGTTTTACTTTTATTCACTGTTGTGTTTTTTCTGCAATCTTTACGTGTTTGTGTTTTTCTGCCTCAGGAACCAAAGTTGGCATTTGAAAGTGTGGTTGCCTCCGAACTGTACCCCTGTGTGTTGTTCTACAGCAGTAATCCTGGAGAGAAGGTACTTAATAATGTATAGGCACTTAGTTCCCATCCTTGAATCTTGTGTAGGCATCAGTGTGTTTTTGCCACATACATTTTAGTTGTTGAGTTTAGAAAAATAAATACAATTAGAAGTTAAAGACAGGGATAACAGAGAGCTAGCTACCCATAAAGTGAAGTGAAGGCAGAGTGGATGTGAGGAAGTGTTCCTTTAAAGCCTCATATACACTGTGATTTTTGGCTGTCTCAGAAAAAAAATAACCATTGTGACATCAGTATCTGTGGTCATGGCTCTAAAACAGTGGTCCAATGTTGCACAGGGAGAGAGGTTCAAGGATTGCCGTCGATCAAAGACAGCCTGGATTAAAATTCGGACAGTGTCAGAAATTTGGGATGACCATCGCACTGTGTGACTGCTGTTACGAGCTTCTTCTACTCACCAACCAATAGAAATGCAGCATGAAATGATGCACTGATTAGCATGACACTGCTAAATGCTAATAGATGCTAATACTTACTGTAAGCTCTCCTTGCAAAATTAGCATGCCAAATTGGCCTCTTTTCCCCAGCCACGACAGCATCCACATTTTCCTCCTCCTCTGACTTTTTGAGACACCTAAATACCCATTTAGCAGGGGCGTGATTTGTTTGTTTACATTTTGCTCTTACCACTACAGCTGCGTAGATGGATGTCACAAGCTGACAAAGTTTTGTTATTGTATGTTGACATTGATGGACGTGGGTGGTAGCCTGTGATTCAGTAGGTGATGCCATCATACAGTCTGCATACAGTACATCAAACTTGATGTCGCACGCAAGTTTATTAATGTCCATGTCACACAGTGTAGCTTGCACTAAACTTTTAGGACTGCAAAAATCTCACAATCTGCAGGAGGCTAAACAATAGCCATACATTTTGGCTTTTTCCAGGAGATTATCTAAAATTTGTATTTCAAGAACATTTAATAGCGCAATTAATTGTGCGTCTGTATTTTTTCCAGGTGGCGTTGCGTGACCTCCAGATGCGAGGCATGCCCAGTAATCTTCTTCCCGGGGAGCCTCTCTGCAGCCCTCGGACCACAGTGCTGCTGGAGTCCACAGTGCACCTCCTCCGAAGGCTCCATCAGTGTGACCAGTGGGCCTCACACATCAACCAGTACATCCACGCGCACTTGGAGCTTATTGGTCCCCTGCTGAGAGAGGATGACTTAGGAAGCTTCATTCCAGGTCAGACACAGTTTCAGCAGTGCTCACTTACAGTATCGACAAGTTTAGCTTTATCTTATTTTAAAAAATCATTAATTTATATAAAAAAAAAAAATTAAAAAAAAACAACTTTGCTAGCACAGGAAATGTTTAATTTAATGTGTTAATAGATAAGTTATGTCACTCATTAGTTTCTAAATGTTGTTTATATTACACAGAGCAACCTTAACCATGTACCTTTGCATTAGGAAGTTTTTTTGTTTTTTTTTAAAATTGGCAATTAATGCCTTTATTAAATAATGAAAGTGAGGGAGAAAGTTTTAAAAGAGAGCGTCCGATTCAAACCACAGAAGTAAGTTGCAGCTCAGGGTCCACGTCTTAACTCCTAAGAGCTTTGTTCTGAATTTGCACCCTTGTTGTGCAGATGTACTTGTCCTGGGAGAGAGCAGCTACTTGATCTGCGAAGGAATCAGTTCTCTGATACTGCTGAAGAGTTTTTAGCACATATGGCATTTTGCACCTTGGGTTACCTTGTTGTGCAGCCGCCCTCATTGTTTACCTAAATCTCTGATACTCTTTTGTTTAATTGGGATTACCATATAACCCTACCAAACTGATATTTATATGTATTATAACAGATACACTGATGCACAGTAACTACCTGCAAGAGCATTCCCCCATAAAGCAAAGTATTTTTAAAAGTGGCTGCTGCTGCTACTTCTCACGGCTATGATGTCAGGCAGGTGCTTTGGTGAACACTGGCAGAATTGCAAGCTAGCTGGTAGCTGCGTACTGACAACAGAAATCACTGAATCACTGCTGCTTTCTCCTCATTAAAATGACTGTAGGCGACGGTGTGAAAGCCCCATTAATCGTACATCAGCCTTCCCATGGCTTAAATGAACATCGTAGTCAGTCAGAGCTGTGCAATACTACCCCTTTAAGATTTTGACAGGCCTCTCCATCACATTACATACAGTACCCTCCCTGAGGTATGCAGTTTAATTTTCTCTTTAACCAGTGTGGGTCTCTCATTATCATTCAATTATGTGAAACTAAAATGAAGTTAGCAAACCCTGTCGATCACAATCTGGCTACAGTGGACCAAGGAATGAATGTCAGGTGTAAAGAACAGCTGGATGAAAACCAGCTGCATTTCTTTTGGCTTGAACATCCGTCACTGACTGTTAGAAGGCATCTAGTATTTGAAAATCAATATTAAAGGCAATGGATGAAGTTCATGAAATGTACAATCCTTACAAAGCAGATTTTATTTATTGCTGTTACTTATCACTCATTTTTTCATCTTACTTTCTTACATTTTTCTCCAGGCCTCAGTCCCACACACTTTGAGAAGGAAGAGAGCGAAAGAGACCGAGACGTTGCTGGTGATGACACGGGGGATGTGTTGCCTCATCGTCGATACCTGTCAGACGCCAAGCTGGCTGCTCTTTGCACTGAAGTGTGGCCGGTCTTGGCCCTGATCGGAGGAGTGGACAGTGGTCTCAGGGCTGGAGGTCTGTGCCTGCACAAGCCCAGCGGGCGCAGAGCCATACTGCTGGGAGTCCTGAAAGAAGGAAGCTCCCTGGCCAAGCTCCAGTGGGAGGAGGCAGACCTCTCTGTCAGGTATTACAAATATATATTCCTATGCCCACATATTTATGAGATAATATGTCTTTGCATATGTTTCTTAAATGATGATTCTCATTAACTTTCATTAAAAAAAATCTTATATTTTTCCTGTCTTGGTCCTTTCAGCATGTTTATTACTCTGTATAATTCTTTTCTGTTAGTGTTTATTTTTCCTCTTCTGTAATCTGTCTAACATCTTACTTTATTTTCATCATTTACCCCCCTGATCTTACTTTCTTCTTGCTTCCTCCTTCTCATTCTTAAATCCATTAACCCCTGTTGAATCCGTCCTGGTGTCACTCCATGCTGTATCTGTGGGTTCTTCCCATCCTTCCCAATAACTAAGCTCCATGAATTCTTGGTCACCCAGCGACACGCCCATCATCTCGTTGGAGCCCTGTGACATATCCTGCTGCGATGTCACCCCACTCGGAGGCCTCAAACCGACGGTGTTGTTAGATCTGATTTATTTGATGGGGCTGCTGGAGGAACAGGGGTGGCTGGGGGCTCATCCAGCCTCCAATCCCAAAAGGAAATATTCAGAGGAGAACACGAAAGAGAGTGAGATCAGTTTCAGCGTGGAAACAGACCCCTTCCCATCGCCGTCCTCGACCAAAGATGCCACAAAGATCGGTGACCATCAGGAGTTGACTTGTCTACCCCAAACACCACAAACGTCCACAGTGGATGCCTTTGCACATGAACTGAGAGCAGTTAGAGTCTCCTACCTTCTCATTGGAGCTTTGAAATCCCTGACTGTAATTTTTAGTTGTGAGAAGCTATCAGATTTGCTCCTAGTGCCTAAACATGACCCCCAAAGCTCCTCACTGAGCCCCCTTTCCAGCCCAAACCCTGAGCAGGCCAAGGCCAGCAGCAAACAGTGGGACGAGAGTGCTGAGCTGAGATCGGTGCTGCAGTATGTGGTGCAGAGCATGGTGAAGTGGGCAGTCAGGCCTTGCCCCATCAAACAGAGCGTGTCTCTGGTGGACCTGGAGAGGGCACAGGTCATGATCTACAAAGGAGCCCTGAGCAGACTGCAGGAGGACAAAGAACATAAAGGTTTGTAGATTTATGGATGGGATTGAAGATACTTCAGTTGTTATTTTAGCTTGTTATACTGTTTTGCAGACCTACTGACTTAAAACTTGGACTTGTACTTTGACCTGTCATTTGACATGAAGGCCTTATCCATAGCCTATCCATATACCATGAATATTTAATTACTTGGCCTTTGCAGTGAAAGGACTTGGTTTGTCGGGGTGGCAACCAACAATTAGTAAGTTTCATAAGTTGCAGGAGAGAACCATGAAGAACTACCGTTACATTACTGAGTGCCCACAAAAAAATAAATTGCAGTATGCGAAATTTGCGGTTTGACAATGACCAACTGAGACACAAATACTTTCAACTTTGTTCGGCATTAAAGGTTGAACAAAGAATGGTAAGTCAAGGCTAATATTAACATAGTTAGCAAGCTAATACTTAGCCAATGACTTCAGCTTTCTTTTTTTTCTCAAAAGATATTCATTGTATAATACTGTTAAGCGATAAAAGCATCAAATTCTCACATCAGAGAAGTCTGATCTGTCCATCAACTAATCATTGAAGCTCTAATTGGTGTGTGAATTATTAACACCACTGTGCACTGGAAAATGTTGAAATGCTATGACTTGTTATTATTCCACTTTCAGACCTGACAGCCTAGCATCACTTAGACTTTCACTTAGACTTGTCCTCAAGAACCAGGGCGTTGGACTCAGGGTCAGAATTAAATATATGCTATAATAATAAGTACTGTCTGTGCCCTAAGTAACTGTCCTCTCCACCCTGATCTCCCAGAATCTGGCCACCACTCGTCCTCTCAGCCCATTTCCAAGTCCTCCAGCTCTGTGTCCTTATACAGCGCGGGTTCAGAGGGCACTGCCATCTTTGGCCAATCAAACATAGCGTCTGCCTCATCCTCTAATACTGATTTGGCATCTTCTCTGCCTACAAGCCTGCAGGCAGATGGCCTTGAGAACTTCAACCCTTTTTTCCCCATCAGCCTCCTCCAGTGAGTACAGAATGGGTTAATTGTCAACTACTGTCTTTTGATTTAACTGTAATTCATACTAAATGCTTAGTCCTATGTATTCTCAGAAACATGTTGATGAACACAAGCACAATGACTAGAGTTATCTTCAGTTTCCTATTTTGTTACTGATTACTACAGACCTGTATCTCTTGGCAGCAGCAGTTTTTCTGAAGTCCAGGGAATGGGTGAGTTAGGACGTATACGAGGAAAGAGAGCTACGATCCTGCCTACTCTGTCTTTAACCTCAGCTGCAGCTCTGCCTGCTTCTTTTTCTAACCCAGCTGACCATGGTGTCAGTGTTTTTTTCCTGCTTTCAAGAAGCAAACGGACAGCATCAGCGCAATACAATCAAACCATAGACTGTATATAAAGATGGATAACACGTTTTACACTTCCTTCCTCTTTACAAAAATGAAGCCAAAATATACAGAAAGTGGCCACTGCCATCTTGCTCTTGTGACGTTATTTGTCTGTGCCATTGATTGCAAGCACACCAATCAGCACACACAGCTGTCAATCATGATGTCACACCCCCTTTTTATAGCATAAGATAACTAGGTAGGACCAAACTACTTAGAAAAATGAACACTTTAACATACATCAGTGTGATGATAACTATCTCAACTGAAAGCAGCCATTTGTAGAAAAAAAATTATTGTATGTATTTTTGTATAGTATTATTCTAAGCTCAGTGTTCTGAACTTTTGTTTTGATTTTAAAAGCCTAACCAGGGACAGTGGTTGCACATTAGCATTGGCTATGAACCTGAATGCATCACATCTTCTTTTGTATTTTATATATGGGTTAGGGTTAGGGTTAGCAATGTTTTATGCATTTGTCCTTGTCAAATAAACAAATAAAGAAAACGTACATTTTTTAGTTTAGCCTATATCCGCTAACATTGTGTAGGTAGGGGTCATGAGCTTGTGCAGCCAGCCACCAGGGGGTGATAGAGATGTCTTGGCTTCACTTTTGGGGAGTTGACATGTAGTCCATCTTTATTATACAGTCTATGAATCAAAGAGAAAGTAAAATCAAAGCCCTCTAGCGAGGAGGGATTTGACTAGAACAGTACGGAGATCTTTGCCAAAGACTCTCACAGTATAAATGACATGTTGTTCCACCTTCTCAGAGTGGAAGTTGATACCACATGAACAAATACTGGGCTTGAGCATAATTTTTAGATTCAAGTAATTGACATATAAGCACACATAGATGATTGCTTCCTGATTTTTAGGCTTCTCCAAGCGTAAAATCAAAGCTCACCTTATTCCTTCAGATATGTTACATTTCAAATGTTTACTTAGGACTGAACATCGGCAGTGTGGCACCACTTGCACAGCATTATTACTGTAAATACTGTATCTCACTCCCTCCAGGCACATGGTCTTAACTCGGTTCCCTACGCTTACCGGCCTGGTTAGCGCTCCCCCCGTGCTGCACCCTTGCTTCAGCCTGGCCAGCTCTGCTTCTTGTGATGCCTTCACAGAGCAGCAGACTAGCTTCATGGAACCAGGTCCCTGCAGCACGCAGGCCAGGAGCAGCCTGGGTAAGAACAAGCGCAGAGAAGTTAACAGGAAAAAAGCTGCCAGATGTCAGTACATAGACAAAAAAGTATAAAAATGTCTCTCCTTATTTAAAATAAATGACAGACTGTGTTAAAGAGAATAGCTCTGCTAATTATTGCAGTCATGCAGGTCAGTTCATTCTTAAACAAACCTTTTCCCCATGCTGGCTTCATAATCAAACGCTACTAATATAATCTGAAAATGAGTAAAAGACATAGATGAATGATTACTGAGTGGGAACTGTCTGTCTCTTGCATGGTCTTGTATGTGAAGCTACGTATTTGTCTCAAAACAGCATGTGTTTTGCTTTGCTTTCCGACAGATATGATCGTTAAATCAGATGTATGCATGACACAGTTTGTGCACTCACATGCTTGAATGGCACCATTTTTTTCATCATCAATTATGTTGGTGTTATTTTTGAACAGTCCTGGAAGTGCATTAGACCAAAGGTCATTACTTTGACTTAAATATCTCAGGGTTCTTTAAGATTAGCAGGGTACTTGATTGGTAGGTTCAGTCGTTGATTGTGGATATCAAGCTAAATTTAATGGGTCTGACACAAATAAATAAAGCAGAACAGAAACAAAGGGGGAGGGAGAAAATTAAACAAAATGTGAAAGTCATTTATTATTCTTACAAATTTGACCACATTCTACAAATATGAACATTTCAAAATGGAGCTGTGGGCTTGTTTTTTGTTTTCTGTTTTTTGTGTACTTTTCCTTTTCTCCTCAACCACCAGAACGGACACAAATGTTTGTCACCAGTCGGTTGCTAGAAATGGGATTCTCTGTGAGACATATCTACTGGGCCATGGAGGCTGCAGGTACTGCTTTGTGAAGTGTGTCTGATATCACTCAGTCGTTTGCTTCATGTGCTTTCTATTTTAAACATCTGTCCCTCACTGTGTGCTGCAGCCTTTTGTAATATTTTGAATACAGAGAATTATAGTTTTGTATTTCTTAGATATAAGAAAGTATTCGTTAAAAAATTGCTTACGGTGGAAATCAACTGGGGCGTCACAGTTGTATAACATAGCATATTTTAATGCAAAAATAACAGGCACCAACATGTACCAGTACACAAATATATGCCATATATTTGATGCATATTATTGATGAGTAGGGTGTTAAAACATCACATTTTCTTTTTGCTGTTTTTCTGCCTCAAAACAGTCTGTACCTCAGAGACTGTTCCTTCTGGAGCAAATTAATTTTTGGGATAGTTTTCAGATTTATCACTTCTCATGGGGAAAATGCAGGAAAAAAAATGATCCAAGCCTCTGAACATTTTGGCTCGAAGTCCCAAAACAGGGCATTTTGAATTTTATGCAAAGCCAGTTTTCACTAAAATGTTGCACACAGAATATGTCGACCCCTAAGACTACAATATCTCTTCATGATAAAGGTGATTAAATACTGATCCTTTGCTCACGCATGGCACAGATCAATATGTGTAATAACAAGTTAACAAGGGATCCTAGGAGTACACAGTGCACCAATATACACTGGTTTTCAACATCACTTCAAATCACAAACTCTTCACATTGTTTAAATATTAGGCCTTCACTCGCTTACTTTTTCTCAAATTCACACACTAACCCTCATCGCACACTCAGAGCAGATGTGTCGGTCTGACCTCAGACAGAACACAGCAGCATGATCATCTGGTGATGATGTCCAACACAAATTTGCACTCTATGATCCGTCTTTTCTTTTTGAACTCTGACAGTTCAACTTCCCTGTGGTCCCTCCCAGATGTAGCAGGTGACTTGGACTCTCAAACCATCGAGGTGTTGGCCAGCTGGATGCTTGAGCACCCCCTGACAGAGGAGCAGCAGGCAGCTGAGTCTGCAAGACCGGAGGGTGCTCCTGACACTCCGTCGCCAGATGGGCCAGAGACAGTGCAATGTCCCGAGCGGCCCACCAGTCAACCCAGTGAAAGGTCAGGGATCTGAGGAACTCACTGACTGTTTTTAATCTGGTGCTCGCATTATGGTAATCATTGTTACAAATGCAGCCAATAGAATGATGGTGTCTGTTATTTTGTTTACAGTCTCTTGCCGGGACTCGACTGGATCGAGAGGGAGAACTTCTTGGATGTCCACCTCACAAGGAACAGACCTCCTCCTGCACGGCGGCGACGCTCAGGCCCGAGTCAGAGGACCTCTTTCCGAAGGGCAGGTCAGAGTCACAGCATTGAACCAGTAATAGAATGTACTCATTGTAAAAAAAATATTCATTAAAATAAGAAAAGTGCACTAACTAGAGTACAGGTCTGCCCGATTTTATCGCAGCCACTTTAGGCTATTCTTGTAATTTCAACAGACGTGCAGCAGTGCGTTTCAAAAGCCAATAAAATTCACACCATGTCAATTTTTGATGGAGCCACAGTGCATTAACAGGCACTGTGTGTCATACAGAAATAATATAATTTTGAGGAGCAATGTTAATTTAATGAGAAAAACTCAGCCACAAATCTTTCATCCATGTTATGGAACACTAGATTTTTAATAGCATTTCTTTTTTGTCTGTTGGCAACAAAATTGGAAACAACAACAACAACAACAACACAAGTACACGAGTAAAACAGACCAAAAAAAACATTTAAATATGTAGTCTGCTTACTTACTCATGGTAGAAACACAAATTTTGAAGAAAAATGACCAACGATCAACAAAATCTGCAAGTCTGTAAATTGGGCAAAGACAAAACCTTTCAATAGATGTCAGTTTTTGAGCAAAAGGTCAAATTGAGGCCTGCAATAGATGAGGCATGGCTTGTTTTTAGCCGAGTTGATTTCTAGAAAATGTGTGGCTCCTTTCTGGCTGGTTAAGATTAGTGAAGAGTCAGCATTAAATGACGGTATTAAAGATGTTATTCAACAATTGTGAATCACCACAATGGTGAGAGGTATTTGAGCATGTACTCATATGCACATCAAATATAAAGGTATTGGTCAAGTAGTTTTAGAGATTATCTGTGGACAGATGGATACACATACTCATACACACACTCATGCATCTACACAAACATCACATGATCCCCTCCAGATAGAGATAACAAATGTCTACATGCTGGTTTGGAGCTGTCATTACTTGATTATTGTGATTAGTCTGTGCTATGACTCACAATTAAAGCCATGCTATACATTTTACTGTTCATTTTCATTTGAAGCAAACACCATCTTTTCAGACTTGCCGTCACCCAACCCCCTCCCGCAGCTGTACCAACAGCACAGCTTGGTCAGTGATTGGCCAGAGCAGGTGGAGTTTCATCCCTACTCTGCTGAGGAGGAGTCCGAGTTGGGCTACATGGATGACCCATACCATGAAGAAAGTTATGAGGACCTGCTCACCCCTTCATTCTTCAGCTTGGAGAGAGACACACTCCAGATAGTGGAGGTGACGCACACACTGTCATCACCAAAGCTGCATGACATAAAACAAAAATATAACTTGTGATAACTTTGAATATGCAAGGCATGATTCAAAATACAAAACACTGTCCACTGTGTTGCTTGTGGACTTTTTCTTTTTGTTTCATGGTTTGCTTAAAACATAACTGTAAAAAAAACCATCTGTTCTCTCATTGTCCTTATTAGCAGAAATATCGTGAACCATCTTATTTTTTTTGTTTTAGGTTGGAGAAGAACACAGTCAGATGGTGAAGTGTGAACTGTGCAACACCCTCACTCTGCAATTTAACAATCACATAAAGCGGCGTCATCCAGGTTGTGGTCAGAGTGCTGCACGTAAGGGTTATGACAGCACCGGGGCCTATGTGGATGTCTGGTTCAAAGGGGAATGTGGCTCCAACTTCCCCTTCTACCTCCTCTGTAGCTCCTGCAGGGAAAAGTATCTGGCTGCAAACCTGAATGACCCAACTTCTAAATATGAGAGGTAGAGTAGATTATACCACAAATGATGGTTGATGCAATGCAACACACATACTGTAGGAACCAAAAATGCTGCCTCTGGACTGTCTTCTGTTCTCATACTATTATAAAGACTTGGTTGGTTAAAGTAAACTGGTTGTGTAGCCTGGATCTTATCTTTGTTGTCTTCCTTTTGCTTCAGGATTAAAGGCCTGACGTCTGATTTGATCGGTCAGTTAGACAGCACTTCTGATGGTAGGGAAGGTCATTTTTACAACACAATTATTTTATCTTTAAAATGATTTTACTGTGAATTTCATAGTGTGATTGGTGCGTCTGTTTGCTCAGATGATTGGGAAATGAGCCATCAAGATGAGTGTGATACAGACAAGCTGACAGGACTGGAGGACTTTGGACTTTTGCTGAGACCATTGGGGCTGACTGAAAAGAAGCTGGTGCCTGACCCCATTGCCTTCACTGAGCCAGATCCCCTGGGCTCCCTGGTTTACAGCTCAGTGGACCCTACTAGAGCAGTAACTCCCAAAGGTATTATGTGTTTTTTTAGGTGTGTGTTTTGCTTTATGTTATTGTTTTGCCTAATTTCAGTATAGGAATACCTGTCATTAGCTGAATGCGTTCAAAAGTAGAGGAATTCAGAAGTACCTCAACATTTATTTTTATCTTTCGTTTTTGTAGTTAAAGACCCCACTTGTTTTTCTTGCAAGCCTCTTGTAAATGAAGAATCCAAAAATTCAGCCGAACTGAAAAAAAAAAAAACAGTCCCAACAAACCTGTATGGGAAACATCCTGTTATATATCAGCCTATATCCCATTGACATGATAATGCAACTCTACAAGTGACCAAGTTACGTGCCTGTTCATATTGAAAATGGGGGTTAATTAGTTGGTAATGATTGTTTTTTAAAGAGTGGAAATGGTCATGTAGCAAAAATTCGTTATCATTAATATAGTTCTTGATGAGACAAAGCACACCTTGGAATCAATCTACATTACCTCTACATGATTTTCCAGTCACTTTTTCTGCAAGTCTACCCTGACTCAAGGACAGTGTGATACCAAATAAACCACCAACAGCCACAATTAAAATTCTGTTATCCGCACACCTGTAAATATGAATCCCAGGCCATATATGCAGCATTACATTGCAATTACTTGGTAGCTAATCTTTCTCTTGTTCATGTCGCAGTGAATGTTTTTGTATGTCTCTGATTAAGGATTTAGCCCACTTGTTGTAACACACACACACCCACATTCCCTCTGTGCTTCTTGGCAGCAAAAGAGTACAACCACAGTCAAACTTACTGCAGCAGAGTGACTCATCACTCATTTATCATAGCTGGGCATTTGAAGCACACATAATGTACTCCCAGATGTCCCATTTGATCCAGTTTTTTGACGTTTTTGCATGCCCACACAACGTGGTGTGTAAAAATGTGAGTTTGGTAAGATGTATCAGGGATTTGTCCGAGGATTTACCATAATGTCAGCCTTTTGTTCTGTGTTTTTGTGTTATCCAGGTAATGCCCTTGTTGAGCAGAAGACCTCTCTGAGTCTTGGGCAGCAGGCCGTGTCACTGAGGGACTCTCATGATAGACTAAAAGCTTTGAGAAGAGTCACCTCCACCGCCCAGATTCTGCTAGCTTACAGCATGGTGATGAGAGCACTGTCTCAGACTGCCTCCAGGTACTTCTGTCCAGAATACATAGTTTTATTGATTCATTTTTTGTCATCAGTTAAATGTGGTTTTAAAACTTATCTTTTATCTTCATCTCCAGTGCAACAGTGTGTAGTCACTCCAGTGGACTGGAGTCCTTGGGTCTGGCAGATATCCGTATCCTGGTTCGTTTAATGACTCTAGCAGCAGGGGGCAGGGCTCACACCTGTGTGGACGGGCATTCAGGTGTGAAGGGGCTGTCGACAGAGCGCACCAACTCCACCTGCCTCAGCTTCCTTACCTCAGCCATCGGCAGTGTGGTGTCCCACAGCCCAACTGCTTACAGGCAGCTAGTAGAGATATGCACCCAGGTCAGTTTTAATCAGTTAATCCACTCATTCTGAATACTGTATAGGCTAATTACTAATGTGCTGAGATATGATCTAAAATCTGCATCACAATAACTGTATTACTTAATCACTTCTATCATAAAGTGTCACATTTGATAACAATAGATTAACATGTTTTTGAATGTACCAGTAAATTACACTTCCTTTTTGTGCTGCCTACTTTTATGGACTAATTTTGTAGGCAAATTTTAGGTTAAAAAACTGATGCTTTTGATAGTTTGATAGTCACTGCAACCCAGAAGAGGGGAAAGAGGGGAGCAAATTGTTTTGATTTCTTTTGAAAAAAATGGAAAAACTGAGCAATGAACTACTTGGCAAGAAATATCCTGCAAATTGCAAGAAATTAGTAGATTAAGAAACATTTAAAAATCAGCTGGGGAAAAGTAGCCAGAAAACTATATTTAGGATTATCCTAATTAAATATTGAAAATTATGTCCTTGTTTGTTTTTGGTTTATTTTGCCTTCCTCTTTTTTTCTTTCTTTCCTTCTTTTTCTTTTTTTTAAAAGTAATTTCAGGTAATTTTCTTGCACTTTTTGCAATTGTTTTGCAAATTTTTGGATAGTTTCTTCTCAAGTTACTCATTGCCTCCTTCCCATGTTTGTGAATGAAATCAAGCCAACTTGCTAATATTTTGAAGGGTTAAAACAACAAAAATAAACATTGTATATATTGTTGCCATGGCAAAAGGTATAATTATATTAATTTCATGATAAAAACCTCCTCTCCTGAAAACCGTATGAGCCATTTCTTGTTTGTTTCTTTTTTCTTTTTTTTTCCACAACCATTACCAAAAAAACAAACTGTGATGGCCATGCACATGACATTAGAAATGTACTAAACTAGGAATTAAATTACAGACATGTTTCTATATGTTAGCATTTTTGGTGGGCCTATTCTAAAAGTACAATGAGAGTAATTTAGGTCAGTAAAAGACTCTTAAGTAGTTAATAAATTTGGTTTCTTGTTCAGCCCTACTAATTACAAATGATGAAATTCTGATCCATTAATTAAACATATCATTATCTCGGATTTGAGGGATTATTGGAATGTGAACAAATGTAAGTGCCAGCAAATGGGTGAAAATTCTAAAATATCTTTTTACTATTGCTGCCTGTAGGACCTGATGGCAGCAGCTACAGGGGTAAACATCGGGGCCATCAGTGACCCGCAGCAGAGAGGATGTCTGAGCTCCAGTCTGACAGCACAGGGAGCCCAGCAACAGAGAGACTACATTGAGCAGACGCCTCCTACATTCCTGGTCACACAAAATCTGGTGTCCCTGCTCACTGAGAAGGGCGTTCACTGCCTCAGCACAGATAAGGCAGAGCACGAGGCCAACGGTGAGAGGAAGTAGTATACTGAAATAGTTGTGTTGTTATGTGTAATTACTTATTGTAGTGTTTAATGTAATTTTTCTCTATATATGTGACCTAGATACAAACCAAGGGGTGTCTTCCTCGTCCTTGCCTCCTTCTCCTTTACCCCACCTGAGTGCCAGAGTGGGCCCTCTGGAGCTCGCTAATGCATTGGCAGCGTGTGTCCTGTCCGCCAGGCTGACCAGTAGACACCGCCAGTGGGCAGCACAGCAGCTGGTGCAGGCTTTAGCTGCCACAGGAAGGGACAGTCCTCATCGGCCCCAAACATACAGCGACCTGGCTGGAGACCTGCGCAAATGTCCTCTCAAGAGGCTAGAAGGACATTACAACAAGGTGAGGGGCTTACAATGTAATCTGCATTATAACCTTCTTTTTAAAACAGGATATGTATTGGTTTTTTATGCTTTTTGATGTAACTTTATAGCCCAAAAAGCATTTCCTGTGTTCTCACTACTGGATGAGATGTTTTTTAGTTTGTTTTTCATGAGGTCAGCTCAAACATTCTCTGAAAAACAGACAAGTGCGAATATTGAAGTCTCCTTGGATCTGTGGAGAATTCAGGCATTTCATGACCCATCATGACAGGTGAAGTTAAAAAAAAAAAATGGTTTCACTTATTTCTTTTCTGTTCAGGTGTCCAGCTGTTCCTGGAACAGTGACCAGAGTTTGTTGGCTACATGCTCTCAGGACAAAGTGGTGCAACTGTGGAGCATCAGCCAGAACACAGTGGAGTTACAGACCACCTTCTCCTGCATTGCCAGGTTTTGTCTGCTTGTTTCAGTCAGATTTGTACTGCGCAGTGCTAATTTTGAAAGAATATTCATTTAAATTTGTATCAGTGAATTGTAAACATATGAAATGTCAGTGGCAAGTTTTTTTGTCTTTTGTAGATAAAGCAACAAACTGAGACATTTCTGAAGATCTTGCAGAGGGGTGCTATGCCATCAAAGAACTAGGATTAATTACTGCTGTAAATGTTTTCTTCCTGGGACTGTCTCTTTCCAGTAAGACGGACAGATCGAGCAGTGAGAGGGCCGGTAGATGTCAACACATGGCTCCTGTATACTGGAGTACAGGGGGTAACTTTTTGGCTGCACCAGAGAACAAACACATCAACATTATGAACATCAGGGGTAAGTCTGGCTTTTCTGTCTCTTAACTTATCTAGTGCCTATGAAAATAAAATTATTGTGGTTGATTAGTTTTCCTAGTACTGTTGTTAACCTTATAACCATATAACAAAACAAAATGTTTTTGCAAGTAGTACAGTAGAAAGACTTGATTACTAAGAACAGAGAAAGTTCAATTCTTCAGCACATGAACACGAAAAGTGTCGAACTCTTAACAACATTAGTTTTAAGATGCCTAACTATCAGCAAAGTAGTTCCTACATTTTTTTTTTTTTTCCTGTACCTTACAGGATCTCACTGTCATGTGGAGGCTCAGGTGTCTCGGATCACAGCCCTCTGTTGGGCTCAGTCTTTCAGCTTGTGGGTTCTTGACCAGCCGGCGGCCTGTAAGAACAGACCTGCTGAGAGCCTGTTGATTGGACGGCTGGACGGCACCCTCTGCTGGCTGCAGGTCACAATGCAGCAGCTAGACCTGCATGTGACGAGCACCGAACTCAAACATTGCCACAGAAAAGAGGGTAAGTTTGTTTGTTTGTTTATTTCATTTGTACCACAATTAAAAAATTTTGCAGATTTTGTACCAAAGTGCTACACAAAGTCAAACGTGTGTATACATATTAACATAACATAATAGATGAGGAGTCTGCTACACACTGTTTAATGTCTAAAACTGCAGCTTCTTACTGAAACAGAATGACATAAAGAGAATGATAGCTGTCTCATGTCTGCATGGTTTAATATAATGCTACGGTCAGCAGGTGATTAGCTAAGCTCAGCATACAGCTCACACTATATGTTGTTTGTTTAATACATAAACAAATAGGAATGTAAAAACATCAAGTTGCAGGCTCACAGGGAGTTCTTGGATGGATGCATTGACTTCCTGGAGTTTTTTTAGGTGTGTGAACCAAGTGACAACCTCTGGGTCTAAAAAGTGAAGCCAACTGGAAGTGCCTTTAACCTGCATTCTTTCTAATGGTCAGCAGGGGGCGAAAAAGGTTGCAAAAAGTAGTACAATTGTATACAAGTCGATAAGAAAATGACTCTACTTGAGTGGACACAGCTGTTTCCCTCTACTTTCAGTCTGCCTCTCTTCAGTATGCTACGTTAAACTAACTACCTACTTGCTGTAGCTTAATATCTAACATAAAGACACAGGAGTATTGATCTTATCATCTAACTCTGCTATAAAGTGAGCAAGTGCATTGTTTTTTTTCCAAATTTCTGATCTCTTCTAGCTCCCCAGTGTGTAGCCTGGCACAGTGAGGACAAGCCCTTTGCAGTGGGCTACCCCAGTGGAAAGATCCTTTTGGCTACAACTGAGACCTATGAGAATGATCAGCCTGAAGTGCTGTCTGTCTTCCAGGTTTGTTTTCAAAATGCACTCCAGAGCACATGTAAAAGAACAACAGCTCTGACTCACTTTGCTGTCTACACATTGGGCCTCATGCAGCAGCATTCTCTTAAATTTCTCTTATATTTTTCTCTTGATTTTCTGGTAAGACAAAATATAAGAGAGGTCAACTGTAGATACTCTTAACATTCTTAACCATCCATGAAAAGGTGTTTAAATAAATTTGATAAATCAAAAATGAAATGAAAAATCCTCATACACATAGTATACATGAGAATCTCGAATCAAGAAATGTTTTTTTTTGCATGAAAAAAGGACTTACATGATCATAAAAATAGATGCCAATTATTTTTCTAATTAACTGACTAACTGTTTCAGATGCACCCATATATTGTCATATGGTTTTTGCACAAAAATCTTAGGAGAGAGAAGAGCAAAAATAGGAAATCGTTGGTAAATCCCCAAAATCAGTGGGTACTAACTAAATAAGTACAAATTGTGGATATGAGCAAAAATAAGAGAAAAATATCATTTCTTGCATGAGGCCTATCCTGACATAAAATATACATATAATTGTTTTCCACTTTTCTCTTATTGATGTCTTGCTTATTTTACTCTCAGGATGGTGTGAGTTCTCTCAAATGGGACCCCACAGGACACTTGCTGCTCTGTTTGGGGAAGTCAGAGGTAGTGGAGATACTGGGGCGCTGTGGGGGCACCTGGGTGACCCTCCACTCCCTCATTCACTCCAGCGCTGTAAACATTGCTGAATGGTGCCCACTCGCTGGCAGAGCACCTGATCCCAGGCTCATGTTGGCTGCGTGAGTTTACATTACAAATCCTTCTTTCTTTCTCTTTTGTGCTTGACATTGCTGTTAACAACCAAAACAGCAACAATGCTACAGAACAAAAAAAATGATGTGTATTTAAATATGTATGTCATTATTTCTCATTTAAAACTCTCCATGCTTCTATAGAGGTTGCCAGAATGGCTCTGTGCATGTGTGGACGCTGCCACAGGGGGGTACTTTTGTATCTTTGCCCAACATACTGAACAGCTCCCCAGGCCAGGAGAAAAGCACTGATGTCAAGGTCAGTTTGGATCTGCTGTTGGAGCTGCTTTTTCCATCCATGGTTCCACTAATATCTTCAGCTTTTCGAATGAGAAAATCTTTCCCAGCTTTTAAGTGCCAGCTATTTGTCTGATTTTGCCTTGTGGTGTTTGCAGCATTTGCCTCTGATTTTTTTTAGCTCATGTAATCTCCCAGCTCTCTTTCTTTTTACAGCATGGGAGTGAAAAGTGTGTGCTTGTACTTCACGGGCACATTACAGCAGTGAAGTCCCTTTCATTCTGCTGCAGTGGTCTGGCTCTGGTCTCTGGTGGGATAGGAGGACTTCTCAACATCTGGTCCTTACAGGTCAGAGAAGAACATTCACTGTTTCTTTGACCTGAAATCATTAATATATATCACTCATAACATTCATCTGCCAAAAGTGTATATCATTTTTAATCCTCCTGCTTCTCTGTGTGTCTTGCAGGATGGTTCAGTCTTACAGACTGTTACAGGTCTGGGTGCAGTTGTCAATACCACCTGGATACCAAACTTGGGTGTAGCTGCTTGCTTTGGGAGGTCAAAGGTGATTCAGATCACTTTTAATTTCAATTTTCAAGGCTTTTTTGGGGGGATTTTATGGTAATATAAGATAACTGTCTCCTGGGTTTAACTTCATATTTAGCATACAGATATGATAGTGGTGTTGATATTTTTAACTGACTTTTGACAAGACGACAAATAAGCATATTTCTTCATTTAGAGAACCCAGAATATCAGAGTGGTTTTCTTCATTATCCTGTAATGTTCATTTCTGTATTGGTTTATTACTGTAAGAGCAGATGTGAAAAAAGTGAGTTGAATATGCACTTGCAACATTTTCTCTCCCCTGTGTCACTTGACAGTCCTGTTCTGTCATTGTTTATTCCCCAGGATGTTTTGTTGATCTGCTGCACCCCTGACTGGATGAGTCAGAACCACGTGCTAGCTTCCTGTCGGATGGTCCTCAGAAGCCAGAACATCCTGGGTCTAAATCGAGCACCCTGTTTGGCCGTCTTCCTGGAGAGGCTGCCCTTGCTGTTGCAGGAGCAGTACAGCTATGAGCGGGTTATTACTGAAACTACATTTTAAAGAAACAGTCAGATCAGCCCGAAATCAAGAATACATATTCTTCTACCTGTATTGCTCTTTTTTTTATCTAGATTGTTTTGGTGTGAGTTGCCGAGTGTTAGAGATATCAGCTGTAGAGATCAACAATTGTGGTTTACTTCAGGAAAATTGACTGAGCAGCAAGCTTTTTTTGTAGCAGTGCCCTGATTTTACATTCATACAGGTAGAAGGATACATGGTGTATGATAACAACCATATTAAAATGATGGAAATAGTCTATAAAAACAAATGACTTGCAGCAATGTCTCGCAAGAAAAGTATACAGCAATAAAAATGGTAAAATGATGAAAAAGTTACATAAAAAACATTTTTTTCTAGGAGAAAATGATATATAAAAACAAAAATAATAAAATATAGAATATAAAAACAATAAGTAACAATCAGGTGTACTTTGGTAGAAATAAAATGGTTTCTACACAAAACTGTTTACAACAAGGTCTGTGGATTATCTTGAGTAACCAGGTCATGATTTCTGGAAAGAGACATTGCTGCAGAGTTTTTCGAATGCATTTTGTGGCGTTTTGCGCTCCACAAAACGATTGCCATCTAGTTCCATTATATTGAAGATCAGGCAGTAATCTCTGTGGCTGATATTTCCAACACTCAGCACCTCACACCAAAACAATCAAGACTGATAAATAGCACTACAGGTAAGAGGAAAAGATCTATTTTTGATTTTAGAGTGAACTGTCCCTTTAAAATTGTTTTGGTGCTGTTTTGTCAGCCTTAGCTGAGACATAATTTTTTAATTTCACCTCTTAATGCAGACCCACGTGGCAGCCGGTGACCAGCTAGTCCACAGTGCCTTCCTGCAGAGCCTGTCCTCCTTGACTGTCGGTTTGTCCTTAGAGAAACACCTGTGCCGTTTCCCACGCCCCCCACACCACACAAGTCCTGATGCCCACTCCTGCCCGTCAGAGTGGAGCTGGCTCGCCACTTACGCCACCACCGTCCGCAGTGCTGAGGCTATTGCCAGCGGTACAGCCTTCCCAGAATCCTTCAATCTTTTAGAGCTTCAAGATGTGGATGTCACTGAAATCAGCAAGGCACTGGTGAGTGGTGGCAGTTGCCCTTGTGCAGATTTTTTTTTTAGGACATGGTTGATAAAGTATGTTTCAGAAATCTGAATTGACTGAAATATACACAAGATCCCCCAATAATGGCATCTATTGAGAGACGTCTCTGTCTTCTAGGACAACAGTAAGTGGAGCTTCAGGATGGATGAACAGCTGATGTCATGGGCCACCACCCGACCAGAGGTAACAGCTTAGCCATTTTGAAACAGTATTTTCTTTTAGCTGGAGAGTGTTATACAGGGTTCTACAGTCATGAAAAACCTGGAAAAGTCATTGAATTTGCAGAATTTTTTGAAACTGTTCGAGAAGTCATGGAATTTTGTTGTGTGTTATTAGATTGTTGACACCGTAATCTTCCGTAGATAATCTACCACATAATGTAACATGATGGCAAATATTTTTTCTGTAGCTGTCAATGTAGCTCCGAGTAGCTCCATCACATACGTCGCTTTATTTACTCTCCTTCATGTATGCCAGCTAGCTGAGATTATGTTTATATAGAGTTTAAATCTGATATGTTTGACTTTTGCTAGGCAAGTGGGGCAAGAAAAAAAATATTATGGGTCCTTGAAAAGTCATGCAAAAGTTTTGTCCATGAAAATTTGTGGGAACCCTGGTTATAATAAACTGTAATTTCTGTTTCTTAGGATTGGCAACTAGGCGGGAAGAGCGAGGTGTACTTGTGGGGGAACGGACGTTATGGACAGTTGGCAGGAATGGGAACAAACCTCATGTTGCCTACTCTTGCGCCCTCTCTGTTACAGACACAACAGGTAACAACTTTTCCACCCAGGACACAATCTTTGCCCTTGATTGATACTGTTTTTTAATTGATTTCTCCCTTTGTGGGTGCTTTTTATTGTCGTTCAGGTTGTGTGTGGACAGAACTGTTCTTTCCTGGTCCAGTCCAATGGGACAGTACTGGCTGTAGGAGAAGGGCAATATGGCAGACTGGGCCAGGGCAATTCTGATGATCTCTATGTCCCAACAATCATCTCAGCTTTTCAAGGTAAAGTATTGATCATGGGCCTCAAGACAGATGTGGTCATTTCTGCTTTGACCCAATTGTTTGTTAGTTTTTTTCTTATTCTCTGTTTTATAAGTCGAGCTTTACTGACCCACTGAACTATTACTTATTTTTCAGCTTTTAACTGTATATTGTTTTACTTATGTCCTGATGTTTTGTTGTTTTGGTTTTGTCGTATCTGTAAGTTGACCTTGAGTGTCCTGAAAGGCACCCATAAATAACATTTTTTATTGTTGTTATTATTATAAGGGTATGTGGTGACTCAGCTGGTGACGTCCTGCGGGTCCGATGGACACTCCATGGCCCTGACTGAGACTGGGGAGGTGTTCAGTTGGGGAGACGGAGATTTTGGAAAACTGGGCCACGGCAACAGTGAAAGGCAGAGGAGACCCAAACAGATAGAGGCCTTACAAGGAGAAGAAGTTGTTCAGGTAGAGATAAACCTGCTGTGAACTCCTACGGTGTAGGAAAAAAGTTCCAAAATTAACATAAACAAATCAATTTCACTCTATGCTTTCTGAAACTTTCATATGGCTTGTCTGTGTCTTGCTAGCTCGCTTGTGGTTTCCGCCACTCCGCTGTGGTGACAGTGGATGGGAAACTGTTCACCTTCGGCAGTGGTGAATCTGGTCGTCTGGGTCAAAGGTCAACATCAAACAAGATGCTGCCTGAAAGGGTGGCTGCCCTGGAGGGATATCATGTCGGACAGGTTAGAACTGGACTTTTAATTCTTACATTCAGATGGTGACACAGTCTTCACCAGAAAACCAGAAAATGATTAAAGTTTAGCTCAACAAAGATAACTTAGTTACCTTTCTCAGGTGTCGTGTGGTCTCAATCACACACTCGTGCTGTCGCTTGATGGCATGGTTGTGTGGGCATTTGGAGATGGGGATTATGGCAAATTGGGAACTGGTTCTTCTACAGCAAAATACTACCCTCAGGTAAGTTAACAGAGACAAAGACTCAAATACACGAATCCTCAAAAGACCAAACACAGGTTACTTATGTTACAGAGTAAACCAGGTTCTTTTCAAATTCCAAAGTCATGCTTATCATTACCTCCTTTGTATCCATTGCTTTAAGAAATTATTCACCAATTTTATTTTAATGGATTGCTTTATACAATATAGTGAGATATTACCCTTCTGCTTTTAGAAAGTGGAGCAGCTTTGCAACAAGGGAATTAAGAAGGTCTGTTGTGGAACTCAGTTCTCTGTGGCGTTGGCCTGTGATGGACATGTTTACACATTCGGACAAGGTAAGTTTTATACTGAAAATGTTGTTTCATGTCTCCATTTACTTTTTGAAACACCTGCAGTGCTTTCTTACCCAATACATGAAGATTTAATCAGGATTGTAAATGAATCTGTAAAGTGGAGGCATGGTGGTGTAGTGGTCACCACTACCAAAAAAAAGTCTTTAATCTTAGGTGTCAGAATCCTGATGAACACTACATGCAGAAAAAAAAAAAAAATTCTTGGTTTATTTGTTTGAGCACAGTTCTTTATGCCGCTGCGTTACTCCCTCTCTCTGTTTATTCAGAGCGTCTGATCGGCCTGCCGGACTCCATGCTGAAGAATAAATCCTGCCCCCAGGTGGTGCCGTCTCTGGAGGGGCTGTTCATAGAAGAAATTGCCGTGGGCTGTGAACACGTGCTCGCCCTGTCCTCCACTGGAGACGTCTATGCCTGGGGCTGCAACAGTGAGGGACAGGTAACAACATCCTCTTCTATAAAATTACATACTCCGACAATCTGAAGTTTGCTTACACTGCACATCTGTATTGTCTTGTATGTTTGTGATCCAGCTTGGCTTTGGGCACTCAAACCCTGTGAAGGAGCCCATGCTCATAACAGCCCTCCAGGGGAAGAACATCAGACAGATCTCCGCTGGCCGCTGCCACAGCTCAGCATGGACCACCCCCTCTACCTCGATGAAACACTCAGGTACACCCACAGTCCTACTGCACATAATAACGATCATAAAAGTAATGATGGCATTTTTAAAAACGATTGTTTATCAAGTCCCTTGAAAGACAAAGCAAAGACAGGAACTCATGGAATAATAAAATAAGCATTAACAAGCATGCCAAACAGAGAAAGGTCTACAGAAGTCGAAAGGCAGGAACAAAATCTGTATACAAAAGGTCAACAAGAATAAAGCACATACACGGAATAAAAGTGATAAATCAAGCAGATCTCAAAAGACAGTTTAAGTACTAAATGAATAAAATTTTATGAATTAATGCAATAAAATACAATAAAAAATAATATAAGAAGACGACATCACATCAGAGGGAATAATACGTAAGAAGATAAGAACATAAATATGAGATAGATAAACAAGTACATCAATTTAACATATGAAAACATGGTAAGAACAGGACATCAGAAGGATAAGGAACAGATAAATAGAGTAAGAGCAGAAAAATGAATAGAGATTAAAATTTTAAAAAAATTAAATAAATATATAGGTGACATCACTTAAAAGCAAGCCTGTAAAGGTGAGTTTGAAGAAGTGATTTAAAAGATGTCACTGACTGTGCGAGCCACAAAAACAGAAAAACTCTTTGCACCTATGGTACATGATAGAGAATTCACTCGGGTCTCCCATTTGTTGTCTTCAGGTGGCTCTGGAAGCTCCCAGCTAGGTCTTCCCCAGTCAGTTCCTCCCCAGTACAACACTCTGAAAGACTGCAGCCCTGATGTCCTCAGCATGCGCCTCAGGGTACTCTACCACTTTTCTGATCTCATGTACAAGTCCTGGAGGCTGCTCAACCTGGATGCCAAGAATCAGGTAATCTTTTATCTAATTTTCTGCCTTTTAAAAAACAAAGTGTCAAAAGAACAGATAATTGAATTCCTGCTAATAACCACGCACCTGCTGCTTTTTAGTCTTTGTCATTTTTTCATTGTAATGGCTCATTTACTCCCCCCCGATTTTATTCCCTGTCCTCTCCTCGATCCAGGTATCCACGTCACGCTATAGTTCAGGGACGACAGCCATCATCCGCGGTGATCTCAGAGGTCTTTTATCACCCAAGGTCAACACTCTGCCTCTAGTGCGATCCATCGGCAGAACAATGACCCAGGGCAAAACGTATGGGCCACAGATCACTGTGAAACGCATTTCCACAAGGTGAGGATGACTTTCTGTTGGCAGAGTATGTATTTCAGGGAGGAGATGCTCGAAAAACAGGAGAATAACAAAATAACCAGCTGTTTTTTACATTGGTCAGCCGGGCTTTGCATTTTAGGACTTGTGTCTGGCATCTTGGTTGCAAGTTTTCTTTATACTGCAACTTTTATTTTGTTGTGCCTCCATGCCGGCGATAGCCGTGATTGAATGTATTATGTTTTTGTTTTGTCCGTCCATCCCATTATTGTGAATGCAACATCTCCAGAAGGCCTTGAGAGTTTTTTTTTCTTTCAAATTTGACACAAACATCCACTTGCACTCAACAATGAACTGCTAACTGTGATGAAAGTCTAGTAAACTTCATCAATCCTTTTTTATTTATTTTTTCTCCTTTTATTTAACGCAATATCTCAAGAATACCATGAGGGAATTTCTTCAAATTTGGCACAAATGTCCACTTTAGACAAGGATGAACTATTTAGAATTTAGTGGTCAAAGGTCAAGGTCACTGTGACCCCATCTGTTGCATCTGCATGAAGGCAATATCCCAAGAACACCTCGAGAAAATTTCTTCACATTTAACACTAACAGACTCAACAATGAACTTATTAGAATTTGTTTGTCAAAGGTCAAGGTCACTGTGACCTTGCATCTCTCTTATTCTCATGAACATAATCTCAAGAAGGCTTTAAAGGAGTTTCCTCAAATTTCGTACAAAAATTGATGGTTGAAGGTAAAAGGTCAAGGTCACTGTGACCTCACAAAACCTGTATTTGGCCATAACTCAAGAGCTCTCATGCTGTTTATGACAAAATTTCACACTAACGACTAGGTTATAATAGGATATAATGAGGATGACATTTTCTAACCAAAGGGTCACATCATATCGTTCTGCAAAAGTAGTTTTCTGGCTAATAATCAATATCATATCTCAAGAACAGAGGGGAAGATATTTGGTGAGACACTGAACTGATGTGTGTGAAGCCTTCATGTATCCACAGACATGGATATAAACTGTAGGTGTCGCTTGACTGGTTCACGGCAGCATACAAATGCCAGGTGGTAATTCCAATGCCTTGCACTTCCACAGAGGGCGTTCAAGCAAGCCCATCTTTGTTCAGATTGCAAAGCAAGTCGTGAGCCTGAATCCTCTGGAGCTGCGGCTTCCATCTCGAGCCTGGAAGGTCAAGCTTGTCGGAGAGGGAGCTGACGACGCCGGGGGAGTGTTTGATGACACCATTACTGAGATGTGCCAGGTAGGATGGAAACCACACAGAAAAGGTCTAATAGCAACAGAGATCGTCAATAATAAAGCCTGAAATAGCCTCTGCTTTTTGTAAATTGACAAATTACAATGTGTTTTCACCAGGAGCTGCAGTCTGGTGTTGTGGATCTTCTGATTCATACTCCCAACAGCTTTGCAGATGTGGGCAGCAACACTGATAGGTGTGAATTTTATGTTCTCTTTTAATAGTCACCAACTTGAATCAAATGTTCAGAAATAATCTCTACCTCTGGCATTGACTGTCTATCCTCACAGGTTCCTGTTGAACCCAGCGGCGCTCTCAGAGGATCACATGGTCCAGTTTCGCTTCCTGGGCATCCTCATGGCTGTGGCTATCCGCACCAAGAAACCTCTGGACCTACATCTGGCTCCGTGGGTGTGGAAACAGCTTTGCTCGATGCCACTGGGAGGTCCTGACTTGGAGGAGGTGGACCTGCTCACCTACCGCACCCTCCAGGGCATCCTTCACCTGGAAAACAGTGGAATCACAGAGGATAATTTCCATGTGGTGAGATATTATGCAAATTGTCTTAGTGCAGAGTCCACCCCTCTACCTTTCATTATTTGTTTCCAAACCTCTCACTTCCTCTTTCCAAACTAATTTATTTTTTCACTCCTGCCTTATCTCCCTCCGAAGATGATTCCACTGGATTCATTTATGGCCCACAGTGCAGATGGAAGGCTGGCTCCTGTGGTTCCTGGAGGTCAAAACATCTCGTTAACCTTCGCCAACCGGACTGAATATGTGGAGAGAGCTCTGGACTACAGGCTGCATGAAATGGATACACAGGTTTGAACTTGAAGTATTTTTAGCTGTTAAAGGAGCAGTGTGTAGGATTTAGTGGCATCTAGTGGCGAGGATTGTAGATTGCAACCTGGTGAAACTTGTTAAATTTTTTTCGGTGTTTTTTGTTCAGAAGGTTTTTACTCGGACCTTACTGCCACAAAAGTCTCATCCTCTCAAACACAAACAGATCAGGTGATCAAAACCAGTAAAAACACTGAAGAAAGCAGTTTCAAATAACAAATGATTATTTTAAATGACAGTAAGTTGTCTTTAATCATTTAGCAGTTTCATGTTACAAATCAGTGTTTCTCCTCGCTGTTCTGCACGTCGCAAACAGGTCACTAGACCAGCACCTGCTGATGTGTGCTCACTTTATTCTCTGATAGTTTAAGATCCAGACGTGCGACAGGTTTTAATCAGAAGTCAGATTATCTAAAGGAGTCTCTTCCTCCCTAAAACAAATGGAGCAGATGAATTAAACTGCTAAAAACATTGAATAAAGCATGTAAACATTAAAAATCAGTGTTTTCCCAATGCTGTTTGGCTTGTTGTGGAGGGGCTGCTAACTACAGCGGCCCACGCAAAAACTCAAACGACCCTCTCTAGAGCTGGTGTATTTACCTTCCCGTGTAACCATCCATCTGCTGAGTAGAAGACCCACCTCATCGACTACCACAACACCACTTAGAGGAGTGTATGTGTAGAGAAATAAAAATAATGCAACAAATCCGTGAAATCAACAGGAGGGGAGCTCAATGACGTTACCTCTAAGCAACCGGTGGCCGCAACGAACAGCTCATGGAGGTTGCAGCAAGTTAAATTATGATGCGTTAAAGCTCTGTTCATTAAATGGTCAACTATAACATTTTCATCATGTGTTCAATGTTATTTTGTAAAATGTAGCTTATGGCAAGAAACTTGAATAAATATGCTGTTTGAAGGAGAAATGTGATATTTTCACAGCAATATAAATGGATAACAGGGAGAGAGTTATGATATAAATAGTTAAAAAAAAGCTTTTTGCTTAAAAATGTTTTTCATGTAAAAGAAGGTTCTTTTAAAGGTTGTTTCATAAATGTGTGTCATTGAATTTCATTCATTCACTCATTCAAAGGTAGTGTAATGAAGGGCTTAATTAATTTAAAACAGTTTAGTTACGTTTATAGCAACCATAGATTTCTGTTTCCCTGGCACGAACCGTGAAATTCTACAACCAGACTCGACCCACATAGGCAGCATTGTTATATAATAAACATTTTGGTGTGGATTTCTCTCCATTGTATCTGAAACTCATCCATTTTAAAGAGCCGGTCTGCCCACCAGTCTCCATTAGCGCTCACTAGACAGCCTGTCTGTTGTGCTGGTGTTGCTCCCTTTATCTCGTCCTCAGAAGTATCAAAGCTGACGTTGCTCTGTTGTGTCCAGGTGGCAGCAGTCAGAGAGGGCATGTCCACCATCATTCCCGTGCCCCTCCTCTCCCTGCTGACGGCGCAGCAGCTGGAGCAGCTGGTGTGCGGCCTGCCAGAGGTCTCCGTTGAGATGCTAAAGAAGCTGGTGCGTTACCGTGACATCACAGAGAGCCACCAGCTTATTGGCTGGTTTTGGCAGAGCTTGGAGGAGTTCACCAATGAAGAGCGAGTGCTTTTCCTACGTTTCGTCTCTGGCCGGTCCAGGTTGCCTTCCAACCCAGCTGATATCACGCAGAAGTTCCAAATCATCAAGGTTGATAGGGTGAGGTCATCACTAATAAAAGAACGATTCTCTATATAAGGAAAAACACATGTGCTAACAATAAACTTTCTCCGCTTATCATTCAGCCCGTCAACGGCCTCCCTACTGCACAGACCTGCTTCTTCCTCTTCCGCTTGCCCCCGTACACGAGCCAGGCCATCCTCGCCGAGCGTCTGCGTTACTCCATCCACAACTGCCCCTCCATCGACATGGACAACTACATGCTGACCCACAACACCGACCCGGCAGACAGCTCCGACACCGAGGACTGAAGCGACAACTGTGGCCAACCTGGTGATGAATGTATCTTCTCCCTTGCCATGCACATTATGCACTGAACACAGATTTTTATTCGCCAAAACCCGTAAGGTAGTGTACTGTTTATATGTCGGTTGATTTGAAGATATGTGTAATTTTGGTTTTCCAGCCGTGCGAGTTGTTGTAATTATTGCAGTGCTTACTCTGAATCAAAACTACAGGGATACAGAATAAGATTTTTAAAAATATAGGTGAATAAGCCACAATAAAGGAGTTAATGTGCCTGTTTGAAAACAATGTAATAATTTAATGACCTGTCACACACAGGCAATATTATTGTAAAATAAAAGAGTGTTTAAATAAGGATTTTGGTGTATTGTATTTAAAATCTCTGCATCCAAATGCTGGTGTTGATGCTGTTGTTATTTATCATTTTTCTACAATTTAAGGTCAGTGGCTGCATGATGTTTTAAATGCATTTTCCTTCAGAGGATGCTGTGTGGCTGTGTGTGAATGGCCCCGTGTGCAACGTCTTCAAGGGTAGATGCAGAATGTGCCAAGTACATGTCGGCATATGCAACGCCAAAGGGGAGATGCAGCTGTGGGTTAACTGATGCTTCAGAGCGCCACTACTGAAGGTAAACTCAGGATGAATCGACATTTGTAAGAAGTGTATGCAACGCGCTTCAACACACACACACACACACACACACACACACTAATGCACACAAATACACACCAAATACCCACTATGAAAAGATATAAATATATATATCAATATATATATATTGCATTGCCTTCTTCCCATGTTTTTGAAAAAAAAAACAAAAAAACAAGCCAATGTGCTAAGGTTTCAAAGGGTTAAATGCTTTTATCATACCTGGGTGGGTATTTGTTGTGAATTTGCAGAATTTGCAATATGTTACAGAATTATTATAATATTTCAAGCACTTTTTTAGATAATTTCCTTTATTTTCTATTTTTTATTTACGTAGTTAGTAATACTAATTCTCAGGTAATTTTCTTGTACTTCTTACAAATTTCTTGCTCTTTTGGGGTGATTATTTTCTTTTGTTGCTCATGGCCTTCTCCCCATGTTTTTGAATGATATCAAGCCAATTTGCTCAGATTTAAAAGAGTTTGTCCTTTTACATTTTATAGTCATTTTTAACTAGACGTTATGATCTGCAATAATGAGCCTGTATTGCAGCCTTGCAACGGACAAAAGAAGACATCTATATAATCAACCAAAAATTAATTCACAGAGAGAACTGGAGAGTTCAGTCAGTCACCTGATTGTCAGCAGGGACCCCTTGGAAAGTCCTGGTCTACCCCAGGAACAGGGCAGAAAACAGAATCAGTGATTTCTCTATCCTGTCACTCTTTTCTGACCTGCTGAAGCAGTGATTGCCTAAAATATAGCCACTCTGTAGCTTTTCCTATTCTTACACTCCTCATCTCAGCCCGGGCAGTGCATTGATCTGTGACTCATGTTTGCAGAGCTGCCCACGTATTTATTCATTCCCACTGCAAAATAGATACACAGGTTAATCTTTCACTTTGACCTTTGTGTCATCTGAGTTGCTTAAATGGCTGATCACCTAGACTTGGACGTCTATTGATGGATAGAATTATTACATTAACATCTTATAAACTGCCTCGGGCTACTGATTTTGTGTAGTAATGACTTTCAACACTCTTCTGCTTAATGGTTGAATAATTTGGCTTTTTTTTTCACTGATGCAGCTCCGTTAGACCTCTTGTTTTAGTGGAGGTGTTGTTTTTAAAACTCACTTTTCACCACAGCTGACTGCTGATTATCATTCAGCTTCACTTTTTTATGACACGGCTGTGAGATCCTGGTGTTTAACTTGACCTGCCGTGCAGTACATTGACATCTGTTTTTGCAAATTTGCTGCAAATACTCCAATATGACCAAAGCGTTTCATCTATTGTTACTGCAGACTGTATAAAATAATTGTTAAGTAAATGAATGACAAACTGTCTGCGAGACGAAATCTATGAGTCAGATCCACCCCTCGCTCACCCACAGTGACCATGCTCTAGTCCAAATATGGTCACTTCTGGCTGCAAAAAAAAAACAAGAAGGAGACTGCCAAAATGCCAAACTTGAGGCTTCAAAACAGGAGTCCACAAACTAATCAGTGATGTCACCATAAATATAAAAATATAGATGCCTCATTGGCTGCTGGATAGTTACACACTTTGGTGTTTTCATCACATGATATTTGAAAGAAGCGGCAAAACAGTTTTTAAATCTTTGTTTCTCTGCAGATTCCCACTTGTTGCAGTCCTTCAAAACGGTCTTATCAAGACTTTTTATCATTTTTGGGATGATTTCAAAATCTTCTAGTCCTGATGTTTTCAGTCAGGCACTGCATTGGTTTCACAAAGCTTAGTTCACCTTTGCTTGATCAAAGTTCTGCAAAACCAGCCTCTCTACAAGTGTCATGACCAACACCTTTTTTTTCTTTCTGTCTGTGCTCTTGCATCAGGCATAAGTCCGACACATGTCTCCTCACACACTGTGACTGTTGGTGTTGGTGACATCTAAAGCCAGTTTCATCCTGTCACTGTGGCTGCTAACCTAAGCAATCAGCCACCACCTCAGCAGTCCCAGGAAACACACACTTTATGGCGTCATACATGGTATTACATGATCAGGAAAAACACTCACTGATAGACATTTCAGGTGAGTTTGAGATGAGTAAATTTTGTAAATTTTGTATTTATGTTACTTATATTCTACATAAATATATCCATATGCTACTGCAATTTAATCCATACGGACTCAATTTTTGCCACATATCAAACTGTTTATTATAAACATTGTAAATGCATGAGACACTTCCAACAAATGTGTTAAAATAAAGAAATTTATTTCAGATTTCATAATTTTAAATGATTTAATTTATAAGAAATGCATTTGAGATAATGTAAATGAATTTACATTAATTTCATTTCAGTGTTTTGGTTTTCTCAGTCTTTGTTATTGATTAATTCAGTGTTATTTTTGGACTCCAGGAAGTCTGTCGACCACATCAATCTTCCCCAAATGTCAGATAAAAGTCAAAAATAGTAATGCATTGCTTTATTTGTATTCTGCATGATGTGCTCCATATGGTTCATGTTTTTGGGTTACTTCAGATGCCTCTTCATTTCATTAGTAGCCATCAGGAAACAGATTCTGCTGCTTCTCCAAAAACAAAACTTCAGGAGTCCAAACTCTGTGCTGTTGGGTTCTCTTCTTCTTCTTCTTCTTCTTCTTTTTCCTCTATAAAAGATGGAAATGACATGAAATGATTTTGCTGTACATTTGCATGAATGGATGTGTAGGTGCTGCACAGTCAATATGAAGTTCACATTGACTTTAGTCTTCTTCACTAGCATGTAAACCTCTGAAACCGAAACAGAAAAAAAAGTTTGAGTTCTTTAAAAACAATGGGAAAAAATCGTATGGTATGGTATGGTATGGTATCGTATCATTATGATGATTGACAAAACAATTGGGAAATGTCCAGAAAATTATATTTATAATACTCTTAATAAAAAAAGGAAATATATATGTTTATATTTTTTAAATTGTTGTTTTTTTTTGCTTCTTTTCTTTTTTTTAAAAAAAAGTCGCTAATTTGTTGCTATTTTTTTGGGCCATTTCTTGTAACATTGCTCATTTCCTTCCCATGTCTTTGAAAGAAACCAGTCCATTTTTCTCAGAAACTGCATCACAGACATGTCTTAAAGATGGAAGTTTTTCAGGATTATTGAAACATGACGTTTGTACTTCACTCCTCACCTGCATGGTGACATTTCTCCAAACACACAGACACATCTGCAAAGTTGTTCAGGTTTCCCATACACCCTCCATAGGTAAATTCCTCACATCTCATTGAGGTGGAGTTGTAGAAGAAACGTGGAATGTACGCCTTACATGGACCTGTTTCTGGTGCTTTTTGACAGTCCTCTACAGGAAGAGAGAGACACAGGAAGTAGCACAGAGAGGGGACAAAAGTAAGAGCTTCTGAATAAAGCGTCTACATGAACAGTGAGTGTTTGTAAGTTGACCTGTTGCGTTGAACACAGCTGCTTCGCGCAGAGTTGCATTAACAGTGGGACCCTCCTCGTCTGTGGTCGTACTCTCAGTACCCTCCACCTGTCCCACAGCCACAGACACACTCGCTCAGAGACACAGTGACATTCCAAACCTTTTTTTGTCCAAATATTCCCCATAACATTCACTTGAACTAGTTAAACACTTTCTCCAATTTTGTTGACATGAGACATTCTGTAAAGTCATAGTCCAGCTTTTTTACTGAAGCTCAGTCACATTTTATAAAATGAGATGTTTTTATCCCAAACTTAAAAAAAAAAAAAAAATGCAGCATTAATGTCTTATCCTGTCACGTTATATCCATTTTTAATCTGACAAACCTGTGATTATCTGCAATAAAAAAGAGAATATAATCGACCAAAAAAAAGGATAGAGATGAATTTTCAGAGAGGAAATGGAGCGTTCAGTCAGTCACCTGTTCGTCAGCAGGGACGCCCTGGAAGGTCCAGGTCCACCCCAGGAGCAGCACAGAAAACAGAATCATTGATTTCTCCATCCTGTCAGTCTTTCTGTCCAGCTGAAATTCTGATTGCCTGAAATATAGCCACTATTTTTATACTCCTCATCACAGCGCTGATAGTGCATTGACCTGTGGCTTGTGTGTGCTGTGCTGCCCCCGTATGTGTTTACTCCTACAGCCGAATAAATAAATGGATTAATATTTTACTTTGTTTTAGTGGCTGACTACTGAGTCATCAGACTATGAACATCAAGGTTTCCAAGTATTTGTTTCATGGGGGGAAAAAAACCAAGACACATCCACATAACATTCAATGTGCACACACAGGTAATGGCTATTTGAGTGGATATAGTCGCTAATAGTGAAGAAGAAAATGCACTGAAAAGTCTTTGTGAATACAGAATGTAACTTAAAGGCAAATAAATCACAACTAATCATCAGTTGTTTTTTGGGGTAAGTTTTATAGCAAAATGTGAAACTATTCTAGCTCAACTTAAAGGACCAGTGTGTAAGATTTAGGGCAATATATTGGCAGGAATGGGATATAATAATAAAAATAATAATAATAATAATAATAACTTTATTTATATTGCACCTTTAGAAACAGAGTTTACAAAGTGGCACTTGTTTGTCAAAGCACTTTGTTTCAAGAGAGGAGTTTCACGCATAAGTAACGTGACAAAAAGAACCAAAAGTAATACCAAACCAATAAGAGAAACAATCACAAAACAAAAATAACAACAGCAAACCATCCCAGTATGAATAAATGCTGTTCGAAAAGAATATTTGCAGTAAACACAGAAATAAAAGTACTTGTAACAGAATTAAACATGGCTGGGACAGAATAAAAATAAATGAACTAAATGATAAAATGAATAACTAAAAATAAAATTAAAATAGACGACATCACGTGAAAGCAAGTCTACCTTACTGTACTCCACACAGTTCTGACAACATATAATGACTGTACATAATTACGTGATAGCTTCTGCAGAATACCAGTGTTACCAGAATTTGTCCTTAGGTTTGTTTTTCCACCACCTCCATATGTAACCAGTGTTTATAAAAAATACTAGAAGGACAATCTTTATTTCTCCTTTCCTTCAAAATGGCCAATTATACAATTTTTTTTTTTTTTTTTTACTGTGGATGTTTATAAAAGAAAGACACAATAATGCAGGACGGACTATATTGTGTTTAGTACTGATTACTCTTTCACATCCTGAGATATATTTATTTATTCATGTTGCAACATGCAGAACTTTGCCCTCTCCGCTCATTTGTGTTTAACTGAGCTGTAGGAGTGAATCCATGAAACACATCAGTCACAGGTCACTGCCATGTTTGAGCTGAGATGGAAGATTAAGAAAGAGTGAGATAAGGAGATGGCTACGTGAACACAAAATTTTATTATATTCAGATAAACAGAAAAAGTACAGTGTGCAACTTAAAGATGTTTTGTAATAATTCATAAACACCTGATGTAATAACTTAGAGGTGGTTCATAATAAGTCAGGCATATTCAAAGTGAGGCCCGGGGGTCAATTGTGGCCCGCATACTGGTTTTAAATGGCCTATGTCGTGTCCTTCAACCTCTGTTTTATGTGCCCCCCTCCCATACAATATTGCTTTTTCAAGCAAGATTACCTTGCATTGTTTTCATTCACAAAACAATGGTCGAACTATCGTGCAGTTTGACATGCACCAAGTATGCAAGACCAATGTGTTTTTCATGACCAGATGGTTAACATGCATACAAATGCTGTCTAACAGCAGACATGGCCACAACAAAGAAGTGCAAAATAAACAAGGAGGGCAGCTGCTGTCAGGAGTGGCGAGAGTTAAATCCCTTTTCACTGAAACAGCTGCATTTGGTCTATTTGCATCTGATTATTTCCCAATAACTCCTATAATAGGAGAAGCAGCTGGCCTGCAGGTAATCTATACTTAACATATATATATATTATCTTATAAGATAATGTGAATTAATTTACATTAATTTCATTAATTTCAGTGTTTCGGTTTTCTCTGTCTTTGTTATTGATTAATTCACTGTTATTTTATGGACTCCAGGAAGTCTGTCGCCCACATCAATCTTCTCTAAATGTCAGCTAAAAGTCAAAAATAGTAATGCATTGCTTTATTTGTATTCTGCATGATATGCTCCATATGGTTCATGTTTTTGGGTTACTTCAGATGCCTCTTCATTTCATTAGTAGCCATCAGGAAACAGATTCTGCTGCTTCTCCAAAAACAAAACTTCAGGAGTCCAAACTCTGTGCTGTTGGGTGCTCTTCTTCTTCTTTTTCCTCTATAAAAGATGGAAATGACATGAAATGATTTTGCTGTACATTTGCATGAATGGATGTGTAGGTGCTGCACAGTCAATATGAAGTTCACATTGACATTAGTCTTCTTCACTAGCATGTAAACCTCTGAAACCTGAAAAAAGAAAGGTTTGAGATTTTTGAGGTTTTTCAAAAACATGGGAAAAATCGTATGGTATGGTATGGTATTGTATCGTATCATTATTATGATATATAAAACAAGTGGAAAATGTCCAGAAAATTGCAATATAATACTTTAAAATATATATTTAAAAGAAAAAAAGGAATATATATATATATATATATATATATATATATATATATATATATTCAATTGTTGGGTTTTTTGTTTGCTTTTTTAAGGTAATTTTCTCATAATTTGTTGGTACATTTGGGCCGTCTTGTAAAATTGCTCGTTGCCTTCCCATGTCTTTGAAAGAAATCAGTCCATTTCTCTCAGGCACAAAAGGATTAAATACCCAGAAACTGTATCACAGACATGTCTTAAAGATGAATCATGTTAAGTTCAATGGCCAATCAGCATTTTGGAGCTTGGTCACTCAAAACTTTCATACACAAGTTTTCCAGGATGTTTGAAACATGAGGTTTGTACTCCTCACCTGCACGGTGACAAGTCTCCAAACACACAGACACACTAATAAAGTTGTTCAGGTTTCCCCTACACCCTCCATAGATAAATTCCTCGCATCTCTTTGAGGTGGAGTTGTAGAACAAACGTGGAATGTACGCCAAACATGGACCTGATTCTGGTGCTTTTTGACAGTCCTCTACAGGAAGAGAGAGACACAGGAAGTAGCACAGAGAGGGGACAAAAGTAAGAGCTTCTGAATAAAACGTCTACATGAACAGTGAGTGTTTGTAAGTTGACCTGTTGCGTTGAACACAGCTGCTTCGCGCAGAGTTGCATTAACAGTGGGACCCTCCTCGTCTGTGGTCGTACTCTCAGTACCCTCCACCTGTCCCACAGCCACAGACACACTCGCTCAGAGACACAGTGACATTCCAAACCTTTTTTTGTCCAAATATTCCCCATAACATTAATTTCCTAATTCATTTCCTGTCACATGTTATATCCATTTTTAATCTGACAAAACTGTGATTATCTGCAATAAAAAAAGAGAATATAATCGACCAAAAAAAAGGATAGAGATGAATTTTCAGAGAGGAAATGGAGCGTTCAGTCAGTCACCTGTTCGTCAGCAGGGACGCCCTGGAAGGTCCAGGTCCACCCCAGGAGCAGCACAGAAAACAGAATCATTGATTTCTCCATCCTGTCAGTCTTTCTGTCCAGCTGAAATTCTGATTGCCTGAAATATAGCCACTATTTTTATACTCCTCATCTCAGCGCTGATAGTGCATTGACCTGTGGCTTGTGTGTGCTGTGCTGCCCCCGTATGTGTTTACTCCTACAGCCGAATAAATAAATGGATTAATATTTTACTTTGTTTTAGTGGCTGACTACTGAGTCATCAGACTATGAACATCAAGGTTCCAAGTATTTGTTTCATGGGGGGAAAAAAACCAAGACACAACCACATAACATTCAATGTGCACACACAGGTAATGGCTATTTGAGTGGATATAGTTGCTAATAGTGAAGAAGAAAATGCCCTGAAAAGTCTTTGTGAATACAGAATGTAACTTAAAGGCAAATAAATCACAACTAATCATCAGTTGTTTTTTGGGGTAAGTTTTATAGCAAATGTGAAACTATTCTAGCTCAACTTAAAGGACCAGTGTGTAAGATTTAGGGCAATATATTGGCAGGAATGGGATAATAATAATAAAAATAATAATAATAATAATAATAACTTTATTTATATTGCACCTTTAGAAACAGAGTTTACAAAGTGGCACTTGTTTGTCAAAGCACTTTGTTTCAAGAGAGGAGTTTCACGCATAAGTAACGTGACAAAAAGAACCAAAAGTAATACCAAACCAATAAGAGAAACAATCACAAAACAAAAATAACAACAGCAAACCATCCCAGTATGAATAAATGCTGTTCGAAAAGAATATTTGCAGTAAACACAGAAATAAAAGTACTTGTAACAGAATTAAAACATGGCCGGGACAGAATAAAAATAAATGAACTAAATGATAAAATAAATAACTAAAAATAAAATTAAAATAGATGACATCACGTGAAAGCAAGTCTACCTTACTGTACTCCACACAGTTCTGACAACATATAATGACTGTACATAATTACGTGATAGCTTCTGCAGTATACCAGTGTTACCAGAATTTGTCCTTAGTTTTGTTTTTCCACCATCTCCATATGTAACCAGTGTTTACAAAAAATACTAGAAGAACAATTTTATTTCTCCTTTCCTTCAAAATGCCCAATTATACAAACAACTTTTTTTTTTTATATACTGTGGATGTTTATAAAAGAAAGACACAATAATGCAGGACGGACTATATTGTGTTTAGTACTGATTACTCTTTCACATCCTGAGATGTATTTATTTATTCATGTTGCAACATGCAGAACTTTGCCCTCTCCACTCATTTGTGTTTAACTGAGCTGTAGGAGTGAATCCATGAACACATCAGTCACAGGTCACTGCCATGTGTGAGCTGAGATGACTTAATTTTATTACTTATGGTTTTAGTCTTAAATTATCTAATGATTTTAAGATTTTAAATTTCAAAGGTTTAAGATAGTAATTATAAAGATTTTTAAAAATCACTTTATTTTTGTTTTTAACCGTTTAAGTCCTTTTAAACTGAATTACCCTGCTAGCCTGTTTTATGTTGATTCTGTCTGTTGTCATTTGAAGCACTCTGCCTTGTATGAAATGTGCTTTATAAATAATGTTTCTTCTTCTTCTTATTATTATTATTATTATTATGACTTCCAACACGGTTCCTCTTGATGGTGAAATAATTTAGCTTTATTTAGTTATTTTATCATTTATTTTAATGATACAGGCCTCTTGTTTACTGTGACTGTCCGCGCGTGCCGTTTGCCTTCAGATCCATTCCGCGCATGCGTCATTTTTCTCGTAGCTTTTAAAGAAGTGTGGTCGCTGTCGGCTTGTTAGCATCACAAGACTGTGAGTAATAAAACTCAGCATTATGTCTGAAAGTAGGTTTTGCACAGCCCTCCAGCGATATTTAGGGAGCCGGATAATACCACCAATGACTGACGAGGCTGGGCGACAGGAAATGAGCCCAAACGCCGATAACTACGTCCTAAAAAAAGGTAAAGTTACGCAGGTGTCGCTAATTAGCTCAGTTAGTTAGTTAGCGCTAACTAGTTTTCACCTCTGAAGTTATCTGATGGTTATCATGAGCACCAGCTGAAGTCTTTCATTATTATGTTTAAAAATCCAATAATTTCCCTCATACTCCGTCAAATAATGTCAAGCTTCGTGCTGTAGGTTCTTCCGTTTCATACACAAAAATATTTACCCTGTGTTCACCATTGACTTAAACGGGCTTTATAAAACTGCACAGCAGGGAAACATTTTACACTAGATGCTGTATCTTTGTCAGACATAGTAGTGGGATGTAACTAATTACATTTTCTCAAGTGCTGTACTTAAGTACAAATTTTAGGTACTTAACTTGAGTATCCTCTTTTCATGCCACGTTTACCTCATTACATTTCAGAGGGAAATATTGTATATTCAACTGAACATTTCAGTTACTTTACAAATTAAGATTTTTGCATCAAGCACATCAAGAGTTAAAATATGTTTGTTATGCTGTTTTGAACAGTTTATACTAGCACAGCTGCACATTAGTTTTATTAATCAGTCGTCACAGAAAATTAATTGCAAACTGTTTTGATATATATTTAGTTACTTTTTTCCTTGTTCTTTTTAATAATTTTGAGTTGTTTTTCTAAAATTTTTTATGATTATATTATATTTTCGTTTTTGATAATTTACATTTTTTTTTTTTTTTTTTTAGGTTTTTTTCTTTACTTTTTTCCCCCATAATTTCAAATTGGGGGGTGGTTTATTTTCATTCTTTTTAAAACAATTTTGAGATGTCTTTTTCCCTATTATTTCCATTAACTTTGTGTTTTGATTGATTTTTAATTTTTTAAATTTTTTTTTACATGCAACAGAGTATTTTCACTGTTTAGTATTAGTTATATTAATTAAGTAAAGGATCTGAATACTTCTTCCACCACTGCTCATGGTGTCATTACTATGTATAGACCACATGCAGAGTGAAGTGGTCAGGATATGATTTTATTATGACTTTTCTATTTTTCATTGTGTGTTTTAGAAGATATGTTAGGACAAGGAAAACAAGGGAGAAGACAAGAAATCTACTCTGGGGACCCACATTTTTGCAGCCCATTGTCACAGGTAAATTTAAGCGGAGACACACACAAATCCCAGACTAGAGTAAATGATGTCACCGATATATGAAGGTAAAGGTATCCAAAAAGATTCAAAAGAATTAATTGAGTAATTTATTAAAGGACTCTAAAAAAATGTCATGCTCGTACACGCTTTGCATAACATTCATGCACGTGAAAAATATTTAGATATAACTGGGTTTTTCTTTGATTTCCACCCGTGGAAATATGTTTTGACCAATGAAATCCAGCTGATGTCACAACCTCCAGGTCAACATTAGCTTTTTGACAAAATTTCTCATCAATTTGGTTTCTATTTTTTGTGTCTCCAGTTCTGGTTATTGTATAATTGGTCCTAAATTTAATTCCTAGTGGCTTTACAAAAGTCTTAAATCTAACTCATTTTACGCTGTAGGAACACTGCTTTTTACTTATACCTGTAAAAAATGCAAAAAGAAATGTATTGTGTTTCATTTTTGTTCAGTATATTGTAAAATTTTGACCTGCTGGTGGCACTAGTATTTCTCTTTCATCTCTCAGGTTTAAAACTGTGGCAACTTTGGCAGAAAATAGTGTGGTGTAGAAAACCAGCATTCAGATTAAGGAAGCAGACTGAGAAAACAGGTTTTTAGGACCCTTAAATCTTTTTTTTATTTATTTATTTTTTATTTCCACGTACCAATAGCCTTCACATGAAAGGCAAATAACACACAAAGCAACAACTTCCCTCATTACAAAAAGAGACCTTAATTCAATTCCCCTGAGTCTAATGTTGTCCTGAGTCAGCACAGCTGGTGCGTCTGCAATTTGTCTGTGCTTGTGAGAGGTACGTCTGCTGTGACCTTATTACCCATCTGTTTCCCTGTGTGCCGTGTGGCCAGTAAGGCAGAATTCAACCTGCAGTCAGCAGCCCTGCAGCTGAGAGAGGGAGGCTTTTTCATGAGAGCCCTCGCCAGGTGTAAATATAACATCCATATATCAACTTAACAAGTACACAACATTTGGAAAGGCCGAGGCGGGCTTCTGGTGGTTGTTGCCGTGACGCAGGTGTAAATTCAGGTATATTAATTTAATTTCTGTTGCAAATGTATGTGTACACAGGAGTCATTTAGGAGCATTGGAGAGGACGTCACCACACACAAGTTGTAATACATATGAAGCCACACGAATTCAAAAAAAAGGAACCTGAAAGGAACTTTAAACTGTTTTTACTTTTGGAGAGTTCAGTCGACAGTACAGAGATTTAATACGGTTTGGATTGCAGAAATAAACTATAGCTTACTTTACCCCTTTAAACCTCAGCAAATTGGCTTGATTTATTACAAGAAAAGTACCTGAAAATAAGTATATAAAAAAAAGAAATAAGAAGAAGATTTAATAATAAACAAAGAAATAAACAATAATAATTCTGTAACATAATTCAGTAGCATCATTTTAAAAATATGTAATTATGAAAATATTTTTCCCTGCCTTTTTTTCTTTTTTCCCTAGACATTTTTCTCTAGCTTTTTAAAAAATATATTTTTTTAATAATCTATTAATTTCTTGCAATTTGTGGAACCATTCTTACAAAGTTGCTCATTGCCTTTTCCCACGTTCTTAAGAAATCAAACCAATTTCCTCACGTTTCAAACCTTTAAATACTTGTCAAAGGTGTCTGAAATCGGCATGAAAAAAATGAACTTGCTCCAGGTTTTAAAGGGTTAAAAATGAACAAAATACAATCCTCTCTGCATCTGAATCATATATATTCTTTGTCAGTAGTATCCAATCATCAAACAGGACTTTTTGTGCAGGATCACTGACATAGATAGGAAACCTCTTATAAACTCAGCAGCACTTCACTAATCATATAAGCCAAGGCTATAAGATGAATATTTTATTAACATATAATATTCCTGCAGCTGCAAAGCCTTCACTATATAGTAATCAGAATTGGCAGATCAATACTGTTGACATACTGTGAGACCAGCTTTAGCTTCCATTATCAAAGTGGGAACAGACCCAGTTATGAATATGTAATACTTCCTATTCCCACAGGAGGGCAGTCTGGTTGTTGCACTTTGGTGTGCTGCTGCACAAAGCAAGTTCAAGAGAGCACTGAGAATAAGCAGAGATCGTCAGCACACACACACACACACACACACACAGATTCTGTATTGCTGATGATGCATCTCACTGTCAGCTAATCTCTGTCGCCCCGTTTCACCCAATCAGCTAATTTGATCTGAACAAATGGATGACATACTGGATGACAAACAGTATGTGCTCAAATTACTCAGATCTGACACCTTTAAAACCTAACTACATTGTCGCATGCGTGTTTTTTGGATTGAGATGTAGTTAAGGCCAAATGTGTGCAGCTGGCTTTAGTTTGCATCATCAACTTTTACAAAGAAGCAAGAACTGCTCGCGTGTCACCACTCTAACTAGGCCACCTAGGTTTGTTTCAACCCAGGTGCAACTCACACAAAAAAATGTGTTTGCTCAGTTTAAAAGAGGCACATGGGTATCTCCTCATTTGTCCAGTGTTTTTTCATACATTAAAAGTCACAGAAATTTGGCTTTGTGAAGCCAAGACTGCAGGATGATCTATGACCTGCATCACAGGGAGCAGTCCTTTCGGACGGGGTGTTTGTTCTAAAGTGGGCTGCATGAATCAAAGCAGCACTGTGGAAAGAAAATGAGAGGGGGGTTGACATAATAATTTAGTGCACTGCATGGAAGCTATTCAGCATGAGCACTGTGTTAGCAGTGCAGCACGGAGTCAGTGAAAGCGAGAATGAGCTCCGTCTCATTTACACTAGCATATGTTAAAATGAATTTGAATTAATAATCATGCAGTTCACAAGTCTTCCTTCATTTGACATGCAGATATCTCATTCCTGAGCCTACATAATTTTGCTCTGTGCAGTGCCATCAACATGCACACAGTATGACACTATGATGCATGCGTTCAATTTCATGCCCAAAAATAGATGAGAAGATTGTTCCCACCTCATATTTGTATGTTGCGTATGAAGCTACTGCCAGAAGTGGGCTAGCTTAGCTTAGCATCAGTACTGGAAACAGGGAAAACAGCCAGCCTGCCTCTGGTCTGGAGTTTTCACTGCACGGTTAGCAGGAAACCAGCAAAGACTCAGCCAAGAAATAGTCCAGCACGTAACCCCAAGTCAAACCTCAAATTGCCATTTTGGTTTTGTACGGATTTAACGAATGAGACATTACTTTTGGACAGATTCAGGCTAGCTGTTACCCCCTACTCTCAGTCTCTATGCTAAGCTAATAGGCTGCTGGCTGTAGCATCATATACCAGACTAGAGAGTGGAATAGATGTTCTCTGATCTCTCTACAAAAAACAAACACACAAAAAAAGACAAAGTTTAATTCCCAAAATGTTGAAATATTCCTTTAAATAGCATCAGCAGGTGCTGTGCTAGATTTTCTGGTACTCCTACAATAACTCACTCAGGGCTTTTTAACAGTAAATGTCAACAATCAATGTAATTTAGACTTTATCAATACATGTAACTGCTTTAATCAACTCAGCGTTTGCTCGGTGTGTCAGCAGCTTCAGTCTCACATCAAATAAAACAGTAAATGTCACGGGGCTTACACAGAAATACAGTGCATACATGTTCATGCACAGTAAATATTTCTGTGCCCCTGTGCTGAAGATAGTGGCATTATGTTTCCGGGTTGTCCGTCCGTCTGTCCCGTTCTCATGAATGCAGGAATTTCTTCAAATATTGCACAAATGTCCACTTGGACTTAACAGTGAACTGATTTGATTTTGGTGGTCAAAGGTCAAGGCCATTGAGAACTCATCTGTCTCATTCTTGTGGAGGAATTTCCTTAAATTTTAACACAGATGTCCACTCAGACTCAAGGATATTAACTGTAAGTGCAACTTGACGGTCTCGCAGAGGCACACAACGGTGGTAATTATACTATATTTCTTTAAAATGTAAATGTACTCTGGTCTTACTGAATTTACTCGCATTTTACAATTTTCTGCCGTTAACAGTTTCCCCACTTTCTACTGTGTTTTAGTTGAATTATAAACAGAATCAAGCATGGACACAGAATATCACCATGTCCACAGTTACCCTCTTCTGTTTCATAAACATCTAAAATCCCCAAGTGTTTGCCACGAAAAATAACCCCAGGCTTAAAAAACAGAATTGAGCTTGCTTCACTGAGCATGTTATTATCTCTTAGATGTTCACATAAAATTACACAATCACCAAAGGAAGTGCAAAGTAATTAGAATAATATATTTCTGTGTCTCCTTTTTATTAGCTCCACTCCATTGTTATTCGGCTCTCCCTTAAGAGCAGTTATGGAGAAAGAAGCAGGTGAACAGATCATTTCTTTGCATTCTTCTATAGACTCAATTGTCATTTCAGCAATGACAAAACAGTTTTGTGATGAAACTGTAGAAAACAAAGTGCTTGTTAACAAAGAATTGGTAACCCTTTGAAACCTGAGCAAACTGGCGTTATTTCTTTCAAAAACATTGGAAGAAGGCAATAAGCAGCGTAATAAGAAAGGGCTCCAAAAATTAAAAGAAATTAAAAAGTTACAAGAAAAATCTCCCTGAAAAAAAAACCCAAAACAGTAGAAAACAATCAAGAAAAAAACCTAAAAAGTGCTTAAAATTTCAAAAAGGAATGTATTTATTTTGTATAGTTTATAATTTTGTATAAATGAAGTTTTCTGGACATTTTCACCAATTTTTAGGATAAGTTTCTCATCATTATCTCCTCTTTGTTTAAAACTAACTTTTAGTTTAATTTTCTGTCACATTTTACTAATTTCTTGCATTTTGTTGGACATTTCTTGCCAAGTTGGTCATTGCCTTTTTTTTCCTCGCTGTTTTCAAAAGAAATCAAACCAATTTGCGTCTAAAAGCTTGTAACAGGTGTCCAAATGCAGCACAAGAAAACTGATGTCATCCAGGTTTCAGTGGGTTAAAGAGAGATTTAAAAGGTATCGGTACATTTCTAAACTGAGCTCTAAAGTTTGACAAATGTTGTTGTGTAAAGTGGAGACTGAGGAGCAGAGCTGAACTTAAAGGATCGACACATAACACGGTCAACACTTGAGATTTTACTTTTTTTTTTATATCAAAACATTTGTCATGCCTCAGAGAATTAGGCAGCTATCTTCTTCCTGAATGTTTTATCAGTCAAAGGAGGGTGTGACCTACATCGTCTGACTGAGGCAACACGGAGATGTTAGCGGTCACCTGATCCCTCCAACCTCCTCTGCCTGCTCCCCTCTAAAATCAGAGGAGCTCATTTCGTTCAGACGGTGAAGGGGTGAGGGCTGCTGTGAAAACAAGGGCACTTGTGCGCGGGTCAGTGGATAGCTGAGGTAACGCCGTGGTGTGATGTGTGCCTGCGCTGCTCAGGGCTTGTTTGAGTATCCTGGCTGGCACCTTCTCTTCTCTTATTACAGGACAGGACAGACTGTGTGTGACCCATGTACCTCAGAGACACTTAAGACTCTGGTACAGTTTCAGTAGGTGATGTGATATGGACGTGCTTGCCTTCCTGCCAGCTGACATGCAGGCTGTTGTGATATGTGCCAGATAAGACGACAGGAAGGAGGACACGATGAAAGGCTTTAAAGTCTGAGTTACACTTTGCTGAATGTGCGTTCTTGGGAGTGCCAGCATTTACAGCATGTACAGTTCTGTGCAGCTTTTTAGAAAGCATTTACACAGTAGTTTGGTATTTTGGGAATTGCACTTAATAGCTGTCTTGGTGGGGGTAAGATGATCCTGTATCTGTCTGTTAAACAGGAAGCTACGGCCAGCGGACACTTAGCTTAGCTAAGCACAAAGACTGGAAGCAGGGGAGCAGCTACTCTTGAGATTAAAAAAAACTAAAGATGTGATTTTGCCTCTGGTCATTCACATCAGTTTGAACGCTGCAACGTTTGCGATTATTTGCCTGAAACAGTGTACCATCTGCACAGACGTTAGCTTTAAGCTAGCTTGCAACAGCTGCACTGGCTATATCTGTGGGAATGCGCCTGTGTATTTGCGTACAACTCAACCTCCTCTTTCTCTAATTTCCCTCCATTTTTCACACATTTCTTTACAGGTTTGAATATTATTCACAAAGTCCCAGGAAACAACTTTTTCACTCAGTTCTAATCATTTTGAACTTGTTGGGACACACATTTCCATCAGTTTTCAGCCCCGGCGAATCTGCATCTAATTGCCTTTAAAATTCTCTTTGCATTCTGTCTGAACATATTGTAACTAAAATACAGCCACTACATGCTCTGAGTGACTATGTTAACATGTATGTTATCATATTACCGTGTTCACCATCTCATATTATGAGGTGCTGATAGGCAGATTTAGTTATTTTTGGACAGAGCCACGCTTGCCGTTTCCCCCTGTCTTCAGGCCTAATGCTAAGCCAAGCTAATCGGCTGCTGGCAGGCGTTTCATATTTAGTCTTTAGGTACAAGAGTGGTATTGATTTTCTAGTCAAAATATCAGCAAGAAAGTGAACATCTTGAGGCAGATTTTTTTCTCTCACAGCTAACATTTTGCTCCTGCAAGGGAAGATTTTACATTTTACTCATAAAGCACGATTTTAATCAAACTTCCATCATTAACATTCTCTAATTTGCAGTCTGGGGCCCTTAAATGCGACCCTGTTTTTTCCACCAGTGTATCTGCAATAAGAATAACATATCTGACAGGGACAAACACAAACACTATGTTTGAAGTCACATCTCAAAACAAATTTGTAGAATTTAAAAAAAAAAACTAATTTTTATATTGATATTTTTGAACATGAACATGTTGCTATCTTGTTGCTGTCATAATGGCAATTTCCAACTTGCTCTTTTGTTGTTGTCACCGATGAATGTCCTTTGGAGTGAAAAGCTGAGGTGTGTCATGGGACTCAAGGAGGATTTAAGTGGCACTAGGTGGGAACCTGGTGAGACTGCGGTAATCAATAATGCAACAGTGTCTGACGGAGCAACACAATCTCCTTATACAACTGGACCCTTGTAGAATGAATCAAAAGACGGCTTAAAAAGTACTTGTAACAGGTGCACCCGTTTAATTTAATGGGTAACGTTATAACCGTTTGCTACTTTTTAAGTATTGGTAAACTATAGCACGACTTTGAAGCCAATGTCCATGTCCCAGTCAGTCCACCACTTTTGTCTTGACTGATATCTCTGCAGCTATTAGATGGATCGCCATGAAATTCTCGAAGGCTAAATTTTTATAACTGTAGTAACCATCTGACATTTTCTCTAGCATGACCAACAGAAAAAAATCAAGTCACTTAATAGTGTATATCAAACGCTGAAAACTATATTCGCATTATCTGCTGCGGCCATTAATGTTAACTGTGCAGATGGAGATCTCAGATAGAGGGCAAGTGAAACATTAGTTGGCAGAGGGCTATTATTTTTTCATGCACACTAGGTGAAACCAGTAACCTGAGTGGTGAAATAATTCAGTAATACACGTGTTTTAGCATGTGTATCGTATGTGTCATCCACAGCAGTCGGCAAAAACTCTTGTGTAGCGGCTCATCACAGCACAACATGAGACCAAACAGCTCTGTCTCTCCTTTCTAGCTTTTTCTCAAATAAACTGGAATGCATCATCATCTTTTGTTGCAACATTTACAGTACATTGTATTTATATTTGTCTTTTCCCGCTCAATACCATTACCTCTGCAATAATCTAATTTCTCCATGTGGGTCATCAGACTAATCTCATCTAAGGAGTGATGTTCCTCTTCCTCACCACTTTGCTCATCAAACACAAAGGCATGAAACACCGGATGCCAATTCAGATGGCTTTAAAATTAACTTTACTCTATTAAAAGTCACTTTATCACTTAGATTTGCTTAAATGTAATTCTCTTCATATTTGCTTTGGAAATGCACTTTTCAATGCAATATGAACAGTGTCTATTGTTTCCTTCTGTCTAAACTCTTATAATTTAGAGCATAGTGGATGTATTTGGCCAGATGACGATCACATTGTGATGTGATCCCAAATTAGGTTAATATGCAATAAACAATTTCTGATGAATTTTAGGTGCAACACGGTGAACATGATTTCCCATCAGATTCTTATTTCACGTTACAAGCTACCCATCCATATCTCAAGCTATTTGTCTAAGCAGGAGTTTTTATCAAAAACTCAACCAGGGGCCATAAAACACAAAGGGAGAAAAAATAATATGCCCCACCAGTCGTTAGACCTGTCAGTGAAAAATATGGTAAAAAAAAATGCAATTTTATCAACTGTGTCACACCGCAAGGTTTTCAAATGGTGACAGAGCAGCTGTCATTAAGCACGGCTGTGGCTGTTTGTAGCATCTGTACCACTAATTATTCACATTTCTGCAAAACATCATTGCGGTAAAATCTCAGTCATCATTGTTATTGAACGTTAAAAGGACGATCAATTATTCATTCATATAGGGCTCATGTTGAAACTGACTTTAAAATTTGCATAGGAGGCTAATATTCAACAATTATTAACAGGGAGATTAATGTAAATAAAAAGTGAAATTCATAACTCAAAAGATTTAAAACAAACTCTATAAATGTACCTTTGATTAACTGATATTTTATTTATTTTTCCTCAGAAACAATTTGTGGAGTTTGAGTTGCTGATCATCAGAGCAGATCGATGGCTGAGAGGAGCAGCTGTTGCAGAGGTAAGTAAAACTCACACTTTTAGACCATGTGCAATTAGTGGTTAAGTTTTATTTCTACCGCATCCCAAGTTCTACTGCTGCGTTCATGCTCAAAGTGCTCTGCGCTCCGAGAATGAAATGAGTAAACGAACGGTATAAACAGTATATTTTAATGGCACTCCCGAGGGCTGTCCAGCTCCAGAAATATGTAATAAATACGTGGCAGGCAGATGTTTTCATCGTGGCAGGCTGCCACAAATAAATAAATGTGTGGGACACCCTGAATGTTACTCATCTATCAGCATATTCAAATTCTTCCTCATCATGTCACCTGCAGCGATCTCTGCTAAAACAGAGAGAGCTGTACACTTGGCCTGATGTCTGCGTGAGGTGCGCACATTCTCACAGCACAATCTTCCTTAATGAATACCGGTTCATGTGTGGGGAACGGTGGACACATGGTTTTTGTGTATGCTCATTGTTCATGCATTTAGCCCCTGCTCCTCTCACTGTTACTGAGTCTGACATCCTCACACCTGTCACAAAAGTGAGGCCAGCCAATCAGAACCATAGTCTCACCATTTTCTAATTAGCGTGACTGCATGCAAGTGATACAAAATACCCAGTGAGGATCATTATATCCTCATTCATTTCAATCCACATTATGATTCATCATCTGCTAAATGTGTGTGACGCCGGAGCTATAGTTGTCTAATATCATTGGGGCTTACAAAAAGTGTCCTTCCATCCTGCGTCCTACAGACAGTTCATCATCAATGGCTGCGGCTTTACCTCCTGCGGCTGGCAATGGGAATCAGCTCAGCTTCGTACAGCTAAAACTGGCTGGCTGCTCTCACAGGTTGGAAGCCAATACTAAACAACAGAGCTTTCATTTTCAATGAGCTATTACGCAACAGCATCTGGGCGAGAGACCTTGCGAGACCAGCCCATCTTTTTTATAAAGCAGTGGTGATTACATCAATACCAGCGAGCCCCTCCCTCTCTCTCCCCCCCCCACGGGATCAAAACACGAAGGGGCATCCTATTTGCTTTTTTGGATTCCGACCCAGAACCAGGAATTTCTCCCCCCCGCCCACCCCTCTCTCTCTCGTTTTTTATTTGCTAATGATGTTGAAATCAGGAATCATTTTGTATTCTCAGTAATCATGAACATCTGGTGTACGCCATCTGGCCATGTTGTTGTCTGATGGGCTTGACCATGATTATTAGTCAAAAAAAGAGACATATAAATGTACAAGCTGGTTTAGGCTGAGCTATTTTTGGGGGATTAGTGATGTACAAATATTTCCGAGCACAGGAGGTGGTGTTATGTGAATAAAGACTTTTTGTACTTTTGTTTGGTGGTTCGGACATTAAAAAAAAAAAAAAAAAAAAAGGCAGTTTGGCAGCAGGAATAAACGAGACAATGCTCTGATGCATCTGTGAATAGTATCTGTCATTGGTTTTAAGACCCTCAGAGATATATTTTCTGGTGTGAAATATGCCCATATATCTCCACCATAACAAAATACAACCCTGTGTTCACACACTGTAGGGTCGGGACAGAGAGATGATGACACAGGTAAAAAGGAAGGGCGGTTGGTGAGGGACCTAGTTCAGCTTCTTGTGAGCTTAAAATACCAAACAAAGTAGGACTATCATACAGTATCATACAGTATAAACCTGACACCTGGAATAACGCGCATACTGTTGCACAGAGCCGTAAACAGCATACATTCACACACTAACTGTCAAGCAACTTAGCTGACAAACTGTGTCTGCAGGGTAATCACACACACCAAAAAAGCCGTGTATCAGCCTTTCACATCATTTATATTCTTATACAGTGTACACAATTTACTTCTCAAGACACCTCAAAGACACCTCCCCTCCTCTGTCTCTGTGGATACACTACGTGATCCATGATTTTGACATCCTCAAACATAAAACACTTCATCGTGTGACAATCAACAGGAATAGAGAAATAGCAAATAAGAGCGCTACAGAAAAGTATCGCAGATAATGTTTTGTCAGCAGTGGATGGTTTGCATGGAGCAAACATCAAAGGCTCTGATAGAGGCAGTAGAGTGCTGCAATGCGGTCAGCGTATGTGCATACATACAGTACAGTATGTGTGACAAATACACAGAGAACATACAATATACTGCATTAAGATGTGCATCACTGCAGTTTAAGGCAGCCTCCTCTGCAAAGTGCACACACCTCAGCATCTGAGGACCAACAGTACATGCATGCAGTAGAAAACTGTTTGACTGCAATTAATTCCAAATACCATTTTTTCAGCTTTTTTCTTTTTCTTTTTAAATGCTATTTTTTTTAAAGGAATTTTAATGTAAACAGGAGAATGTACTTTGATATTAGATTTAATATATTCTTACTACTCAGTCTAAGAGGAAAAATAGAAGTTGGCTGGCCTGAATAGCCGTTGTTTTTGAAATGTATTTGGCTAATGGTTTTATGAAAGGCTGAATGTGTCATGCACACAGAGCCATCTCGGGCAGACGGATGGGTCTTCAGTGAGTAATGGTGCAGAACATACAAGTGGCTGTTGCATTGAGGCTTTAGCCTGAAGAGCAGGAAAGGGCAGAGCTGGTCAAGAGTGCTTGAGATGGGCTGTATATTCTCTTGAGTGTGCTGTTTATACACCAACCAAACAGGACTACTGCGTGTGTGTGTGTTTGTGTGTGTGAACAGACTAGGCATGTGAACATGGGTGGAGCAAGGTACTGTAGGTTCAGTGAATGTGATGGCATCAGTACTTAAATGTCCAGTGTGTAGGATTTAGGATTTAGATTATACTGCACACTATTGCGATATTTTTGCATGACAAAATTGGTGGCACATGGGATGAGTTTCAGCTGGTTTCAGTCTGCAACCCTCACCGCTCGATGCCACTAAATTCTTCACGGTGCTCCTTTAATTTTTTAGAGACTGAAAATTTGTGTACTTCTCACATGCTGCAACAGTGTTTACTCTTGTTTTAAAGAAAATAGACCAAAGGCAGATTAATGTATTCCAGCCCTGTAAATAATTTAGAGTGCAAAGGTGCTAACCCTGTCTTGATTTTTTTGGATGAGGTTAATTTTTAAGGATCACCAGCTAAATGATTTCACTTTATTACTACAGAGCTGATCTTAAACTGTTTGTTAGGCATCCATGAAAATACAATTTATAAACCTGACCTACATAAAAGTCCTTGTATACAGTTGTGCTGACATCAAAGCCTCGAAGATTATATTTTAAGCAGGGCCTGTGATTTATCTTCAGCTTCTTGGTTAACTGCAATATTAATCATACAGCAAACTGTGCCTTGTGCATAATCTAAAACCTGCAAATGCAACCAGCTCTTCCCGTGCCTAGGATGTTTTTGTTTATTTTCAGTAAGATTAAGATAAAAATACAGGAAATAATTCTCACATTGCACAATTTACAGTGGATGTTACTAGAGGAACTGTTCATGATACAGTTTTTTTAGCATTCTGACAATGTGGTTATGTAAAACAGGTCTGCACTGACCAAATATGCAGATTTGTACCACAGTGTGCACTTCTGGGGCATTTAGAGGAACACTTCTGTAGTGTAAATATTAATGATTAAGTACAGCATGCACAAAGCATTTGTTTGTCAGAAATAATAATTCCAGAGATTTGGTCTCGGCTCAGATGGATTGGCCTTTCTTTGCACTTGAGGTGTCTGTGATCAAATCTTATCCTGCAGTGCTGGTGTGACTGTAGTGGATAATACTGTTCTAGTGTTACATGCAAAGTGTCAGGTGCCCTGGCTGCACTTGTAAACACAACCCAGTTCACAGATAGAGAGAAGTGGCACTGTGAAAGTAGAGAGCTTCTGCCCACCTTTCCAGAAGAATCCTGAACAATTCTAGCTCATAAAGTTAAGCTTGCACACAAATGTCTCCCATTTTTTACACAATTATATCTAAAGAATACAGACTTAAAGTATAATGCAACATGTGCATATGTACTGTTATATATGCATTAATGGTGATAAGAAAATAAGAGCAGATAGTGATAAGAAAATAAGAGCAGATAGGCTGATACACACATACATGTTCACACAAAGGTCTTTAAATTTACTGTGCTCTGGCTGTCATGTCGGGGTTATAAGGGACAGTGTAACACTATTAATTTAAATGTGCAAATGGTCAACACATGCTCACAAATTCGTCCAACCATTGAAAATTCTGAGTCTCATTCTTTACTATTGATTAGATTTTATAGTTAATATTTTTTCTTATTCTAAGAAACATCCTTATCCTTCTTTAGGGCATGATGTATTTTATGATTTAATGTTTGCTGAAACTGTCACTTTACTTGCACAGCTCTAAATGAGACAGATCATCTGTGAAGAAAATCATACTCCCCTGCCTTCTCTATTGCTTTGTAGCACTTCTAAGGGTTTTACGGTGTGTGAACGAAACCAACCAAGAAGAGCCAAAGAGTCTCTTAAGCAGCTGTCAATAATGTCAATCACTGCTCGTCATAGACTTCCTCATTTTACAGCTAAACAATAAAATAAAATATATTTCTGAAAACATTTGAGGAAAGATAATGGCAATGCAGAAGCGCTGCCAAATTTAAGAGTTTTATGGCAGTTCGTGAGCACTGATTCCCATGACTGACAGCTACTGTTTTCGATGCGCCTCGGTAGATTCAAGCAAATAGAGGCAATGAGACGAACATTGTTTTTTAGATGCTCTGTCTTATGTTCTTCTTTCAGATTATAGTGACAATTTCAGCAAATAAGACAAAACGTTATTTTTATAAACTACAGATTTAAAGTGGCTATAATTTATATCTTTTGTCATGTCACAATGTGTCAAATGACAGTGAAATGAAATAATGTGACAATAATAAATAAATGAATAAATCCCTGATCTGATAAAGAAGTGTAGTTTTCACAGAAAGAGGTGATGGTGGGTGGGTGCTCTTAAATGACAGAATACACTGTTTATAGTTTACCTGATGACATCAGCATTGAGATTATTATGAGATTGAGTCAGATGATTCAGTTTCTATATCTACTTTAGAGATGAGATTAGATAAATGTATTTATCTTATCCCTAAATAAAGAAATACATGGTAACACTGTTTAATAATATCAACAAAATCGCACTTTGTATCATGACGAAAAAACGGTTCAAAATTAGTAGGAATCGTCTTATCTCTCTTGGAAAAAAACCCGGAATCACCGTGAAGCATATTAATAGCAAGAATTGCATAATGAGATGAAACCAGGGGAGCGGTGCACAGCTGACCTCCCGGGGTTAGGATGCTGGCAGAGGGAAGCGGGGTGGGAACTGGCTGCATTTGGACTGGTAGCTGTACCAGCTGTCTACCACGTGTTACACTGGCTGCGTTATTAGTATGATGATGAAGTCGGATAATATAATCGAGACAGGCTTTTTGTTGCATAAGGGATTTTTGTCAGCCACAAAAGCAAGAGAAAGCTGTCGAAATGGCAGAAAAAAAACAGTAAGCAAAGACGGACGGCAAGTGAAAAACAGCGGATGAATGGGAGTAAGAAAAGTGCACGTGTGTTGTGTATGAGGTTTATTCATGCATTAAGTATGTATGACTGCGTATGTTTGTTTCACGCTGATATGCCTGGCTGGCACACTCTGTTCAATTAAGGCAATGCTTGGGCTTATCAATCATGATATAGCTCGTTCCCTGTGTGGCGGGCGGTCAGTCACATGTCCCAGACAGCTGCTGTTTACTGTTTGCTGCTCCTCTCTGCAGAGCATTATGTTGGGTTTATGGCGAGTTTACATCATCACTGTGGAACGCAGCATTTTGCCTTGGGATCCAAATGTATGGCTGTAAATGCGCATATTTACAGGCAGGGCAAGAGACACATGCCACTCATGATTAGTGAGACTTCAGACTGACCTTCCATTGAACCGTCTGACGCATCGACTAACTAGGACAAGGAAGAGGAAGGAGCCCTGTGCCCCGATGTCCATAAAGGTGGAAAGTTGAGTGCAATCCATCAGTGCCTGTACATGTTCTGGCTCTGAAACCTCATTTTCTTGAAAGCTCCCTCATGGTTATACCATCATTCAATGGCTGGACGCTGCCAGCTTCCCGCAACCGCTGACTGTGAAATACAGCGACAGTTTGTATCCACTCAGCTGGAGTCTTCCTGTATTACTTGATAGCTTTCTGTCAATGGGGTTACAGCTGCAGAGCCAAAGGTTTTTTCACATGTGATGCATGACTGTGTGATGTAAGTAGGTGGACTGACTCTGAGTCATCCATAGTCTGTCCCGCCAAAGCAGATTTATCACGAGCTTAGAAGAGAAAGCAATAGATAAAAAAAAAAAAGGAACATCCACTATCCTAGATACTATCCACTGTCCTTGAAGGCCTACTGTGCAGGTATTGTCATTTTCTGTTTGAATTCTGTTGTCAGAGAATATACACTCATTGTTTTTCTGCAAACAAAAAAAGCAAACTTCCTGAAAAGAGTAGGTGGAAGTAAGAAAAGGATTATTGAGGTAATCAATTGTCTAGAGTTACTTAAAAAGGCAGTAGAAAGAGCCCTATGTAATCTACAGAAAATAATAAGCATTGCATTGGAATCCGCTTTCTCACAAATAAATCTAAACATTTACTGACAGTTAAGCTCTGTTTTTGTCTGCCAACTCCTGCGAGTCTTTTGCCTGGCTTGATATTCTACTATCTTCACCAGCCACTTGTTTATTCTGGCTCTCTGCCATTTTGCGCTGTCCAGGTAGTGTATAATCAGCTTGTATGAGCTTGAGGGCTGAGAGTTGCTGCCCACAGTTTTATGAACAATGTTTCGGTGTGCCAGGAATCAATATTTATACTGTGACCTCTCAGTTGGGGGTGGCAACAACATTTCTACAAGCAGCTGGGACTTTTCTGAGTGCTGCATTAATTCAGTCAAATACAGTTAATTTGGATTCTTTGCAGTCAGATATTTTTGTTGCAGTTTTCAGAGATGATTCAGTGTACACAATACATTATGTGTAGACAAGAGTGATGCTTCATCAACCATAACTTGAAATGCGGCACACAGTTATACTTTTTTAAAATCAGATGTTTTATTGATCCTCAATGTATGATTGTTGATTAAAACACAAAAAGTTATTTATTTATTGGAAAGAAAGACAATTTAAACTTGTCTCAACAAGACAAGTTTCTCTGCTTCATATTTTTCTGCCGAGCTACAGGCTAAACATAATGCATCCTGACTTGGACCTGTGTCTCTCAGCTCATCCGCCACCTCATATCCTGCTGCCAGCTTCTCCAGGCTGCAACTCTGTCACGTTTGCTCATTAATCTGCTTATAACCAGCTAATGATATCAATAGCTGTCACAGCATATGGTTATTGTCTCAACAATGACAACAGTCTAAGGTGGTTAGCCTTTTACAGACATGCTCGCTGCATGGCTCTGGATGGTAACAGTGTGTCCGTCTGTTGGTTAGTCCTGACTGAAATATCTCAACTATTGGATGGATCACTGATATATATTTGGTACAGACAATTATGTCCCTCTCAGTATGAATTACCCCAACTAACTTGACTTTTCCTGTTGTTCCTTCTTTGGTTCAAAATTTTAGTTTGTCCAACACCTTGGTTCAGAGCCAAACACCTACAAAAATAATAACATTTCCATCAGCGTCAATTGAACTTTTTGTTCAGTGCCATTTAGCAAATTTTAGCATGCTAATACGCTAAACTAAGATGATGAGCGTTGTAGCTTAACATCAACATTTTATCATTTTGAGATAATAACATGACACCAGAATTTTAATATCTTATAAAACCTTATTTTCAATCTTATATTCAGATTGATTTTGCTGCTTCTGTCTTTTCTTTAGGAAGAGGTCGAGAGCGTTCTGAAAAAGTACATAGATTCTTTGGTGCACAACCTGACAGATCAAGAGGCAACTAAAAATGGGGATCATCGGGCATTAGCAAATTACGCTTGACTAATATCCAGATCCACCCAAAGAGAACAGGGATTAAAATGCAGTAAAAACAAGATTAGGTCAGTAAATCTAACCTTCAGCCTGTTAAAGTCGCAATGTTTTTTTTTTTTTTTTAAGAATGGGACAGGCAGTATAATAAAACAGACTAACTGTTCTTACTCTGGGGAAATAAGAGTTGCAGAAGATGAGACAGAAGAGGAGTTTTGACACCTCCAGCTAACACTTCACACTAACAGAGTCATGCTGAAGTGTTGTTGGTTAAATGCTGAGTCTACTGATGTCAGGCCTGATGAGCTAAGTGAGTCATTAGTGATGGATTCATTAGCTTGGGATCGAACTGGGGCACCTTGCCATTATGGGCTTCTTAATTATTCATAAGGGTGAGCTCAAAGAACTTAAACCTGGATTTAAAGCTTTGTGTTGAGCCGAGTTTGGTTCTTATGAATATTGAAAAGATAGAGAGGCAATGTAAAAACCAGTCACTTCATGTCACAATGGAAAAGAACATATTGTACTGGCCGGTAGTTGTTTTCTCTTCTTTTAAACAGCCGATTTAATTTCTTGCTGATCCAGCAGATGAAAACAGAAAACTGGTGGTCACAATTTTACCTCTGTAAACTCTGCTGGGCCACATTAGAGAAATCTTCTTATCATCTTAATCCAGTTATTCACAAATCAGATAAATCACTCACAGAGAAATGATACGTTTAATCTGGAGTGGCAGTTTAAGACGGACACCGCACACTTTAAAAACCTGATTCCTCATGGTCAATTAAACATTAAGGGATCCTGTCAGCATGTGTGTGACCAGGAGCTTCTTATCGCACTTTCTGATCCCCGCAAACAGAGAGCGCAATAAATATTACATTGGTTCAGACCGGTACAGCAATCTGAACCAAAGAAATGCGTCAGTAACAGATTACGTAAAAAAAAAAAAAAAAAAAAAACAATTTACGCTGACCAAATTTTAAATGCCACACTTTTGTTTTTTGCTCCCATTTTTTTCAGGTTTGAATTAAAGATCTATGAATTTTTAAGCACACAATATCTTTCTCTCAAATTTTGTGCACAGGTTTGACATATCAAGATGCTGATTAAACAGCATCATTACTACACATGTGTACCTGGGGATGGTCACAGTAAAAAGCTGTACTAAAATGTGCAGATTGATCACACAGCACAATGCCTAAGATGTTGTAGATTTTGAGGAAGCGTGTCATTGGCATGCTGACTGCAAGACTGTCCACCAGAGCTGCTGACTGTGAACTTAATGATAATGGTAATGGCAGTTTATTTTGGTCCTTGTGAACAATTTTCCAAAATGTATTTACATAACAACATCAAGGCATCAAGTCAAAAGGAATAACAAAACAAATAAACAAAAGCTGAAGCTTATTATTCCCACCCTTTTTTCTCAGAAAATTCGTGAGTAAATCATTTAGGACAAAGTTTTGTAAAAAAAACCAAAAACAGTATAACACAACGACAGAGGGACGAAAAGGAGAAACAATAACGAGATTCTGTGACATTTCATACAAAATAACAATCATACTCTAGTTCTGCATTTGTTTACAACCATATTTTAATATTTCTTTTAAACTGGCAGAGTGAACTACACAGTTTTAATTTGTTATCACAGCCATTCTACAAGTTCACCCCTCTGACACACATCTGCTCTTTAAGATTGTCCTTAACATGTTTTTTAAACACACCTGTTCCCACAAGTTCATACATGCTCCCTCTTATTTGAAACAGCCTCTGAATACAGGTAGTTAATGTTCATTTAGCTACCTCAGGACATCTCCATGAATTTAGTAGAACATCCAACCAGCCTCACCACAGCAGACGACATGTAGCAGCAGCAGCTCAGGACCTCCACATCCAACAGCTTCACCTGCAAGATCACCTGAGACCAGCTACCCCAACACCTGACGCAATGATTGGTTTGCCCTACCAAAGAAGGGTCTTGACCTGACAGCAATTTTTCATCATAACTGATTTGTATGGTTATGAGGCTGGTTGGATGTACTGCCAAATTCTAAGAAATGACATTGGAGACTGCTTATGGTTTTATTATGACCATTAAGTTCACAGGGAACAGCTTTGGTTACTATTCCTGCAGTCAGCATGCTTGTGGCATGTTCCCTGAAAACTTGTAACATCTGTGGCATTGTGTTGTGAGATCAAACTACACATTTTAGAGTGGCCTTTAATTGTGACCATCCCAAGGCACAGCTGTGAAGACTGTTTATTCACCATGTTGAAATGCCACACCTGTCATGTGGATGGATTATGCTTAGGTGCTGACTAACATAGATTTTAACACATTTGTAACCAAAATTTGATAGAAATGTATCTATCAAGTGTATAAAAAGTCTTAGATCTTTAACTTATACCTGTGCAAAAATTGGATCAAAAACAAAAGTGTTGGATTTAATGTTTTAAGTGTAAATGGAAAATAGTACTATTACTAAATCAGTGGTCCAGAGCAGAAGTACTATTACTACTTCTGCTCTGGACCACTGATTTACAGCCAGCAAAGTGCTATATACATGAACTAGAGATAACGTATTTGCTGTATTAAGTTGCAAATGCATACTGCGTTTCTCTTCGCCACCTGAGACATGAGAGAAATGCAACAAAATTAATTCAAGTCATATTTCAATATAGTGGCGGCACAGGTGCCAAGTCAAACAGCTTGTTTACTCAGCTACTGATGCGGCTCATCATCAATACAAGACAAGCAAAGACACATTTTAACATTCAGGTCTCTGATTCAGTTTCCAACGCCTTATGTGTGGGATTTTTACAGCCACATACTGAATGGTCCACATATTAACTGTGATAGACAGGATTAAGACCTGTCCTAATATTTAGAAGAAACAGTGAAGGTGGGTGTAAAAAGTGTCCAACCATCACTCATATTCGTCACATGCTGAGCTGTTACAAGCTGATTCCCTTTTTTTTATAAACATATCAGTGAGCCTGCTCCAACATTGTAAAGCAGTTAAGTTAAAGACAATCAAGAGACAGATAGCCCACATGAGACTCTCTAATCAATATCTCCTTTTTAAAGTTACAACCTCGTGAAGCGATTTTTAATTATCTGCCAGCATTTCTCCACTCTTTTCTGGCAGGAGTTTGCGTTATTACAAAAGGTTAATATGCCTTTCTTACAGTGGACATTTTGACATGCCATAGGAGGATAAGCACAGGTGTGACCAATTTGTTTTTTTGTCTACTTTATTTTTCAGAATTGAAAACAGTGAAAGTTGTCATTAATAAACAGTACAATAGATCTCTAAACAAACAATAGAAAAAAACAAAACAAAACAGAAAAAACAAAAATAAATCCTGACAGCAAATATTAAGAACGTTCACATAGTAATAATGATAATGTTGAGATCTGCTTATCTTAAGATGTTAATAATGTCTTTTGGCTATTGACTTAATATTCATTAATTATCTATCCCATTGTTAATCTCCCACTTGGACTCTTCACCTCTCTATTAAAGGGATTATTTTTGAAAGCCACTTTTTTGAAAGCAAAATTGACCAAAACTGACATCCCTACTCTGAAAACTTTTGGAAAATCAAACAAAAACTTTGAGAAGTGTACTGATAGAGTTAATTCTGTAATATAATGCTAACACTGTCATTACCATGTCTTTTCCTTCACAACAAACAAAGTGATTAACACTTAAAAAATATATAAATAAATAAAAAATCTCATATGTTAGCTTGCTAATGTCATTTTTTGTGGTAGCATTAAATGTACACAAAATACAAAATCTAAAATTAAGTTTTTCATATTATATGCAAATTTACATTGATTTATATCTTATTTTAGTCCCCCCCATGTGCTCTTCTGTCACATGACTATTTTACTAGTCTACTATTTTACAACTATTTTAATTTAAAAAGATATCAAATACATACTTATCTTACAACACAACATACAGCTCATTAAATGGGTATTTACATTTTTGTGTTTGTAGTTTATATTAAATCAATATTAATGTCAAAATAAAGCAGGATTGAATGTCCAAACTCTATCTTTGGGACAAAGGAAATATTTCAAAAACTATTATTATAAACTATTATTTTAAAAACTATTAAACTATATTACTGATATGTCATTATTTTTTGTATGTTGCTTTTGATGCCAAGTAAGTGTGACAAAAGTAAGAAATGTATTTTTTTTTTTTTTTTCTGACAGGGAGAAAGAAATTTCAACAGTTGAAGAATCACCCAAATGGCAATAGCTATTTATTTATTTATTTTTTTTAGAAACACATAATCATGTTTCATACAAAAGGATAAGGAGGGTGTTATATTTCTTATCATCATTGTAAACAATCACCGTGACAAGATTTAAAAACCGTCAGTGATTTTCATTCTGGTCCTTAATCTCGGACTTTCTTGTCACGAGTTGATACAACACTTTGCCTGCTCACAAATCCTGGCTTCTTTGTGAGGATTTGCAGACCCTGAAGGGAATCATTTGATTGGTGGAGCTTGTTGGGGGCATTTTGAGATTAAAGACTGCCTGAGGGGCTGAAGTCAAAGCAAGAAAGTGCAGAGATTATGAGACTTTGTAACCATTAAAGGACCTTGGCTCCTCCTTGACCTCCCCTGATCTGGACACCTTTACCTTTATTACAACACTCTGACTCTGCTGCAGTGCATTTAACTGGAGTTTGTCCACTCTGGGGACATCTTTTGCTTTAATCTGAACAAACTGCACTGATTGTATGTTAAGGACATATGCCAGTGTGTGTTTATTTCAACTCTTTTGTTTACCTGTTTGTATGTGAAATGTATAATCAAGCCTGAACGCTGTCAATCTTCCAAGGTGAGAGCGCTGTATGTGGTAATGGGTGGAGCAGCAGGGAACCTCTTTCTTTTGGGAGATTTAACCTTGCTGCGCTGCTGAGGCAGCAGACCAAAACACCAGGAAGCCTTACTGCCATGACAGAATGGAAAAATGTGAGCTGAGTGATGGGCTGGGGTTTAGTGAGGACAGATGAGGAGGTAAGAGGTAACTGGAGGATAAAAAGGGGTGGGGATAGGGGAGGGCAAAAATATGGGTTGAGAGGAACAGTCGACAGGGAGGCTCAGTGTTTGGACAGGAAGAAGGGGGATAAGGCAGAGGATGGATGGGGTAAGAGGTGACGTCACAGGTTACGCATTTGCGTCTGTAGAGTACCCTTCACTTCATTTCCCCAGCCTTGGACCAGGAACATGTCGTATCCTCTTACCCTAAAACGTTCAGAATTCATCTAAAGTAATTCCCTCCTCTTGTTCCCTGCCCCAAATGCAGGCACACATACAAGCATGCACACACACAGACGGACACTTGTCTGTCTGCAGCTGGCTGTGGTCTGCGCTGTCTGGGAGCTAGAGTACTTCAGATCACCATGGATTACTATGGGATTTTCCCAGCAGCCTCTAAAATCTCTGGCTTTCAACGTTTAGGCGATTTGACTTTTTGGAGCCATAATTAACATTTGGATTCTTCTCATACTCGGCCAGCCATGACGTAGCCATCGTTTCACCCCGGGGGGCTCAACCTGCTCATAGCATGGCAGACATGTATACGCAACATTTTAGACATGATAAGGTTGAAGCTGAACTGCAGGTCATTGATGTATCCTAAAAAGACACTGCTTACATATTTTAAGTGTTATTTATATCAAGAAATCTTACCTAATGACGGACAGTGCCAGACCAAGCACATTTGGCACCGCAGGCACCTAGGCAAGCTCCCCCTGGCACCCACCCACTGACACAGCCAAGGCCGGAGACGTTATCTTTTCAGGTTGTCCATCTGTCCGTCTGTATTCTCCACAACTCATGAATACAACATCTCAGGAAGGCCTTGAGCAAATTTTTTTCCAAATTTGGCACAAACGTCCACTTTTAGTCAAGGATGGGCTTTCGTGGTCAAAGGTCAAGGTCACTGTGCTCATGGGTCCGTCTCATTCTTATGAAAGCAATATCTCAAGAGCACCTTAAGGGAATTTCTTCAAATTCGTCAAAAACGTCCAGGTGGACTCAAGAATTAACCGATCAGAATTTGGTGGCCAGAGATCAAAGGTCAAGGTCACTGTGACGGCATGAAACATGTTTTTGGTCATAACTCAATAACTTATACTCTAATTATGACAGAATTTCACACAGATGTCTAATAAAATAGAATGAGGATGTGATGATGTTATATTGATTAGGTCAAATATCAGCTTCACTGTGACATTATACTGTAATGTTCTGCGAAAACACTGGCCGTTACTCGGGAACAGAAGGGGGGAGATTTGTTCAGATACTGAATTGGTGACACTAATCTTGAGACTGTGCTGATTGTATAGATGTATGTGAATAATTTTATTTCTTTTACAGACATTGATATAAACTGCAATTGCAACTTCAGTGGTTTGCAGAGGCAAACAACTGTGAAGCATTTTTCATATTATTTCTATTACTATTATTAATATAAATATTACTACAACTATTATTATTAGTATCATTATTATTATTAGTTTATTACTAACACAAACAAGAGCCCCCACGTGGCTGCCTCCATCACCTATAGGAAGATCTGCTTCTTACAATGACATAAGTATAAATATATAGAGAAACATAATAACATGTTAACTTTAAATTTGTCCAGCTCTGCATCCATAAAGAGCATGTGACTGCAGCCCCACTGTGAGGCAAAACCACTGCATGCAACAGGTGCCTCAGAGAGAAATAACAGCCACTCTAATACAGCAGATATTAAAAGTAATATTACAGACAGACCGAAAGCTCCCAGAGGCTTTTTCTTATATTAATATGGTTTAAAGTACGAGAAGAAACTCTTTCTGTTCCTAAACTACACAGAGCCAAGGTTGGTCATATAATAGTGAGAACAGCGCTTCTGTAATTGCTCGACAAAATTGTTCCCAAAGATTCAGAAAGGTGAAAAACACTCATTTCATCTTGATTTTTGGGAAGGAAACACAAAAGTGCGACGGTACAAGCCCAAGCAATTAGTGATGCATTAGCAGAGGCACTTTGAAGACAGTTTTACTTGAAGTAGGTACACGTAGGACAGTGTGGGCAATGTTTAAAAGACGTTTTTGGTTCTTTCAAAGATGGAATATCTTGTATTTTTTTTTTAGGTGTGAGTCAAAGAAGAGTCTCTACCCTTTTTCATATGGTGATTTCCTCAACTTATCTCATTTCAGTTCAGTAGATGCTGGGCATCAATCAAGCAGCTAGCAAACCCTGTTGTAAAATCACTTCAGTTTCCTGTGGTATTGTAAACATTTGGTCATTGTAGAGAAGGAATGATGATGATAACACAGCAGGGAAGAAAACTCAGAGCAGGAAAGGACAGTCCGACAAACCAACATTTTTTTCATTACCATGATTTTCAGATAAGACGGCACAGAGAGAAACATGGCGACTTCTTTAAGTGAGAATGAAAGAAAAATTTGATTGCATTGGGTTTACTCTGTCATTGAAGCACTGTGGTTGACCCTGCAAGTAGATGACTAAGAGGCCTACACACATAAACACACATATCCCTACACCCACCCACACGTGCATACTGGTAAACACTTTGCCAAGCAATTCTGGGGTGGTCCACGACTGTTCTGAAAGACACTACCCATCAAGGGATCAACGGACGTCAGTAAATCCATTACTAAAAATACTTACCAATCCTTTGGGATTACTACGCGTAGCAAGTGGACACTGTGCATGCCACAAATCTGGAATTAGGCAGTGAAAAGCTGTCAATGGTGCATCAATACCTGATCCACTGTCTAGGCATATGTGTCCTCAGGGCAAAGGTGCCTGTGACTGAATAACTTTAACTGACCTGTGACATGTTACACTGAACTATGGCAACTAAAAAAGGCTAAAAGCTACTTTAAAAAGTTTAATTTTGTAGGAAAAATAGAAATATAAAAAGAAAATACACTATAAACGGAGTTGCATGCATATACTGTCATTTGACATTGAGTAGGTAATTGTAGGTTGCAGTGTTTGAGTTTTGTCTGAGACCTTAGGGGCACAGACTCAGTTGTTGGAGTGTTAATAATATGTGTTTCTGAAACATGCAACAGTGTTTGTCATCGGGCCACATGCTCCCTCCCTTGTTGAGGTCAAGGCCAGATTCCAGGGTGAGGTACTATGTACACAATGAGCTCCACAATGATTTAATTCTAGGTGCCACAATTATCCTCCAAGCTAATCAGGATCAGGTGTGCGGCCGCTTTGTAGTCTGAAAAAGTTGGGTTACATCCAGGTGAGGCAGGCAGCCCACCTTGGCATCAGGAAATAACTTCTGCTGTGTCTCAGTCCTGTAATATACAGTATGTTACTATATACATGTTGGAGCCCAGTTGCTGAAGTAAAATGATGGCATTGTACATTTCTGCAAATCACAGATATGTTACATTAGTATGTTTCATACATACGGTATGAAGTACTTCAGACTGCATGTGTATGAGCTTTTGATGACAGGTAAAGACATTTCCAGCTGTAAGTGACAAAAGCATTTTTTAACTGAGAGTTTGGGACTTTTTCAGACTTGTTTTTAAGCACAAAAGTGACTATTTTTAAATGAGATGGGGACATTTTCAGCAGTTTTTGTAACGCACTATGCACAACTGCCTTCAGTCTCTGACAACCAGTGAAAGTCCACTAGCGCACTGTAATTTCTGCCTGAATGTTTCTGATGTGTTTAGCTCTTGTATCAGTATGGAAGCCATAATTCCAAATGGGAAACTTTTTCTGAATGCAGCCAGTTAGAGCTTGACAATATGCAAACATTAATCCCTCACATCAGCTAAAGTCTACCATTTAAGGAAATCAATCCCAGATTTAATGGATATAAGGCTATTATGTCAATGCACAGTATTTTTAACCTCTACACGGCCAGCTTAACAACTGTCTTAAGGTAGTGACCAGTGACGTTAACACTCACAGGTTGTAAACATGGAGATTTTTCCCAACTCTACCATGACAGGCCTCAAATCCTGCACATGTTCAGGTTAAACAGTGTGCAATTTCAAGTTAGAAGTTGTAGGACAGCTGCGTGGGTCAGGCACCCGTAAACCATTAGTTATTCCCTTTTAATACTATGCAACCGTAGCCGCTGACAGTGTGACAAGACCTCATTTGCTTTGATTCACACAAACTGTTGATAAGCAGTAGATGACCATTAATTTATGGATGTGAGCTTAAAGGTTAAGTGCGGCTGTAGCCTTTTGGCTGCATAATCTGCAGAGGTTAAACAAGAGCTCAGCTGTGTGGATCTAATTATGATATGGTAATGCCAACTGTCACATTAACCCCACTGACATGTCACTGGTTTACTTGTTTGATTGATGCGTATAAGTCCCAGCATGCTACTGTGTTGCAACTGACTTTGTCTTGAGGAAATGGTGTATTCTGCAAGTGTTTCATTCTAACTTAAAATTTTTGCTTCAGTGTTGCAGAGTATTCTTATATTCTAATGAGACAAGTGGACGAGTTCATGGCTCGGTGAAAACTGCTCACTGGCGAGGAAGAGCAACAAGGGGACGGTGTTTTTTTCTAAACCCCGTTAATTGGGTTGCTCGTTTTGATGTTTTCAAACCTATACCCCATCATTTTATCGTAATCATCTTCTTGACTGAGCTCCGTAATGCCGTCATTTGTTTATACCAGTCAGTTTGCTGATTAAGTCAACCTTGGCCTCAGCTGGTCCTCGTCCAACGCCTCAGCTTCATCCCTGAGGTCCATGATACCCTGATAGTCTCAGCTGGAGCCGGACCAAAGCTTGCAATCCTATTACAACACTACCATCTTCCCAGCCCCAATCATGGTTTAATTAAAGCAGTCAGTCATGGGACAAGAGTCCAAAGAGGACAAGTGAATTAGTAGTCATGTCTGGCCCAGGAGGTGGAAGATTTGTATTTTTAATTTGTGTCAGTTATTGAGCTTGGTCTCCCGGATGTTTCAGTGACACCAGAGGTGATTTACAACTTTTACCTCCAAAATTAACTTTGCTATGTAAGACCTCTAAAACAATTGACACCAGAGATGATGTATTTTAATCTACTTAGTACGCTGTAAAAAGTTGTCAAAAGCTTTTATGTTTTGTTTTGTTTTACTATTTTCTTGTGAGCATTACTCCAAATGTTGCCTCAAAATATTGTGAGCAGAAACAAAACCTCTCTAAGGATCAAGCCACTATACATTGAATGACTCTGCAGAAAATGAAAAGGGGCCAAGGGGGGCATTGTAACACAATGCTGCCATCCTGTAGCTGGCCGATTCTATTTGTGGCAGAAGCAATGGCTGGCAGAGCGGAGGTATGTAATGTTTCATGTCCAGATGAGGTATTGACTGTAAGCAGAGATGACTGGCTGTAATCTTAGAGACACAATGCAATTTCAGCAGGGCCAATGAGACCATCATAAGGAATCAGGAGCACATTTTATCATGCCAGAGGCAGGATATTCGGCTCAACATTTTCTGGATATTCTGTGCTGTAATAACTATAAGGCAGGATTAAATCCCACTGGGATCATCTACGTCATACAACATACAGCGTACTCAGTTTATTTATTCTGTTTCTTTGTTGTCAGACGAAAAATGTAGATGTTCGACCGACACCTGCAGTTTTCCTCAGAAGCGTCACCTGACGCTGTGACATTTTTTTTCTGATAAAAAAGAAACAGAATAAATAATCAAAATAAGAAGACAGAGTGAACTTGCTTAATTTAGTATATTCAGCTGTTTAATGTAAATTTCCAGAGTGCATAAGGCTAGAAATCTCAAAACTGATTATCTCATTTTTTTTTCTGCATTATACTCTTCTCTGAATTTGATGAAAACATTTCAACATCTCATTTGTGACATTTCTGACTGTTGTTTCAGTGGAGGAATCATCCTGCAGATTCAGATGCGTGATGACGACACTTGGCATCAGTAATGAGATCTGGCCAGACCTACAATAAAGCTTTACTCTACATGAATTCATCTGACGCACGTTCCCCTTCCGGTAAATGTATTCTTCTTGTATTTATTCGCTGACATGTGAATGAGTCATCTGGGATTTGCACTTTGTTCAATATCAGTATTACTTTAAGCCATAAATCTTATGCAACATTTTTTTTCCGTCTGTACCCATCCCTGCCCCATTAACTGTGTAACTGAAGTTACACAAGCGTTGTGTAGGGGAAACAGTTGGCATGCCAGCTAATCCAACCCAACACAAACCCAGCTGAGAGAAAAAAAACGCACAAAAAAAAAAAAAAATCAAGGGATGTCTGTTTCAATTACGATAACATTTGGATCATTACATAATAATCCACTACCAAACATGCAAAATATCTGAGCTAATGTCCTCTCCGGTGATGAACACAGCCAGCTGTGGTTTTGTGTAGCCATGAAAAGACTGAGCGTGTGGGTTCAGTGTGGGTATGTAATGCCACGTTGTGGAGAGAGTCACAGTCTTAACTGAATGGAGCTCTCTGACTGTTCTATGTGGAGTTTCTATTGTTATTTATTTCATAAAAAATGTATAAGAGCCCGTGTTAAATATTCAAAAAAACAAGCAAGAATGTTAATGAGAGTTTTAATTCACAATAAAAGGCACAACAAAGTATACACAGAAATTAGTAAAAGTATCTGTGTACATACAGTGTTGGTTGAAGAACTTTTCAGAATCTTTGCTTAAGTAAAAGCAGCAACAACTCAACAGAAAAATACCTCATTACATGTAAAAGTGCTTACACACGTCAAAGTACATAATGTCAAAAAAAGCATTACTTTTAAAATTATCTTGCAGGAAAATGTGTGTGTTTCTGATACTTGAACATGTAAACAGCATTTTGTTATTTTACTTTGTCAAAATTGAGCTAAATTTGCTTATCCACAGAGGTGGAACCAAGTCATTGTTTTGCAAGTCACAAGTATGTCTTAAGTTGCTGCAAATCCCGAGTCAAGTCCCAAGCTGTTTAAAAAAGTGTAGTGGAGTAAAAACTAAAATATTTCCTTCTAAAGTGTAGCGTACGAAAGGAATATAAAGTGGCATGACCGATATACTCAAGTAGTACCTCAGATTTTAAGTACAGTACTTGATTAAAGCATTCATATTTACTTGTTTGGACATATAATATTTCATTTAATCAGTAAAAACCTCATTAAAAAAACTTGTATTCTTCTGTTTTTGAAGCAGTTATGATGACAAAAGCCAAATATCACTCGTGTAGTTCTGGAGGGCACAGAGCATCCAGATATTTTGTAGCTTTTTTGATACTTTGTTTATTTATTATTGATTTACTAATTTTCTAATAATTGACTTTCCATGCCATCTCTACAGTTATCTACTGTATGTCCTGTGTTGCTGTCCTGTGTTGTTACACCTCATTTCTCTGATAAATATTCCATTGCTGGTTTGTAATTTAATCTCTTTAATTTAATTCTTTCTGTGTCTCTTTTCCTCCTTTTTCCCCATTCTGACTTTTTTAGGGGTGGAAATTTAACTAAACATATTTACTCAAGTGCTGTATAGACATACACATTTTAGGTACTTGTACTTAGCTTGAGTATTTCCTTTTTATGCCACTTAATAGTTCCACTCCACTGTATTTCAGGGGAAATATTGTTTGTGTTGCTGTTTATATTGGGGTTTTTTTTTGTATTTATCTGACAGCTTTAGAAGCCACTTTCCAATGAAGATTTTTTGCATACAAATTGTGATGTGCTTTTAACTGTTTAGAGAATCATTTAAGTCATTTTTCATATAAAATGCCAAATATTTGATGGCTGTAGCTTCTTGCTGCTAATTTATTTTTAATTATTTCAATGTTTGGACAATTAGTTGGACAAAACAAGCCTTTTGAAGGTTTAACTTTGGTCTCCTTTATGATGGGAATTTATAATTATTGTCTTTTTTTATTATAAACGAAACAATAGAATAACTTGGAAGATAATCGTTAATAGTAAGTAGTTTTACATGAGCTCATGAGCTTTTACTGTTGTAGCTTAACCAACTACAATGGTAAAATCCTGTTTTAAAATTAATGCATAAGTGATAATATTGTAATTTTATGTATAACAGGCTTTTATCATCCACTGTTAGTATGTTTTTGTGTGAAAAGTTACGCTTCAAAACCTTGTGACCTTTGTGCTGACGGGAGTAAAGAAGGAAAGACGCAGGTTGGGGTGATGGAGGGGTCACTAAGCACAAGACTTATCACCAGGAGACTGGTGTTTGGTACTTTGAGTGAACTTTTTTAAGGTATGATGTTACTATGTTTCTTTTCCTGAACCTTATCCCAGTAACTTTACTTGCGTAAACCTAACCTCTGTAAATTTATGTCAAGTACGCAACTTTACATTGAAATGATGTCATTTGACGGAGTGCTAATTTGTAGTATATCATACAAACTAATGTATGAGGATACATTGCAGTAGAATAGTGATAAGGGACAATTTTTTGCAGTGAATACTTTGACATTTAATTGTTTAAATACATTATTGTGTACTTGTATATTTTTACTTAAAGGTCTAGTATGTAGGATTTAGCTGCATGTAGTGATGAGGCTGCAGAACTGACACTTCTGCGTAGTGCCAAGCGTGTAAGAGAACTATAGTGCCAACCCAAAAACATGACTAGCCCTGTTCGAGCCAGTGCCTGTAGAAAAAGCATATTAACAGCTTATTCTCAGCTAACAAAAACACCACAGCTCTTATTTTCAGATGATTATGAACTAAAGAAAACATTGTGATGATTATTATATATCATTTCTGCCAAAAGTAGCCTACATTATTGTGCACTTGCATACTTTTAGCCAACTTAAGTAACATTTTGAAAGCAGGACTTAAACTTACAGAGTATTTTTACAGTGTGGGATTAGGGATTGTACTTTATTTATTTGAGTAGGGAAGGGGCGGTGACAGTGACTTTTACATAAGAAACCTTTATTTTAAAACAGTGCACAGATGGCTGCTTTATGTTATCCCTTTAAAATCTGAATCGACATCAGTTTTCTTGCGCTGCATTCAGACACCTTTCACAAGCTAATTAACCCTTTAAAACCTGAACAAATTGGTTTTGAAAATATGGGAAAAATAGTAAATAAGCAACTTTGCAAGAAATCAGTAAAAGGTGACAAGAAAATGACTTGAAAATTAGTTTTTGGGGGGAGAATTATTGGAAAATTATCAAAAAGCCAGGGAAAAACATCCACTTTATTTATATTTATTATAGTTTTAGAATTTAAGTTATGTCATGGAAAAAATGTATAAATATATACATGTATTTTTTTATTTTCACCGCTTTGTTTTTTTAAAAATATTTTACTTGTAACTTTTTATTAAAGTATTTATTGTTAATTTTGGGCAAATTCTCCTTAGGTTGCTCATGGCCTTCTCTTGGTGTTTTTGAGAGAAATCAAACCAGTCTGCTCAGGTTTCAAAGGGTTAATATTAAATGTCAGAACAGAGAAACTACCTTTTTTGATTTAAAAAATAATTGTCAATGCTTTGGGAGTACTTTATCATCCCCAAATGTATCCGTCATGACCCCCCCTTTTTTTTAAACACACTACCTGATTAAGTCTTCTCTAAAATGCACCATACAGATGATTTCATTTGTTGCATATTGTCTCCTTTGAATGCATAATGAAGCTCAGGTTGCTGGTATGCGAACAAGTGCTTGTTGCAACTATAGACAGCACAGTGCAGTCAGCGCGTCCGCGCTCTAAATGTTGGATCATATCTGCAACACCTTAAAAGGTGTGATTTCCACAAGATGTTGTACTAGTTTTCTCATATGACCAGTGGAACTACGATCACACCGACATCACAATCTGCTTCACCGTGTTGTCTTCTATTATCACTCCTCAGTGGGAAACAGACCTGCCGCCAGTCGAGCCACAGGAGGCACACATGCTGTCAATTCATTACAAAAACGCACGTCTTCATTAAGTTGGTATAGCATTCGCCGCGCTCCTATAATGTCTGTTCCCTCCCTCCATGTGTGATGCTGGTGGGAGAGGAGGGGAGAGGTGACGGAGGGGGGCTATCATGAGCCACATTATGTAAATAAGGTGCAGGGGCATGTGCCAGTTAAACCGCAGTGCCGTGCGAAGTGAGACAGAAGCAGAGGCTTTGGACGGTTGAAGCCGGGGCCGTCGGTAGATGGCGGTAACCCAAGAAACCTGATCCACAGGGCTCTCGGGCACTCTGTCTCAGTTTGCAGCACTCGCACTGAAGGCAGAGGAGCTGAACAGTTTGAAGGACATAATAAGAAAAAGAGAGAAAGCCCAGGAGAGCTCACGGCGGCTCCTCTCGAGTTTTGCGCGCAGCCCTCCTTAGCAGGAGACGGAAACCTTTGCCAGCAAGAAAAAACGGGAAAACTAAAAACGCCATGGAAGACAAATCTAATTCGTTCTCCAGCAACAAGGAGGAGAAGGCGGATGGGAATAATGTTTTTCAGAGGCAAGACTCGATACAGAAAAATAACACGGGGAGCCAGAACATGAAGGACCACGGCAACTCAGTGGGCTTCAAGGGGGAGCGGGAAGAGGCCATGGTCGGTTTTGACGATCTGGAGGGGGCGGCCAGGCAACATGGTTTTATGCAGAGGCAATTTGGGGCCATGATGCAGCCCGGAGTCAATAAGTTCTCCTTGCGTATGTTCGGCAGTCAGAAAGCCGTGGAGAAAGAGCAGGAGAGGGTGCAAACGGCCGGATACTGGATCATTCATCCATATAGCGATTTTAGGTAAGGGCTGGAAAAGACACCTGCTCACCCTCCCCTCCCTTTTTCACCCACCCCTCCCGTCACCCGAGGGTCTGCAAGCTATACACTTTCACACATAACGCTCTGTCATCGGCACAGCCTGCCCCGAAGCGCTAATCTACCTCTGTATTTAGGCAATCAGGCAGGCTGAAGGCTTCACTGACTCAAAATGTGCTCAGTGAGTGTGTGTGTTTCATTGCGGCATTTTTGTTATAATAGAGAGGCACGCATTTAAAGCAAAAGGTGTATCAGTGAGATGTCCTTGGAAAAAGCATGGTGAATGTCATGATTTAAAAAAACACCTTTTCCACCCCCGATTGCTTCGCAATGACAGCACAGTGGCAGGTTCCTCATTGCGACATATTCGACTCGTGCAGGGGCGACAGTACCTGGACACAACGTGACAATGCCACTGCAGCATCACGGTTGTAAACATTTCATTGTAGGCGGCGGTATAAGACGACGGGCCTGTGTGGCAAAAAAAAAAAAAAAAAAAATGCACAGAATGCGGTAAGATCGTGCAGGGGAGCGATTAAAGAGAAAATGGCCGTGTTTTTGAATTAATCAGTCAAAACTGATCATGCAAACAGCTGACTGGTGATGAATGAGTGATGTGTTTTTGAGGGAGATGATGTGATGGAATGTGTTTGTTTTAGAGGCGATCATGCCACGCTTCCTCCTTTGGCATGCAGCAAATGCCACAGTGACATGGTTTTTGATATTCATACATATTTACCTCTTAACATGGTTTGTCTGGAGGTAAGCAGGGGTGTCATAGTGGAGGGAATGGGGCTGATTTCCCTGGGTCCCAATGGGAGGAGGACCCTTAAAGAGCCTGGAATGAAAACTTTGGTTTTGTTTGCATTTTGTTTTTAAATATTTCTAAGTAATTAGTGCCAAAACTAAATTAAAAATTTCTAAATAAAGGGCACCCAGTTGCTTACCTGTATAGTGGGGCCCCATGTACTGAGGTTGTGTCCTAGCTGCAGTAGCCACGGGTCTGACTCCAACCTGCAGCTCTTTGCTGAATGTCATCCCCTCTTTCGCCCCCTTTCATGCTTAAACTGTCCTGTCCTAAAAGAGAAAGAAAAAAACTGACTGTGAAAAAACAAATCAAAACATGGGAGGAATATATAAATTGAGAGGAAGGGCGGGGTGCCCACAGAGACTGCTTATGCTAGGGGGCCAGAATCTGGTGCCCCTGGCTGTAAGGGAAAACACAGTAAAGACTGCCTGATAAAACCCCACATTATTACACATGTATGGTCAGCAGTGTTGCAAATGAACTCAGCCACTGAGTTCAGACAAACTGCTTCTAATTTGCCTTAATTTGTGTCACATTTCTGGCACACTGTGTTCAAATGGTAAACAAATGAGATCAGGTACAGCCAGGACCTGTTCTTCACAAGCTGCGTGTTTACAGTTCACCACTCAACCAATTAAGCATCTCATCTGGCCCAGTCTCTGCACCAGTGTCCCCTGGCACAGCTTGATGGTGACAATCATCCGCCGTTTTCCATTGAAGCTACATGTAACTTGCCAGGACACGTTGATCCCTCTCCGCCTTCAACACCGGAGCTGTCCGTGGTCCTGAACTCAGAGACAGGCCTGAGTTTGCAGCGCTCTTGTTTCCCTCAGCTTTTATGCTGCTGCTGCTGATTCAGAGCTGCTGTAGTCTGCAGCTGAGTAGCTTTGCATCGCTGTTATTGATAAACAGTGATTTTAATGTGACAATAAACACATCACGTTAGCTCTAAAGTGCACTTACCATATAATCACATAAAGAATAATGCTAACTAGGATATTCTGCACTCACCCACACAGGGACACTGGCATATGCACATGCCCATGTGCTCACGCAGATGTACAATGATGGTGGGCAAGGATTAGTAGCACAACACAACAGTCAATGAGCTTAGCAATCTCTGAAAACAATTATGTAAGGAGATTGACCCCCCCGTTTGCAAGATGGCCAAACCTGAACAATCCTGTGATATGCATACCTTTTGCACAGCTGGCATTGAATTAGTTGTCTTAAGGCTGTATTTTTGATCTACTGTATGCTGAACTTTTTTGAAAGAGATGGCAAAATTAGGAGGAAAGAAGCTCAAAAATGGGAAATAATGTTATTGTAGTAGACAAACAGCATGTTGTGGGGATTTTGCAATTTAATTTCTGCTCAGGGAGATCGGTCTGTTATTTCACTAACTCAGCCCCCTAAGGTTCCTAGCTTGTGACATTTTCCAAAGGGCGTTTTTTTTTCCATAGGAAGTCCTTGTCCTCTAGCCAGTTTAAAGACACAACTCCTTTATGCCAGTGTCATTGCCTCGTAGCTTGTAATTTGAGTTTATATCCCATTGTTTAAAAAACACCTCTCACGCTGGTGAATAAATGATGGAAGTGCAAGGGTACACTTTGTTTGGCAGCACCTCTTGTTCTGTAGCTTAAAAGCTAATCTAGTTCTCCACTGATTATTTTTTGTTTGCTACAGAAGTGTGTATCACTATCATCGTTATATATTAAATATTTTCTCTCCTCTATTACTTTCTATAATGTGGAAAAACTTTGTTTGACCAAAAAGAGAAAACCCTGTATGGTCTTTTAATGAAACTCTTACGTAAGTACAGCCTATGAATGACACCACTATTCACACAGGCTTTATATCGCTTTGTGGGAGTGTTTGAAACTCAATATCCAACTTATTCTTTGTACACAGTGGCTGCTTAAAGATTAATGGCCGGTTAGTAATATTCATTATTCATAGATTTTTAGAGAGGGCCCCATGCATGGCCTCATACACCTCAGGTTATGCTAAGGAGAGGCCTTTGTCATAGCCTGAAAGACTCTCTGTGTTGTTTTGAAGAGGGTGCCTGTTTGGCCAAGACCATGGCCATATTTTTACTTGCCGTTTAATTTGTTACCTAGAATATATCACGCAGAAAATGAAGGGCCGTTTCTTTTATGGCAACCTCTCAACGTTGCCCCAAAATTACATGTTTTCTCTCAATTTTAGGATCCAGTATGGAACATTTAACATATTGCCCGCCAAGAGATGGATCTACAGAGAATGATAGTTGGTTGATGATCCGTACAGTCAGAGATGACTTTGACCTCCATTTATGTGATCTGAAATCCCATTTTTCTCCCTGTATACATCAGCTCTTGTAGCATGCTGTACTCATCACATTGCAGACTGGACAGGGTCAGGCTCTCCTGAGTATGCTTGTATGGGGTTCCCTGTGTTGCTTGGCAGGAGTGATCTGGCATTGATTATGATGGAGTGCTTGTTGTAGGGAGGAAACCTACGAAAAGAAATGAGTTGGCTTGATTTTGAGCAGGGTTGTTTGGCTGGTCCTTTGATCTACAGCAGGGGTAGTCACGACTCTATGATCATTGGTGCTGCATGCTTTGGGGTTCTTCAGCTCCAATATCATGTTTTTATAGGTCCAACAAGCTATAAAAGTCGCAAATCAGCTTTTGGTCTAAGAACTTTAATGGCTTTTTGTTTTTTTGTTTTGTCTGAAAGGTTTTTTCTGTGCTATATTGGGGCGATGCTTTTTAAAATGGGTTCATACAAGGTGCATACATCTGGCAGAGGACCCAATGCTGTGTCTGCAGTGTTATTGCAGAGCCTGCTGTGTTTGGAGAAAACGATCCAGTGATCGCAGCTCCCACCTCAATCAATCAGAGCAGCAGTTTGTTGGTGTCTTCTAGAGCAGGTTGACAAATTGAAGGACTCAGCAAAAGAAATGACTAGTGGTAGTGCAGGGTGCAGAGCTCATCTGGATGTGAATTCATAGCTGCAGGTGCACCAACAGAGCTGCTGAGCCTGAAACCAAGAGTTTGACTGGTGTCTGAGTGCATTGCTAAAATAGGAGCTGCATTCACAGTTGGGCGCACATGCTCTTAGCTACTGGTTTAACTGGAGCTGGGTGCATTTTAGAGTTAAAGCATTGAAGCAAGAGCTTAATACAGTGATGTTGTAAGAGCTGGGTGCAGTCTGAGCTGTCATTAGTGCTGACTGCATTGCCACACTTTGGGACTGGCACTTTAAAAAGAAAGTGAGCAACTCACTTAGCATTCAAACACCTGACATTCTTTTTGTTTTTTTAGGATTTTGTTTACTCTTTAACTAAGTAAACAACTTCTCTCTAATGCAGCATGTTTTGTTGTGTCCCCATCTATAGTTTGTAATTCAAGGAGTGAAACACAATGTTTTATTCATGAGATAAGTGGGTGTCTTAGAGGTCGTGCACAGTATAAATGCTTCCTACACATGCCATGAGGAGACAGAAATATCTTGAAGAAGTGGGCACTTTGTGGGCTTTTGACATATTAATATGAGTGGAAAACATCACACATTTAAATAGAAAAACAGAAATTTCACAGATGCCATGAAAGAATTTGTGAGTGGTATAAGGATCTTTCTGATTTTCCTTTTAAACCGTCACAGATTTTTTGTAGCAATTAATTTAATACCGTATTGTGTTAATACTCTATTAATACTCTCTCTTAATACTCTATTTTTAGTATTTGAAAAAGTAGTTTTGATCAAAGCAGTGCTGTTACGCACATTATTGTATAAATCAATTTATTTTAGACCATGAACTTTGACTTTTTGACCTCGATTACACCTGGCATTAACATGTATTCTGGCTGACTGACAGCTTTGAGTAGGGGTGTGAATGCACCCAGACCAGATTCAGAGGTGGGCTGGGACCCATATGACCACATTCTTTCAACATTGTGTATGCTCATGTGTCCTGGGCCACATTAGAGGAATGCCTAATCAGCTGATGTTCTTGCTTATTTGATTCCCTGACGATATTGAGCAAACTGTCTGTTGTTGTCGTTACATAGGATGCGACACTGATGGACTATCTCTGGATCCACTCTCCATCTGGCGAATGGTCACTTTAATGTCTGCTGGGGGTTTCATGAGCTAACAGAGCAGCATTTGCTAGACAGTCCCAACAAATTTACATCGTCACCTTCATGGCTTGACTTCTGTCATTAAAATTATTATCAGTCATCAGTCACCCGTTATCCCTAGTGCAAAGCTCACACTCCTGCAGCAGTAATGCCTCATTTTATTTTGTGCAGCAGTTCCGCAGAGTTCCAGACATGGTGAATGTGCACCAGGCACCATGGTCGCTGCAGAAGTTTTATTTGACAGATCGGAACCAGTTCTGGTCCCAACATGCATGTGTGAAATTACATGCTACTAGCAATCTATGCATTGAGACACAGCAGCAAAAGTAGAAATTGGGTATAACACTGCACAGTGTACTGTAGTATGTCCCCTCAATGAAAACAAATAGATTGGCGTTGAAGTGTGCACATACCAAGGCAAACCCACAGCTGGTTTGAAACATTTAGTCTTTGCAAATGTGTGTATATTTTCGCATATAGAGTGGGGACGAGAGAGTGGATCAAAAGTGGTCACTTGTGGAGACAAGCTCTAATGCCAGGTATGAAGAGACAAACTAAGAGCTGTCTACTTGTGAATGAATCACTCAGGACACATTTAAATAGCAGGTGTAAACAGGCTCTTTGAGATCTTGATTTTTAACTTCCCCTTTTATTTTTCTTTAAACAACTCCCAAAGTAAAGTAATATATGTTTTCTACAATGATCACTCAAAATATCTAACCATGGTTTATTTTTATTTTTGTTCTTGTTCACATCAGAAAGGACTAGTTTTTTTCAGTGTGTGTTGTTATGAATCTGTTGAAAAGATTAATCACTGCAGATGTCTTTACTACAGCCTCTCATTAAACAGTTAAATATAAATAAAAAGAATAACTCATACCTCACACATGCACCGCATGGACATTATCCTTCCGTGTAGACTGAAGTGGTAGCAGTAAACTGAAAGGTTGACAGTAGTGTGTGTGTGTAGTCAAAATGGTATGATTTATGGTTTTTGTGGTTATTAGCTAAGTTGAACACATTGTGACTCATTGTGATTGTTGCATAAGTAGATTTCTACCCTTAAAACTTGAGAGGAGTGAATAGCATCAAATAAACCAAAGTGCATCATGTTCTGTTTTTTGATGTCCCACTCAAGGTGTTAAGTTGAGGCTCTCTATATGAAGAGTCCACTCCACAGGCCCCAGTTCAATGCCTGCTGGTGTAAAAATACCTATGGTGGATATTATGAACCACCTAGATGACCGCTGTTTAGTTGAAGTGAAGACAATTATCGGACACATGATCTGTGGATATTTATAAAGCCAAGGCCCCGTCTTAATTCATTCAAACGGATCCATTACCGGGTGGCCAGCCAGACAGGCAGCCTGCCAACCAGCCAGCCAGTCCATTTTCATCTTCAACAGCAGCAATGGGCAGGCAGCAAGGTAGAGCAGAGGCAGGCTGGGATGGCGTCAGCGGAGAGTTTTTAGCACGAGATAGGATTCCTGAAAGCATCTATTTTCATTCACGGTTGCCCAGCCTTTATCGAGGCCCAGGACACTTCGTGAAAAGAGCGGGTGCTGATGAATCACTTCTGGCTCTGTTCATCACAAGACAGAGGGCAGGGACATTAACACAGCCAGGAAGGATGAGAGGGTCTCTTTCTACTGGGGCCCTGAATACATATAGCAAGGGCCAGCAGCATATTTCCTGATGTCCTTGAATCATAATCAGGTTTGGGCCCTGACAAAAGACTAAGAAGAGGTTGAGGTAGCAATACAAACATGAGGCTGTCAGAGTTGGTCCTTATGTTTCTTACTTCCCTTTGTAGGATAGCACATGAGAACCAAAGACCCTCTGCACATCCACAGACCTCAGTTTTTAAAGAATTTCCCATGAAAATTGTTAATTGTTAAGACACTGTGGCAACCTGATGTTTAAAGTTCCATTACAGGAAAAAAGTCAGACAACAATAACAACCCCAACATTGTTGTTTAGCCACGTTTGCTCAAGGAGTCTTGGTTGGTTGGTCAGTCCCCCAATATGTACCAGAAATATCTCCACACATATAGGATAGATTGCTGTGAAATGTTGTAGTCATAGTCTCTGGAGGTTGAATCGTGCTGGTTTAGCAACCCCCTGACTTTTGCTGTTGTGCTGTCACAAAGTTGATATTTGTGAATTTGGTATAAAACAGGCCTAAAACCTCATAATTTCTTTCCAAGCCCCAGCCCAAGCCCGTGCCATGGTAGCAGTTTTGGGCCCCAAGCCTGATTAAAAATCTGAATTTTCAGTGTAAAAAACAAAAAACAAACAAAAAAATATAAACAAATATAAATACAAAACACTTATTACAAGCTAGAGCCCAACTAAAGACTCACTCACTCTGGAATCAACTGGTACATTTGTAAATTCGGGTTACTGTTGGAATGCGTTGGTTTGTTCAGAGCACCACACCCCCGGAGGGGCAAAACGTACCCTGGAGATGTAGCAGCAGATCACCAAATGAAGTGAGAGTGAGATCTTGACCCCAGAGGCTTAACTGCGTTAAATTATGTAGAAATAAAATGCTTAAATACCAGTAAACCTACGCATCGGGCCAATTGGGTTCGAGTAGAGTATCAAAGCTCTAGACCAAAAATCTGAAAAACTAATATCATTACCGTCATCCTCAGGTGAACTTTGCATTTACTGCTAATTAGCAATGATAGCGTGCTAGCTTGTTAAGCATAAATGCTGACATGAGGGTCTATCTCAAAGCACCACTGTGTTTAAGCGATGCCTTGCAGAACTGCTGTATGTTCTTAATTTCCTCTCACTTAAATGCTGTCTCACTCTTACAGCCTGAATGTAGGATTTTGATGTAAAACTGGACTTAAGCATAATACTCTCAAAGTCCCCCCAGTGCAGTCACATCCTTTGGAAATGTGAATGTTTTCCAACATGTTTTCTACCTTGCATTACTGAGTCATATGTGTTGCTTTGCAGGTTCTACTGGGACTTGATAATGCTCATCATGATGATGGGGAATCTAATCATCATTCCTGTGGGAATAACCTTCTTCTCAGAGCAGACTACCACCACCTGGCTGGTCTTCAATGTGGCCTCAGACACCATCTTCCTGGTGGACCTGGTCATGAACTTCAGGACGGGGATCGTCAACGAGGAGAGCTCTGAGATCATCCTCGACCCCAAGGTCATCAAGATGAATTACCTGAAGAGCTGGTTCGTTGTGGACTTCCTCTCCTCCATTCCAGTGGATTATATCTTTTTAATAGTGGAGAAAGGCTTTGACTCGGAGGTATATAAAACAGCTCGTGCCCTGCGAATCGTCCGCTTCACCAAGATCCTCAGTCTTCTGCGTCTGTTGAGACTGTCCCGACTCATCAGATACATACATCAGTGGGAGGAGGTGAGTATATGTGTGTTTGTCTGTGTACATCAGTGAACAGGGAAAAAAATACATAAAGGAGATCCATATAAAAGCAGAGAGCAGTGATGCAGAGTGGTTGTGTAGATGGTGGTTCTCTGGCTGGGTGCTTTTCCTGGCAGCACGGAAACAACCTTGAAAGGTTAATGCACAGATAAAATTGTGCATGTTTAATACTAATAGGTGCTGTCAATCACCGCTGGTCTGACGGCTTATCAGTGGATAACAAGTAGTAGATTCAGTTTCAGCTCATTGATGAGTGAAATTAATTCACCATCAGAAATCAGAAGTAACTGACTCAATTTTTTTTTTTTTTTTTTTGCTTTAGTTCTCACTATATAGTGGATATAATGTATATCGACTCATACTAAAATGTACGCTACTCTTTAACTAAGAGGTAATATGAAGATAATGTTCTACATCCTGAAAGAACTGCTTTCTTAAAGGGAACCTATAATACTTTTCCATATTTTGTGTCTGTTTATAAAGTGTTGCAACAAAGGATGTTCATGTAAACACGGGCAAAACTTCAAATAATAAGGTAAACATATGAAAAAGTAATCCCTGCGAGCAAAATCCTCAGGTTTCCTACCGTTTTTTTCTTGTTTTTGCTTGCTACAACATGAGGTCAGAGTGTGCCAGATGTCTTTATATAGTCATCTGCTCCAGGCACGCTAATGTAGGTGTTGACATTACATAACCTACACATTAAGCTACATGCTAACATCAGGGAAACATGTAAACTCGGTTGCCAATGTTGTTAATTTCTGGCCAATTTCAGATCGTAATCCCGCCAGAACATGTCCAGTTGTGTTTAGGAACTTTTATTGGAGATTTTTCAGATTAAAACGTGCTGCTACTCTCAATTACAGCAATTGCCTGGCCAAGTATAGTGCTAACCTACATGTAGTTACATGCTAAGTCAGGAAAACATGTACACTTGGTTCCCAGTGTTGTAAATTTCTCCCTGATTTTAGATCATATTCCTACTGGAACATGTCAGGTTGTGTTTAGAAGCTTTTATTCATGATTTTTTATAGAAGAAATGGCCGCTATTCTCCATGACACTCATTCTCCAGCTGCAAGTGCACTGCTACATGTTGCTTTATGCTAACACCAAGGGAAATATGTAATCATGGTTGCCAGTCTTGTAAATTTCTCCCCAATTTCAAATGTCCAGTCCTGTTTAGAAGCATTTATTGGTGATTTTTAACAAAAGAATCAGAGATCATTTCCCGGCTCAAAGTACACTGCTACATGTAGCTACATGTTAAGAAAACATATAATCTTTCCGCAATTCCGAGATCGTATTCAAACTGAGACATGTTCGGTTGTGTTTGGCTACAATGATGATGCAGAAATGCTGAGATATGGAAGACCCTTATGTGCTGACCAATCAGAGCAGGCTTTTTTGGGAAGGGCGCTTAAAGAGACAGGTGCTAAAAAGGAGCATTTCAGACAGAGGTGTTCCAGCACAAACAGTTTGAGAAAAATCAAATGTTTTTTTTTTTAACATTAAAGCACGTAAACATGTTCTAGTAAAACCTTAAATACAATCTCAAAATGAGCATAATAGGTCCCCTTTAACGTTTTGTTGGTGTGGTTGCACCTGACGACTCTGTTGGATTTTGTGTGAACATCCACAAGGTTAAATACCACTGGACATAGCCGAGAGCGATACATTATTACCCTCCATCGAGTCATTGCACCCCCTGACTCAGACTGTTTAACCAAGCTCTCCTTCTCCTGGTAACGATTTCATTACTGCAAGATTGTGCTCCTCTGTATCATGACCGAACCATTCCAGCAGATGGATACATTTTACACATCAAGACCCAAAGCACCGGCATTATGTTTGATCTGAAATGTAGTTTAGATAAAATGTGCATGGTTGGCTATAACACCGTTATAGTCGCTATTTTTAATGAGCTAGCTGCTCCCTTTCACCTTGTCCTGAACGTCCTTGCTCCGCAGCTCCCTGTCCATCCCTTATTGTCGGACTTTCCTGTTGTTATCACTGCTGTTAATCCATGCTGTTTGTTACACTGATTGGAGCAAATTGAGCTGTTTTCATGGCTCAACCTGAACTTGGAGTGCACACACTGTATAGTTCAATTATATATCAGTAATAAAAATAGTGTGTTTACTGTATAAAGATGAACCAAAGCATTTACAAGCACACTGGCAGATATAATTTAGTGTAAATAGTACAGTTGTGCAGTGTGTCCAATTCCCAGCCCCCATGCTATGGATCAGTGAACATTTATGGTGCAGGAAAAGATCATCTTTGTGCTGGAGTACCAGTAAGGCAGCACACTTTAATAGTGTTTGTGGTATCTTATATTTTTCTGTCAGTGTATATTGTAAACTGTGTTATTTTACAGTGTAATGTGGCATTTGGAAAAACAAAAGCATTATTCATGCTTCAGCAAAGCATTACTCAAGCTCCAAATGTGGATTTACAGTAAAATACGCACACACACACACACACACACACACACACACACACACACACACACGTTACAAACCATATTCTGAAAGTGAGCACCATATGGATTGCTTGGTGTTATCTTGGCATGCATGCGGAAAGTCGATTATGAATTTCCGATCGGGGCAACACTGTATGTGATATCGCCTTCTAGTTTGCAGCGCTGCATGCAGTGGGAGGATGAGATGGTATGGACCAGGTTAGAAACACAAATAGACGATGCCGCAAGGTTAATGAAAATCTGCAGTGAGAATGCAGGGAGGCGGGCAGTGCAGTATATACAGGGATGTGTCATAATGCTCAGATACAACAGTAGAGCCCTTGGCCCTACACTCTCACTTTGTCTCTCTCATGCTCAGTCATTCCTCTTTGTCTCCAGTCGTCTCTCTGCTTGTCAAACTCTCCCTGCTTGTTTCTTCTTCTCTGGTTCTTCCCCTCTCTCACCCTCCTTTCATGCCTTATTGTACACATTTACTCACGGTGCGTCCTCCTCCTTTAGCACCTTGTCTTTTGTCTACATGTGTCCATTGTATGCTTAAAAATACAGTATAGACCCTGAATACAGTTATTTTGGTGTAACCACATTAAAAAGACACACTGAATAATGGAACAACAGCGAATCAGACACATCCACAGGAGATGTTAGAGGAAAGAAAAGGCACTCGGTGGAAATATTCCCAGCTGTCGTAACATGTTAGGTGTAGGATGCTGGATTAGCGCTTTAATGGGGGGACAAATGCAGTCTCCTGCCGTCATAATGGGTTTCAAGCAGCGAACCATCATTACATCAGCCTTGGGACGGACTCGGTTAGTTATTCAGACAGTGAGCTTCGGCAATAAATCATCTCCCAGCCTGGATGTCCGTCATTCAGTCATCTGTCGTGTGCTCCCTGCCCCCCTCTTTTCACTTTGTCACCATCTCTTCCCTCCATCTGCGAAGTAAAGAGGGCCGTTATTTCATCAGCGTCAGAACTGGGCTAAGTCAGATTTGTTGTTTCGCCAGTTACTCTCTGTTGGTCATACTCTGTGGTGTCTCTTCTACTCAAAGGCCGCACACTCCCACAAGCTTCACTTTTACCTCACAGGAGCAGAATTTTCCTGCGTAGTGTGGCAGATACCAGATACATACATATTAAAAAAGATGGTCAAGAGTTAGCTTAAAGGGACAGTTCACCCCAAAATTAAAAATGCATATTATTCCCTTAACTTTCAGTGCTATTTATCAATTTAGTTTGTTTTAATGCGGCTTGCCAAGTGTTGGAGATATTAGCCACGGAGATGTCTGCCTTCTTTTTGATATAATGGAACTAGATTGCACTCTGCTGGTGGTGCTCAAAACACCAAAACACCCTAACCTAGCATTTTCTTCAGGGCTTCTGCTTCCAGACCAAAGAGCTGCTCCAGCTGCAGCTATACCTGCTCTTTCGGTGGGGCCGTAACGTTGGCTAATTCAGTGGTGCGAGGTTTAGCTTGCAGTACATCTCCCTTTTGTGCAGTGATTCTGTTGATGAGTGTTGATTGGTTGAAAGAAAACAGTTCCTACATGAAATTGCTCACACCATGTCTGTGGATTATCTTGAGTAATCGGGTCGTGAATTCTGCCAAGAGACATTGCTGTTGAGTTTTTCAAATGTATTTTTTTTGGCGCTCTGAGCACCACAAGCCGAGTTGCATCTAGTTCCATTTTATTGGAGAGACGGGAGATCTCTACAGTCGATATCTCTAACACTAAACAACCCACACCAAAACAGTCTACAATGATAAATAGCACTGCAGGTAAGAGGAAAAGATTTTTAGGTGAACTGACCCTTTAATATGTAACTTCATTTGCCAATTTTCACAGTAACTACTCAGCGTTTTCTTGTTAAATGTGCTTGTGTCATAACAGAAACCTCTTATGGGCAGCACTGCTGGGAAGCGGCTGCTGGCAATAATCATATAAAAAAAACAGCTGAGTGGCAACAGTATTACTGCCCACAAAGGAACTGATGCATCTTACTTAAGCAACTCACTCTGATTGTCACTCATTAGAGATGATTATTCAATGATTCTATGTGGTTGTGCCAATAAGTCATGAAAATAATGATGGTAAAACAATCTATATATGATGCAATAGTCTGAATAAGCATTAACACTACCTCTACTATATAAGATAACAAGTAAGATGAAATTGTGATTTTTTTTTTTGTCACACAAGTTCTGACCCCAGCTTGATGCTTCTAGGTGCTACTATTTCTGTCTGTATGCATGGTTCTCTCTGTGTTTGTTCAATCATTCATTCATTTGTTTGCGCACACATAATTGTTGCAATGCATGGTGCTTAGGGAAATTGCAGCATACGGTGTGTGAAGGTCTGTGTACTCAAACACCACAATTTAAACAAGCATGAACCAAATGGGGGCTAGTGCACTGTTTACACATCTGGAAGTAACGCAGTGATTTTTTTCTCATGTTCTTATGATTATGTAAGCACTTAGATTAGAAGTTTTAAGTGATTCTAAGCTGCATAAACATGTTTTCACTGTATAGTATGTGTAGCTTAACTCATGTATAATCTGCACGCTACACAGAAAGTGTTTTAGGCGTTTTGTATGTGTGCCAGAAAGGGCAATAGCAAATGTAGACCAAATGTAGTTCCATCTTTGCCTGGGGAAATGTTTTTCAAGGGCATGTTGTTTTGCCTCTTTTACAAGATCTTGAGCATTTTGTTCAAGAACAAATTTTTAAGGAGGAAATAATTATCAAAACATTCTTTTGTGAAATCAGCATTTGCACTGCACAAAACCAGTATTGTCATGTTAACACTTGGTCAAATGTAATGTGAAAAGTGTGCTTGCAGTGATAAACCTGCAGCAAATTATCACCTGCATTTCTCAGTCATACAGAGCATTTTAACATCTTGTGGCCCCTGATTTTTGATTTACAGTCACAACTTTCTTAAGAGAATAATGGATTTAAAATCAGCAGGTGGCCAGAAGCACGACTCCAGATAAAATGTCGTTCTTGTTTTTTTGGAGCCATATTTGGACGAGAGAGTGGAGCTGTGGAGAGCGAGCGGCGTGTCTGATCCACAGACTGTAGCGACGTCTCACAGACAGCCTGTCACTCAAGAGGCCCTGTCCTTAAATATGCAGAACTTGGGGCCTAAATAAAATGTGCAAGGGTGAGGTATACAAAAATTCACCCCTGCGCAGTTGAAATGAGCTATATGTTGAAATGAGCTATAGGAACCAAAGCGTTTTTCTTACCAGGCTGTAAACATGTTTATTTCTGCTTTTTAATGGGGATTGTGTTTTAAACTAGCCTCAAAAACTATAGTTTTTGGTACTCCTGTATCCGCTTCATCAGCCTCGGAGGTTGCTGCTTGGTTCTGGCTGTGATGATCACTCACAGATTATCATATTTATGTGGACTCTATTGCCAGACTAGACGTGGTGCCCTTAATACAGAATGACCATGATGGAGATTTGGTACCCCTCCCCCCCTTTCGTGTAGCTCCCTGTGCGGCTGCCTATGTCGCCTATAGAAAGATCTGCCACTGTTCATATGTGATGGTTAAATATTTCTCACCCAGAGAGCTCTGACAAAAAAAAAAAAACATATTCATAGTTTCCTACTGCTCACCTATAGTGGCCCACGGGAGAATTATATTTAATGGCTGAGTACTTAATAATTCAATGAAATAATGAGAACAGTTATCGGGGGGCATATTTTGCCCTTTCATCTGTAATTTCACAGGCATTTTCAGATCTTTCAAGGGCATTTTTGCCCCCTGCTCCTATTCATTTCTAACCCTGCTTCCCTTATGTTTTTCTTATTATTTCATGTCCTTTCAGATACAGAGCTAATTATCCCGATGACCTTACAGTCACAGTTTTTTTCCTCCAACTTCTGCTGTTACTTTTGGATATGTGCTAATGTTAGAGAGATCTTCCAAGAATAGATTTAGTTGCCACCATTTTTTGCTTCATTGTATTTACTAAAAAACACGCAAAAGCTCACCAAGGGGATAACACATTTTTTACTGCTGCAGAGAATCCCCACAGCTCCCACTGCCACATCTGGCTCATCACAGCCACCAGGCCTCCTGCCAGATCGCAGCTCAGGCACAAGGGCTCAGGTTGGGCTTGTGGCAGCATACCAGCCCCCCCAGGGGCAGTTGTACCCTTTTCTGAGGCCCCAGAGAGAATTTGTGTGTCGCTCCACGGCTGTTTAAAACGTATCACTAACAAGTCAGCAAACCTGATGTTAACAGAATTATATTTTCTTTACCTATTTTAGCCATATTTCATGGAGGAAGTTCAACGTTACACAGCATGGCTAATTGATTCTCATATGGTCATTTTGTCAGTGAAGTATTTCTTGAAGTCTAAATATATTCAGCTGTAGCAGCTATATTTTAATGAAAAAATATACAAGCATCAATTTTAATGAGTTACTTTAACATTTGTTATATTTTATCCAGTCTTTTCTCTGCAAGATGAGTCATCGGTAATTGCTTTTTGCAACATCTGTGGGGACCTAATTATTGTTTTTTCCTGCAATGCTGCAATGAAAATCTGAAAGAATACGTTAGCATAACAATTTTCAGCAAACTGAATTAACTAATTCCCTCTGTTGGAACAAATAATTAATATATGGCAATATCATACATTATATTTTTTAATTTGTTATTGATAAACTTGGCAAGACAAGCAGTCTTATGTATAAAGCACATTTTAAACAGAGGGAGGATGAAGGTGCTGTACAAAGAACTTAAAACAAGACAATATGAAATTAAAACAATACAATTTAAAATAAAAAAATAAGGGTATGAGAATGAGCATTAACAAGTTAAAATATTCAAACCTGTAATAATAATAAGGCCTAGGTTTAAAAAAAAAAAATTACGTCATCTTAAAAATGCTTGAGAACAATATATTTAGTTTGGATTTAAAAACGGCCGTGGTTTGGGGCATTTCTAAGATGATCAGGCAGTTTGCTCCGCTGCTGTGCTGCAGAATGACTAACTGCTCTGACACACAAAGTCGACAGTCGGCCGTCGGTCGACGTTAGGCCGTAGATGAGTTTATTGCACTAGTTGCTGCGGTGTGTCCCGTACCGTTGGCACACATCGGTCCTAGCCGGCTTTTCTCCCGCCAATTCAGCATGTTGTGTCAGCGTCAGAGATGGCGGAGCCCGTCAGTGACTGAAATCATTCTGATTGGCAGTTCAGCTCAGCTCATGAGAAGAGAAACTGAAGTGAGGAAATTAAACAAACGGCTAAAGTCACGCAGTGAGGTTGAAAAACATTTGTTATATAAGGTAAGATTGTGATCCTTTAGCCACTCAACGCTCTTTAACAGAAATGTTTCCAGATGGTTGTGTTGCTGTTCACTGGGGCACAAAAAATGTGCTTTGTTCTTTTAACACTGGATTGTGATGTTAATGTGCTAACTGGCTAACTAGAACTGTGATGGTTTATCAGTTTGAATGACAATTACAGACGTCGGCTGCCTGCTGGTATGGACAGTTATTTCCTCTCACGCAGACGCAGAACATATGTGCCGATGGCCCGTTGGCTGTATGCTTCGCATTATATTCATATGCAACTTTTTGGCCAAGATATGTCGACGGGAGGCAACGCAACAGTTGTTTTGTTGCCAGTAGTTCTCTGATGTTGGTTTGGTGTGTCTTGGCCTTAAAAGCAGCTTCTCCTGGCTGTAAAATAATGAGATATTCTCTCATGATACTGAGGGGAGTTTTCCTACTGACACTGACATTTAACTGAGAAACTGTTCTGCTTTGTGGCAGCTGAGGCCTTACCTTTGAGTGATGGCACATCATTTGTGTGTGTTTAAATGGCCCCGACTCTGCTGTATTACTCACCGTGACTTTAGTTAACCGTACTTACTAAAACACATGCTTCATAATACATTGACTGCATGCGGTAAATTCATTTTGCACCAATTTAATTCAGGAGTTTCTTTCTTCGTTAGTTAAACAGACATTGAGGTGTATCACAGTACAGCTTGTCTGGTCATGTTGCAGAGTCGACTGTATTTTGATACTGTAGTAACACACTATCACACATGTTGAGTTACACTATGATTGCCTCCCTCTATTCTCAGTATAAACATACTAGAGTAACAAGATAGGAGGTAATGTTACTAGTTTAACTTAACACCCAAAGGTGCAGAGCCTGTACATTGCTAAAACATACAGTATAGTTTCTGACTGGTGCACTTTTATTTTTTCTTCACATGTCCCCTTTTCCAATTTCTTTTTTCTGCTTTTTTAAGGCAGCTCCTGATGATGAAATTGTGTCATCATCTCATGCCATCGTATCAT